>NC_138770.1:538799556-539209556 GCF_965119305.1 Pelophylax lessonae | reverse complement strand
AAGAAGTGAGTGACAATCTTCCAATATGGACACCTGTTTCTTTGACAGCTTTCTAAAATGGGATTTCTGTTTGATTTAGAGAGATTACCTCTCACTTCCTGTTGCATGTTTAACCACTTCCCGCCCGCCCTATTACAAATTGACGGCGGGAATGTGGTTGTGTTATCCTGACCGGACGTCATATGACGGCGGCAGGATAATACAGCTCTGGGCGCCCCCCGGGGGCGCGCAGAGCGGCGATCGGTGATGCGAGGTGTCAGTCTGACACCCTGCATCTCCGATCTCGGTAAAGAGCCTCTGACGGAGGCTCTTTACTATGTGATCAGCCGTGTCCAATCACAGCTGGTCACATAGTAAATAGGAACAGCCGTTGATCGGCTTTCCTTAGTTCGTGCCTGACAGGCACGAGTAAAGGAGCGCCGATCGGCGGCTCCCCTGACAGGGGGGGGGGTTGGCACTGGTAATCAGATCATTGATTACCAGTGCAGACCCTCGGGGGGGGGGGATTCCACTAGATCCACCAGGGATGCCCACTATGACCCCAGGGATGCCCACTATGACCCCAGGGATGCCCACCATGACCCGAGGGATGCCCACTATGGCCACCAGGGATGGCAAACAGGGCTCAGGGAGCCCCCCATTGCCCTCCCCATCAGTGCTGCCCACCAGTGCCCTCCCTGTCAGTGCTGCCCACAAGTGCCCATCATTGCCATCCTTTAGTGTCACCCACCAGTGCCCATTATTGCCCACCAGTGCTGCCTATCAGTGCCCATTAGTGCCCATCAGTGCCACCCGTCAGTGCCGATCAGTGCCGCCCATCAGTGCCCATCAGTGCCCACCAGTGCCGCCTATCAGTGCCCATTAGTGCCCATCAGTGCCACCTATCAGTGCCCATCAGTGCCACCTATCAGTGCCCATCAATGCCGCCTATCAGTGCCTAGCAGTGCCGCCTATCAGTGCCCACCAATGCTGCATATCTGTGCTACCTATCAGTGCCACATATCAGTGCCTATCAGTGCCGCATATCAGCGCCGCCTATCAGTGCCTCCTCATCAGTGCCTCCTCATCAGTGCCTGTCAGTGCAGTCTCATCAGTGCTCATCAGTGCAGGAAAAAACTTATTTATTTACAAAATTCTATAACATAAACAAAAAAACTTTTTTTTTTTTCAAACTTTTCGGTCTTTTTTTATTTGTTTAGCAAAAAGGAAAAAACCCAGAGGTGATCAAATACCACCAAAAGAAAGCTCTATTTGTGGGGGGAAAATGACATAAATTTGGTGTAGGTACAGTGTTGCATGACCGCGCAATTGTCATTCAAAATGCAACAGCGCTAAAAGGGGAAAATTGGCCTGGGCAGGAAGGGAGGGAAGTGCCCTGTATTAAAGTGGTTAATAGTAGAAGTGAAGGAAATCTCACAGGACAGAGACACCAAAAAAAAAAGAAAAAAACCTTTTATACTATATCTAAAAGGTTTGGCTACACATATATATATATATATATATATATATATATATATATATATATATATATATTCATTTATATACATATGTAAACTATATTCATATGTATATTTGTTTTTAAATCTGCAGCTTCAATTAAATAATATCTAGTGATCTTGCCAGGAAATATATGGGAAACAATACTCTGTCCCTGTCTTTCTGATGTGCTCCTGTATAGAGATGGGCCAAACACCCCCCTGTTCGGTTTGCACCAGATCTACCGACCTGAGAAAAAGTTCTGACCTGAACCTGACCTGAACCTAAAAAGAAAATACAATACAATACCATTGCCGGCAATAGAAAAATGTTTAAAAAAATGGCGTGAGAGTTCCTCTCCCCCCTCAATCTATACCAGACTCTTAGGGTTTGGTATGGATTTTAGGGGGAACCCAAGGCCGAAATTTAAAAAAAATGGCGTGGGGTCCCACCCACAATCCATTCCAGACCCTTATTTGACCATGCAGCCTGGCGGATCAGGAAAGGGGGGTGAGCAAGCGAACATGAGGGGGTGGGTGCTTTGGGGCAGGGGGGGCTCTGCCATGGAGAATTCACCTGGTGGCACCGCCCCTTGTGACGTCACCGACCCAACATGCACTGATTGGTGATGTCACAAGGGGGCAGTGCCACCAGGTGACATTGCCATGTGGCTCCGCCCCTTATAAAAACGGCAAGCAGGAATTCAGCGGTTTGCCCTGGTTGACAGCGGATAGTTTCTTGTATTTATGTATCTTTGTTGCACTTAGTTGCGTTTATATATTGACCACTTCACCTTCACATATATTGTTTCACTTGATCAGTTTTACTATTTTTTCTACTATTCACCCATGGTCTATGTCTATGTGATATAGAGGATCATTTAAACTGTATTTAATTCTCTTATAATCCTGTTGAGTGGCGCCATATACCTCTCCCTTTTTATTGATTATTATATATCCCATTGGAATAAATATTAGAGGTAGACTGCAGCTCAGAATTCCTATATACTATCCTAGCGCTGGTTTTCTCCTCTTTTTTAACAAAAAGGGGTAATGGTCTGGTTCCCACTAAAGCACTCCTCCATCCCAAAATATGTATCAGAACAAGAGAATTGGCCCGCGGGACTTTGTATGAGGTACGTGCTCAGTGGCTGGAAATGAATGACATGCATAGTATGTGAATAAAATAATGATTGATTTTATTGCATAATACATAAAAATGACAACATATGCTCAATGGCACATAATAGCTCAATGGCTCAAGTACAAATGACATGTAACATGAATAAGAATATCACATTATAGTAGACAACTTGGTGTAACCTCTTGCTTTTGTAGGTAACATAAATAATATAATGAGATGACATGGCATTTGGAATATATATTGTGACCTGACGCGTTTCGGGAGAACATCTCCCTTCTTCAGAGATCGATATATTCAAGGTGTCTAAATCAATAAAGATCAAATGGCAAGAGTGGACTCCTATGTGGCAGCGGTGCGTCGTGTCCAACCCGGGAGCTGAAGGGTCCCAAAATGCCAGCAACCAGAGAGGGGGGTCCATGGCAGGTAAGTGTGTATGTAAGAAAGAAATCAAATCCTTCCAGACCTGTTGTGTATATATATGACAAAATAGTAGAAATGTAGCATATGTGCTAACAATAGTAGTATATTCATGTGATTTAATACCAGGTGGGAAGGACTGGTGTAAAGAAAGTATGGGGTTCCCAAAAAGAGTGTGAGAACGTGAATGGGTGAAGACAGGAGGGGGGGGGAGAAAAGGGGGGGAGGGAAGGGAGGGAAAGGGGGGAAGGGGAAGGGAAAGGGGGGAAGGAGGGAAGGAGGAAAAGAGGAGGGAGAGCCCAAAAGTAAAAGGGTGATTGGGGAAGATAGAGAGGCAGTGTGTAGTGAAGAAATGATGTGAAGGATAGAAGAGTGAGAAGGGGGTGAGTGAGGTACTAGCCTGAGGAGAGTGGGTGTGCAGAGAGGAAGTGACCGTGAAAGGAGAGGTGAGGATACCCAGTGACTAACCTGTCAAGTTGCTCCGTGGCTGGCAGCAAGAAGGGGACCCTAGCGTCATGCAGCGGGTAGAGTAGATCAGACAGAGCCGAGGCATCTGTGATCTCGTGGAGGAGAGGAACGCTGAGGGCAGACCTCCCCGTCCCGCAGATATTACGGCACGCAGTAGCGTGGGTACGTCAGTGGGAGTACTGACGCACAGCGCTGACGGTGCAGCATGACGCCGATGTAACAGGTGGACCCGCTCATCCCAGATAGGAGGGAGGGGCGGGGACAGCAAGGGGGGCGGACCCTCCCTATTCGTACATCGCAGCTCCCGGGAAAAGACCAGAACACCGTCTGGCACAAGGGGCCACTGTCGCAAAACAAATATAACATTATTTAATTGTAGAGGAGACCTCTGTATTGATGAAACACTGCATACTGTAAAGGCAAAAAAATAGTAATAAATGGAAAAAAGGCAAAAAAGAGAGAGGGGGGTCACCAAGATTGCATTGTCAGCCGGGAGGGAACCAGAACATTGATGGGCACAGTGGGTGTCTTCCACCCTAAATTAAGTAACAAAAAGGGGTAATGGTCTGGCTCCCACTAAAGCACTCCTCCATCCCAAAATATGTATCAGAACAAGAGAATTGGCCCGCGGGACTTTGTATGAGGTACGTGCTCAGTGGCTGGAAATGAATGACATGCATAGTATGTGAATAAAATAATGATTGATTTTATTGCATAATACATAAAAATGACAACATATGCTCAATGGCACATAATAGCTCAATGGCTCAAGTACAAATGACATGTAACATGAATAAGAATATCACATTATAGTAGACAACTTGGTGTAATCTCTTGCTTTTGTAGGTAACATAAATAATATAATGAGATGACATGGCATTTGGAATATATATTGTGACCTGACGCGTTTCGGGAGAACATCTCCCTTCTTCAGAGATCGATATATTCAAGGTGTCTAAATCAATAAAGCTCAAATGGCAAGAGTGGACTCCTATGTGGCAGCGGTGCGTCGTGTCCAACCCGGGAGCTGAAGGGTCCCAAAATGCCAGCAACCAGAGAGGGGGGTCCATGGCAGGTAAGTGTGTATGTAAGAAAGAAATCAAATCCTTCCAGACCTGTTGTGTATATATATATGACAAAATAGTAGAAATGTAGCATATGTGCTAACAATAGTAGTATATTCATGTGATTTAATACCAGGTGGGAAGGACTGGTGTAAAGAAAGTATGGGGTTCCCAAAAAGAGTGTGAGAACGTGAATGGGTGAAGACAGGAAGGGGGGGGGGAGAAAAGGGGGGGAGGGAAGGGAGGGAAAGGGGGGAAGGGGAAGGGAAAGGGGGGAAGGAGGGAAGGAGGAAAAGAGGAGGGAGAGCCCAAAAGTAAAAGGGTGATTGGGGAAGATAGAGAGGCAGTGTGTAGTGAAGAAATGATGTGAAGGATAGAAGAGTGAGAAGGGGGTGAGTGAGGTACTAGCCTGAGGAGAGTGGGTGTGCAAAGAGGAAGTGACCGTGAAAGGAGAGGTGAGGATACCCAGTGACTAACCTGTCAAGTTGCTCCGTGGCTGGCAGCAAGAAGGGGACCCTAGCGTCATGCAGCGGGTAGAGTAGATCAGACAGAGCCGAGGCATCTGTGATCTCGTGGAGGAGAGGAACGCTGAGGGCAGACCTCCCCGTCCCGCAGATATTACGGCACGTAGTAGCGTGGGTACGTCAGTGGGAGTACTGACGCACAGCGCTGACGGTGCAGCATGACGCCAATGTAACAGGTGGACCCGCTCATCCCAGATAGGAGGGAGGGGCGGGACAGCAAGGGGGGCGGACCCTCCCTATTCGTACATCGCAGCTCCCGGGAAAAGACCAGAACACCGTCTGGCACAAGGGGCCACTGTCGCAAAACAAATATAACATTATTTAATTGTAGAGGAGACCTCTGTATTGATGAAACACTGCATACTGTAAAGGCAAAAAAATAGTAATAAATGGAAAAAAGGCAAAAAAGAGAGAGGGGGGTCACCAAGATTGCATTGTCAGCCGGGAGGGAACCAGAACATTGATGGGCACAGTGGGTGTCTTCCACCCTAAATTAAGTAACAAAAAGGGGTAATGGTCTGGTTCCCACTAAAGCACTCCTCCATCCCAAAATATGTATCAGAACAAGAGAATTGGCCCGCGGGACTTTGTATGAGGTACGTGCTCAGTGGCTGGAAATGAATGACATGCATAGTATGTGAATAAAATAATGATTGATTTTATTGCATAATACATAAAAATGACAACATATGCTCAATGGCACATAATAGCTCAATGGCTCAAGTACAAATGACATGTAACATGAATAAGAATATCACATTATAGTAGACAACTTGGTGTAACCTCTTGCTTTTGTAGGTAACATAAATAATATAATGAGATGACATGGCATTTGGAATATATATTGTGACCTGACGCGTTTCGGGAGAACATCTCCCTTCTTCAGAGATCGATATATTCAAGGTGTCTAAATCAATAAAGCTCAAATGGCAAGAGTGGACTCCTATGTGGCAGCGGTGCGTCGTGTCCAACCCGGGAGCTTCTCCTCTTTTTTATGGCATTGGTGGGGTGCTTGACAATGGATCTACATCAGAGGACACTGTTTTTTACTTTTTAATAAAGGAATTGTCAAAAACTGCCTCCTGTTTTTTTTTTAAATTTTGACACTGTTTTGGTGAATAGGTAGGGGTACTATTGTAACGGACCCTGTACTCCAGAAGAGTATGTCTACCGTATAAGCTTCCCTTGCCTGGTACCAGCATGATCCAAGATCCTTTAACCCACCCAGTCACTTGTCGAGACATCAGTGTAGGGTGGTAAGAAGCATAATATAAGTTTAATCAACCACAGGCACAAAAAGATATATACTCAGGGGATAATCCTCCCCTCTTTGCATAATGACACAAGGCGGGGTAAACTACATTCCATAACATGACACACAGGTATATTCAACTTTCCAACAGTAGACAGTCTTTAGGAAGGGCTTCTGGAGACATTCCCCCCTCCCCTCTAGCAGCTAATCCACATACACATATACATCCCATAATAGGTTGATCCCAAGGCAGACAGAAACGATAGAACAATGGAATACATATAGTGTCTGTCTTTCACTCCCAGTGACGGTGACTACCGTCACATATCTTCCTCCTCCAAAGGTAGACTAACCAGACCCCAGACCTCCAATCAGTCTGTGCCTGAGTTAGTCAGTTAACAAATCCCAAATAGTCAATCCATTCTGGTAGCCTCCTCGACAAAGTTCCACATAGTTTGTAAGTTTGTCCCGGCAGGGCACATGGAGCTCTCATAGCCAATCAGTCTGTGGAAGTCTGGTTTGGGCAGGCCAGACTGGGCTTCCCTGTCACCCTGTGCCCCTTATAAACACAGGGTGACTTAGACATAAGAGGGGACTTTGAAGTGGAGAAAGGTAGTTCCCAGTAAATCTGCCATGGCTCCCCTCCCAACTTCAAACCTATCCCCATATGACCGCACTCCATCCAAACATTCAAGTGTCTGGACCTCAGAATGCCAGTAGGTCTCCGTGATGTGGGTCTGGGATCTGGACCAGAATCTGGGACCAGGTGTTGCTTGACCAAGGTAAGAGTGTCTTGGAGACCTTGTGCGGGCTTTCCGTTTAACTGGACGGATTGGCAATGGTGCTGTCAGTTCTCCGTAGTGGCCTGCACTGGGTCAGTTTCATGAAGGGTACCCAATTGCTCCTTGGTGGGTTCGAACTTGGCTAAGACTGGGGGAACTTCTGCTTGATAGTAGGGGACCATTGTCCATGCTGGAGGGGGTAACCCTGGTCGGATCCATGCAGCTTGGTTCCTGCTCTGGGTACAGTCTCGTCGATAGTGCCCAAACTGCTTGCACCTGTGGCACTGTACCCCACTGCAGGATGGGTATCTGGGTGCCTGTGAGTTGGAGGAGTTTCCCCCTCTCTGTGGTAGTGGTGGTCCAAGGTAGGTAATCAAGGGCTTGAGCATTGGTCTGAGGCTAGGTCATTGCTGCCTGTGAGCGTGGTAGTAGTGGACTGCTGCCCATACTGGGGAATGTGGTCCTGATTAAATCCATGAAGC
Source organism: Pelophylax lessonae (assembly GCF_965119305.1). Lineage (NCBI taxonomy): Eukaryota > Metazoa > Chordata > Amphibia > Anura > Ranidae > Pelophylax > Pelophylax lessonae. Next base: position 539,201,948 of record NC_138770.1, on the reverse strand, counting down.
CTGGTTCCGGTTCTGAGTGCAGTCTCTCTGATAGTGCCCAAATTTCTTGCACAAATGAGACTTCACTCCGTTGCGCCCGGGGTATCGACTACCCGAGGGGTTTGGGGTTAGTCCTTTTTGCTGTGGTGCTGGTGATCCTGGGTTATTGTTCAGCGGTCTGGGGTTTGGTCTGAAGCTTTGCGGGCATCTTGAAATTCATTGGCATGCCTGGCTGCTTCAGGGAGAGTGGTAGGTTTGCAGTCCCTAACTCACTCCTGTATCTCTGGGTTAAATCCATTAAAGAATTGTTCCAGTAAAATCAGCTGGGTGATCTCTTCGCTGTAGTTGCCTGACTGGCTTGTAGCCAGACTAGGGCTGCCCTCTGCATACAGCAAGCCCATTCGGCGGGGGAGTTCTCCTGTCTCTTTGCTTCCCTGAAGCATCTCCTGTACACTTCTGGGGTGATGGCATATCTTGTTTTCTTTACCCGGCTATAGCTTGAGATTTCCTCCTCTGGCACGGCTCTGTAGGCTTCTGTTGCACGGCCTGGCAGCTTACCAGCTAGGATCTGTACCCAGTTGGTCAGGGGTACTTGGTACAGCCTGCATTGTCATTCAAAATCTTGCAGGAAGCCATCGATCTCTTCCTCTGCTTCAGTAAACTTTTTAAAGGCATCATGTGGTACCTTTAATTTTGTCTCTGGTGCCTGTGTAGTAGTTGGCAGTCTCTCAGAGGTACGCTGTTCTGCCAGCTGGAAATGGATCTCCCGGTCTTCCCTGGCCGTGATGAAGGCATTTAATTGGGCTAACATTGCCTTTCCAGCTCTATTGAGGCACAAAGAGATACACACTCAGGGGAAATTCTCCCTCTTTGCATAATGACACAGGGCGGGGTACACTACATTCCGTAGCATGACACACAGTTATATTCAACTTTCCAACAGTAGACAGTCTTTAGGAAGGGCTGCTGGAGAAATCCCCCCCTCCCCTCTAGCAGCTAATCCACATACACATATACACCCCATAATAGGTTGATTGCAAAGCAGACAGAAACAATACTTAGCAATAAGAAACCCACATATAGTGTCTGTCTTTCACTCCCAGTGACGGTGACTACCGTCACAACTATGTACCCCATACTTGTTCACATGAGAGGGACCTGGACCTGGACCTGGGGGACCCCTTGTTAAATGGGGCTTCCAGATTCCGAGAAGCCTTGTTGGCAGTCCCCGGCATTGTGCACCCATGTGATTCTCAAGATTTGAGCTGCCCTGTAAGTAGATCTGGGCAAAACACCATTTTCAATTTTATTTTATTTTTTAATTTTTTCTACTACATTTTTTCATTTTTATTGCAAGATACTACTGTACAATTATTCTTTGCAGATTTGCATCACATGCTCCTGATGAAGTGGAACACAGTCCACAGAAACGCGTCGAGCTTTCTTGATGCAGAGTACTATCAATACTATGGGTTACTGTCATACAATTATTTTTGTCCAATTTTGGTTGTTGTATTGTGCAATCTTGATGTATGTACTCCAGCTCATATTTACTGTATTTTTATTTAATACATACCTGCTTTATACATGTGCATTTATACAATAAAATTATTATTATAATTTACTATTATGGCCGAGTCACACGCCTCATTTAAAGTCTCAAACCCCCCCCTTATGCAACTGAAGCGGGATGGAGGTGATTTTTCACCTCATTTAAAGTCCCAAACTCTCTTTTATGGCTACCCTTTACTGAAAAGCTTAAATTGAACCTAAACTTAGAAACAAAAATATTATTTAATTGTGTAAAAAAAAGTGTCACTATGCTCATTTAGGACTAGCCCACCCATACACTTATACACAACTTTGCTGCACACCCCCAGCACTCAGTTGCCCAGTTGGAGTCCTGAATGTAAACCTTGTGTAAGTTCCATGTCAGATAGTCACACCACCCAACTTTCTGAAATGGGAAAGAGGGACTTTAATACAGTGTGCGTAAACAAAAGACACTCTCACATTTGCATGGACCATGAGGAATTAATAGGCAAAAATTGTTTTTTTCTTCACTATGTTTCCTTTGTACTGGCCTTTTGAAATAATAATAATGCTGTAAATAACAGGTATGTGTGTATGGTTTTAATGTCATGCAACACTTTTGGTAGTTTTAGTATAAGTACTGCATTTCTTATAGAGGCCTACACATCTGTCTAAAACATAGCAACTGAGAGGGAAGGAGGGACAGAGGAATTTGGTTCCAAATGAGGGACAGTCCCTCCAAATGAGGGACAGTTGGGATGTATTGATGGTGTTTAGTCTTTCAATGAAGGACTTCAACGCTAATCAGGTTGCTTTATCTGTATGTGGTTTATTCAGAATATACAATATCATCAGTCCACAGGCAAGATGCAGTGTGGCGATTTCTTGTTTGGTAACAGCAATCTTTATACACATATCTAAACAGTGGCCACATATCAGGGAGAGTGGAATTTTCCTAACTGACCTTAATAATAATAATAATAATAATAATAATCATGATCATGCACAGATACTAACATGTAATCATCAATTATTGCTTGAGCCAAGTCCTTAAGGTTACACAATCCTCATAAACATAAATGATTATAAAAACAAATGGATGATTTCAATCAAATATGACATGACATTAAACGATCCCTTAATGAATTAAATATTCCTGGAATACATCTTTTTACGCTAGACTTCGACATTTCTAAGAACTAACCTTTAAGGTCCAAAAACTTCAATTCTACGAATTGTCTGAACACTTTTAGTCCAGCTGCCTTATTCCAAGGAATCTAAAAAACGCATGCATTACAAATTATGTATTAAAGGTACAATGGAAAGTTTACAATGTCCCTTTATGCATACAGAAGAAATCCTGAACAAATAGTATACATTATTATATTTTTCAAACAATATGATATCATACAGGTTTTTTAATATTCAACTTGTCAGGTCCTTCCTGTTTGTTCAGAGGCTTCCGTATACAAAGGGACATCTCCGATTCTCCAAACTCCTGGAATTTTTAGACCCTGAGAACTAGATACAAGGATAATTACTTTAACCGTTTCCATACAGAGCAGTTAGACCCCCCTTCCTGCCCAGACCAATTTTCAGCTTTCAGCACTCTCACACTTTGAATGACAATTGCTCAGTCATGCTACACTGTAACCAAACAAAATTTTTATCATTTTTTTCACACTAATAGAGCTTTCTTTTGGTGGTATTTGATCACAACTGGGGTTTTTTTTTTTCGTGATATAAGCAAAAAAAGAGCAAAAATTTTGCAAAAAAAACCACTTTTTTTTAGTTTCTATTATAAAATTTTGCAAAAAATTAATTTTTCTTCATACATTTGGGCCAAAATTTATACTGCTACATATCTCTGGTAAAATTAACCCAAATTAGTGTATATTATTTAGTCTGTGTGAAAGTTATTGAGTCTAGAAGCTATGGTACCAATTACTGAAAATTGATCACACCAGATGTACTGATGGCCTATCTCCTTTCTTGAGGCCCTGAAATGTCAGGACAGTACAAATACCCCCCAAATGACCCCTTTTTGTAAAGTAGACAGTCCAAGGTATTTAGTAAGAGGCATGGTGAGTTTTTTGAAGTTATAATTTTTTCCCACAATTCTTGGGAAAATGAAGAAAACATTTTTTTTCTTTTTTTTTCCCAAAACGTTGTCAATTTATAAGCTATTTCTAACACATAGCATGTACACAGCAAAAATGACACCCCAAAATTCATTCTGCTACTCCTTCTGAGTATGGTGATACCACATGTGTGAGACTTTTACACAGCCTGGCCACAAAAAGAGACTCCACGTCAAAGTAGCACCATAAGGCGTTTTAGGAGCATAAATACACATAAAACTTTCTTACTACCTATCACACTTTTCAAGGCCCTAGAGCACCAATACAATGGAAAAGTCCACAAAATGACCCCATTTTGAAAAGCAAACACTCCAACGTATATTCTATGAGGCATTATGGGTCCTTTGAACATGTCATTTTTTTCCACAAGTTTTTGGAAAATGTGGGAAAAAAATAAAAACTTTTTTTTTTTACACAAAGTTGTAAATTTATAGAATATTCCTAACACATAGCATGTAAATAGCAAAAATGACACCCCAAAATACATTCTGCCACTCCTCCTGAGTATGGCAATACCACATGTGTGAGACTTTTTCACAGCCTAGCCATATAGAGGGGCCTAAACATCCAAGGAGCATCATCATGCATCCTAGCCACTTGCCTAGGCCTATTTTTGACATTTGGTGTTTACAAGCTAAAATCAGTTGTTTTTGCTAGAAAACTACTTAGAACCCCAAAACATTATATATTTTTTTTTAGCAGAGACCCTAGAGAATAAAATGGAGATTATTGCAATATTTTTTATCACACCGTATTTGCGCAGCGGTCTTCCAAACGCAATTTTTTGGGAAAAAAATCACTTTTTTTAATTAAAAAATAAGAAACCAGTAAAGTTAGCCCAATTGTTTTCCATAATGTGAAAGATAATGTTACGCCGAGTAAATAGATACCCAACATGTCATGCTTCAAAATTGCGCACGCTCACAGAATGGTGACAAACTTTGGTACTTAAAAATCCCCATAGGCGACATTTTAAAAATTTCTACAGGTTGCTATCTTAGAGTTACAGAGGAGGTCTAGGGCTCAAATTATTGCTCTTGCTCTAACGATCGCGACGATACCTCACATGTGTAGTTTGAACACTGTTTACATATGTGGGTGGGGTTTCCGTATGCGTTCGCTTCTGCGCGCGAGCTCGCGGGGACAGGGCGCTTTAATTTTTTTTTTTTTTTACTATTTATTTTATTTATTATTTTTTATTTTTACAGTTTTTAAAAAAAAAAAAAAAATTTATCATTTTTATTTCTATTACAAGAAATGTAAACATTACTTGTAATAGAAAAAGGCACGACAGGACCTCTTTTTTTTTGTGAGATCTGGGGTCAAAAAGTCCTCAGATCTCACAAGTACACTAAAAGATAGAAAAAATTAAAAAAAAAATTAAAAAAAAATTAAATAAAATGAAAAAAAAAAGGGACCTTTAAACTGGTTGCTAGGCAACGACGTTTGCCGTAGCTCCGGTCCTCCAAGACCATAGAGTCGAGTGAGGGCAAGCTTGCCCTCACTCGACATCCTGTCTGTGAGGATCTGGGACCAGATCGTTTTCCCCGCTGCCGGCGGGTCCGGTAAGCGGGGAAAAGGACCAGAATGCAGCGGGAGGGGGGGGGGGACCTCTTCCGCCACCCCGGAAGGGTGATCCCACGGCGAATCCGCCGCTGGGACCACCCTTATCGGAAAGCCAACCGTCCACCATTTAAAAAAATACCAGGGTTATGGCAGCTATCTGCTGCCATAACACCGGTATTTAGGTTCAAACGAACAACGTATATAAACCTTTTTGGACTTGGACATGGTGCCTGTATGAAGGGTGACAGGTACTCGGGTACTTTGCTGGGCAGGTGACAGGTACTCTGGTACTGATGAGCAAGTGGCAGGTACTCGAGTACTCCGATAGGCAGGTGACAGGTACTCGGGTACTCTTATGGGCAGGTGACAGGCAGGTGATAGGTACTGATGAGTAGTACTGATACTGATAGGTGATACTGAACTGATGATGGGTACGGATGATCAGTACTGATACTAATAGGTGATAGGTACTGATGGGTACTGATGAGTACTGATGAGTAGTGATGGGTAATGATGAGCAGGTGGCAAGTACTCGGGTACTTCAGGTGTCAGGTACTCTGATGAGCAGGTGGAAGGTACTCGGGTACTCTGTTGGGTAGGTGACAGATACTTGGGTACTCTGATGGGTAGGTGACAGGTACTCGGGTACTCTGTTGGGTAGGTGACAGGTACTTGGGTACTCTGATGGGTAGGTGACAGGTACTCGGGTACTCCGATGACGGGTACTCGGATACTCCGGTGACGGGTACTCAAAGTACCAGAGTACCTGTCATCAGAGTACCCGAGTACCTGTCATCAGAGTACCCGAGTACCTGTCATCAGAGTACCCGAGTACCCGTCATCAGCGTACCCGAGTACCTGTCATCAGAGTACCCGAGTACCCGTCATCAGCGTACCCGAGTACCTGTCATCAGAGTACCCGAGTACCTGTCATCAGAGTACCCGAGTACCCATCATCAGAGTACCCGAGTACCTGTCACCAGCCCATCAGAGTACCTGTCACCAGAGTACCCGAGTACCTGTCATCAGAGTACCCGAGTACCCGTCATCAGAGTACCCGAGTACCTGTCATCAGAGTACCCGAGTACCCGTCATCAGAGTACCCGAGTACCTGTCATCAGAGTACCCGAGTACCTGTCATCAGAGTACCCGAGTACCTGTCATCAGCCCATCAGAGTACCCGAGTACCTGTCATCAGAGTACCTGATGGGCTGTTGACAGGTACTCGGGTACTTTGATGGGCTAGTGACAGGTGCTCTTTATTGGGGGGGGGCAATCAGTGTGGTTGGGGTGCACTGTACTTGGTAACTAGCTGTTACCACAATCTCTTCCTCACACAGGATCAGTGTGTGAGGAGGAGAACACGGTGACAGCTAGTTACCGTGTTCTCTGATGACATTTGTGACCGGCTGTGATTGGACACAGCCGGTCACGTGGTAAAGAGCCAATTTCATTGGCTCTTTACCTAGATCGGGGATGGGCTCTGTCCGAGGGACGAGCCTCATCCCCGATCGGCGCGCTGCGCGCCCCCGGGGGCGCGCATTAAGGAAGGAACAAGCGGCTCGCACTGGAGCCGCTCATGTGATCGGCTGTGATTGACACAGCCGATCACGTGGTAAACAGCCAATTTCATTGGCTGTTTACCTTGATCGGGGTTGGGCTCAGTCCGAGGGACGAGCCTCACCCCCGATCGCCGCGCTGCGCGCCCCCGGGGGCGCGCAGTAGCGGGGAGATCCGGGCGCCGTCATATGACGTCCGCCCGGATCGAGAAAGGATTTGTGCCGACGTCATTTTACATGACGCGGTACGGAAGGGGTTAAGGTAATATAGTTAAATAGTTACATAGTAGTTGAGGTTGAATAAAGACAACAGTCCATCCAGTTCAACCTGTACAGGTGTGTGTGTGCCAGTGACGTGATTATTTCCCATAACCCTGAATGTTGTGATCTGTGAGATGCACGTCCAATAATCTTTTAAAAGTAGCCATACTCTACGCAGCTACCACCAATCGTGGAAGAGAGCTCCACATTCTCACCGGCCTTACAGTGAAGAACCCCTTACGCAGCTCAAGGTTAAACCGCCTCTCCTCTAATCACATTGTGTGGCCACGTGTTCTCTTGCACTCCTTGAGACTAATTGAGGTATTTGTAAATCGCTATCATGTCCCCTCTCAGGCGTCTCCTCTCCAAGGATACAGATATCCAAAGATATGAGTGAATATATTCTTGCAACAGTGAGGAATCATAGATATACATCTAACCAGTAAATATATAAATATAAATATACCAATGATATAAAAAAAACTAAACGAAACACACTGGAAAACCAACCACCTACTCCAGAAAACCAGTTGAAAGGATTAAGCCAATTCAGCACCACATTCCAACCGGTCCATGGTTTTTCAGTGTGTGTCTCATGGAAATCATTCTTCAATAGTTGTACTTTTTGTATGTGAGTAATGTTAGCAACTTCAGCTTTAGTATCATTTGAAATGTAATTACAACATTCATTACCTATGATGGTACACATTCCTCCCTGACTAGCAGTCAAGTAGCCCAACACCACCCGGAGTTGAAGGGTGGTGCAATTGCAATTGCTGTTTTATTCCTAAAATCCAAACTATACCTGCAATTAGTTCATTTTCAGTGTGTTTCTTTATCTGAAGATTGAAATGAGCCCAAGCTAAATCTTGGGGTAAGCCTCCACCCAACCTGAGAATTGAGAATTGATCTACCCACACCATAAGGTACTTATACTGACCACCTGGGGGGCATATCTGAAAAATCTATCTGCACAATCTGAAAAGGCTTTTCAGTAGGCGGCAAATGTTTCATTGGGGTTCTAACTGGTTTACCAACATTATGTTCTTGACACACAGAACAGTCTCGTATTTTTGATACCGCAAAATCATGAAACCACGGAGCCCACCAATGATGATTAAACATCAATGTCATCCCTCCTGCTGAGACATGACAATCACTATGATACAGAGGAAAGAAACGTTGATGGTGCAATCACCCTATTATGTCATTTTCATACCCCATTTGAGTCACAACAAGCCCCCTGTTTATTCCGGGCTGACTTGTTAGAAGATGTACTCTGCACTTGTGTAAAATTTTATTATCGACATTTAGAGACATTTCAACTTGAATGTTCTCCTCCACCACATATTGCAGAATAAAGCCTCTAGCATTTTCATCTGCAAGAGCATTACCCTGAGAAATAAAATCATCTGACTTAGTATGGGCCTTGCATTTTACAATTGCCACCTTTTGTGGAAGTTGTACTGCAGCCCAATACCACCATGAATCCCCTTTCACTCCATAATTGTGCAAAATTGTGTATCACACCAACGGCGCATGCTGAATCACTAAAAATGTTAAGCTTACTGTCCTGTGTCAACTCCAAAGGTACACACAAAGCAGTAATTTCAGCAGCCTGAGCAGATTTGGTTTTAGGAATAATATTCCCTTACAAAATGTGTTTTTCCCCATTCACTACTGCACATCCAACTAGGGTAATTCCATCATCCTTCTTTAAAGAAGACTCATTCACAAAAAGATTAGCTAAAAATGAATACATGGAGTAGTCAATTTATCTAGCATTTGGTAACATTCATGTAAATCAGTTTCCTCCGGTCCTGTCACTTCAGGTATATCTACCACCCTCCTATCTGGGGACAGAGCAATAGTTACACCCATTTTTGCTAGTAGATCAATTCCTATTAAATTACAAGGGGAGTGTGGTGACAACACAAATTAATGCATGGTGGTTTGGTTTCCAATAGCTACCATTACAGGTTTTGGGACATCAGCAGTAAGGATATTTTTACTTATCTCTACCAAGGTAACCTGATGATCCAAAAGGGGCAAGGCCTCATCTGTGTTGTTCAACAGTGAGTGACTAGCTCCTGTATCCACTGAACAAGACCTGGGAACACCATAAATATTTATTTCAACCATAGGTTCAACATTTGGTTCCAAAAAAATAGCAGCAAATTCGGTATAAATAGTTTCATGATTTGTGTTATCAGCACACCCCTCCTCATCCAAGCATCGCATGCATTCTCTAGCTAAATGTCCTCCTTGGCCACAGCTAAAACAAATGGGCAGACTTTTAAAAGGCCCTGGGGCAGGCACGGGTCTGTTCAGGATTACTCTCTGATATTAGGGTTTAATCCGAGGATTTTTTGGAAGGTTATCATATGGGTGTCCTGTATTCCTTCTCCTGTGATTTATGTTGGGTCTTGGATTTATGTTTGTAACCCCCTGGGGTGTAACTTCCACTGTTGATACTGGTCCCCCAACATGTTCCCTCTGCAACTTTTCCTCCCTAATTTCCCTAGGAGTTACCACATTCATCATCTTATTTTTTTTAATCTTTTCTCTCCTTTTTTGTAAGACTTCATATGCATTTTGTGCAATATCAACCCGTTCTGTAGCAAAAATCCTCCTACTAAAACATTCACCAATTACACTCGTGCCATATCTACTTCATCATCAATCATCCAATCTGTATGTTTCTGTATTTCTTCTTTGAGTTTACCCCAATACCCTAACACATCCTCACCTTTCTTCAAAATGACTTCCTTTACCTGCCTTAAATCCTGCCCTCTATTTAAAGTGGTAGTCACCCAATCTTTTAACATTTCAGACAACTGCAGGATATCTTTTTCATTCACATTCTCTCCCTCCTCTCGTTTAACTATTCCCATCTCTGTTGCCCTTTATTCTTTGCTACTACTTTCCATATAGCCACATACTTATCAGGCAATGCACAATTAACAAGTACCAGCCATAGGTTCCCACACAGACAAATACTCTATCCCAGCACCATCGGTGAGACTAACGCTTCCAGCGTATCTGCTTTAAATGAGCCTTCTGCTGGTCACCATTTATCTAGATAATTTTTATTATTTTTCTGAGTTACTTTATACCATTTACTTTCGAATGTCAGAGCTTCCTTGCCCCCTTGTTGTATCAATACAATAGGCATACCAGGCTGAAGTTTGGTAGTTTTCAAGCCCACAGCTTTCACCACCTTAACCAAGCATTCCCCGTTTTCTTTTGACAGATCACATTCCTTCATCGAATGGCAAACAAGTTTATTCATACCACTTCCCATAATTTTAAAATATTCACTCTATTCACCCAGAGGTAGCAAAATATGTATCCCAAGGGTTGTAGGATCATATGAGCTCTATTACACTAGGCTGTGTACCAGCAGCCCACACAGCTTCTATGCTTACTGTTCTATACTCGATGAGGCATCCCACATCAAGCAGTTCATAGGCTAGTCTTCTGGACTTACAAAACAAATGAAAAATGACAGTGTAACACTCTCTATAAGTAGCGCTGTGAAAAACAACAATTATTTAACAATAAAAACTAATGTGACATAAAATAAAGTCCATATAATATGAAAACACCGGGTGCTATTCTTGGTGTTGATAATGTGCCAAAAAACTCTTTAAATAATAAAAACAGTGATGTCTTCCTTATGCAAAGTCCACTTCCACCACGGTCTCATGTGCAAAAAGTGATTCCCACTCCCCATGGATGAGAACTGACCAGCTACTAATGCCTTCCACTCTCATGGTTGGCAAACCAGCTATAATCAAACAGCTCCAAAGTAGATGCCAGATTCTCACTCAATACAATATAATGGGTCAAACATCTTGTGGGAATAAAGCAGAAAATTCCAATGGCATAGTAACCAAAAACCATCCAATTTAATTAAAAATAAATTTAAAAGACCTGTTCTCATAATGTAAAACAATTCAGGCGTTTGCATATATGGATCACAAAGGCATTTCTATGGTGTCCTGTCTCACCACCGATGGACGCTGCCCGATCCACATCCCGGTGTCTCCCCTGGTCGCTGTGTAGCCAGGCCTCGATTTTTGCTTGTCACACAATTATTTTTGGTATGCTAACAAATTCTATCAACAACAGATCAGAATCAGAATAGGAATAACATCTAACTAGATTATCAATACAGTTGGGAGTCCATACATTTTTTGGATGTCTCGACAATTCAGACATGAGGGAGGTCTGGTGACAAAGGTCTTCTTCAAATCCATGGATAGAAATAGCTATCTGCCAATCAGAATTGGACATTGTCCATCTTGGTTATGGAATTTTCCGAAAGGACAGATCACCAGAATCAGACGTAATTGTACTTTTGACAGTGATTTTATTGCCCAATCACAGGTCATCAAAAATAGATTTGTACAAAAAGGGTTCAATGAGGGATATATAGACAAGATCATTGAGTAAACACTAGCTAAACCTAGGGACACATATATGCAGGGTGGGCGACAAGAAAAAAATAAAACCAATATCTGCAATGGAATTTAATTTCAGACTACCATTGTCAATATAAGGAGGTTGAGAGTATTTTCTTTAAACACTGGCACATTTTATTAATGGATAGGATTTTAGGTCCCAAATTACCCAACCGACCCCATTATGTGTATAGAAGAGCAAGGAACTTTGGTGAGAGGGTAGTCAAAAAAATAATTGACCCTCCCAAACAGGTATCACTGTTTCCTCACAGGAAAGGCTTTTTAGCCTGCAAAAATTGCAAGGCATGTAACAAATCAAGCGCAAATATAATCAATCGTAAAACTTTCAAATCCGATATGACAGGTAGGGAATATGTAATTCCTGAATTTATTATGTGTGAAACAGCACATGTTGTGTATACCCTCAAACCTCCACGTGGATTGATCTACGTGGGTCGTACTAAATGACCTCTGAGGGTCAGACTGGGGGAACATATAGCGAATATCATCAAGGGATAGAAACATCATAGTGTATAAGAGCATTTTTCTAAATACCACAATAGAGACCCTTCTAAAATGTTATTTTGGGGTATTGATCATGTATACCCTACTTGAAGAGGCTTGAATTTTGTGAGAGACATCTCTAGAAGGGAAACTAAGTGGATACACATTCTACGCACTTTAAAACCACGAGGTATGAATGTCGAATTAGACATTAATTGTTTCATAAGTGATTTTTAAACATCTTTAAATTTAATAGTAGAACCATATATGATTACTTTATTCTAGATGATGATTGAGGTTAAAGTATTAATGGATGCATCGCATCTCTATCTAACTCATAGGATAAGAATGTTTTTAATAGATGATTTCAAGTACATTTATGGATAAAGTGATATGTAATTTGTCAATATATATCAGGATGTATGTAATTAAATATCCTCTTTTATGGGTTGATCCAATGCATGGGATGACTCCCTAACATGCGGGCTATAATGGGCACTTATTTCTGTGATGAACTGTTTTTGTCTATTGAGAAAGGGTTAATCAATCCGATGGATTTGTTAGGTGAATAGCGCGATTGGGCCACATAAGGGTTAATGGCGCTGACAGAATGGGTGTAGTGGTTATCCAGTATGCTTGACACCTTCTAAAGATGAAGGCCACAAATGATATTAATTCTCGAGGTGGATTGTAAACCATCTACCTTTGAAGGGCTAACAGAACCGACAGATGCTGTGGGTTAATTACCTGATTTAGCCGTATAGGGGTTAATAGTACTAATGAATATGTTGCAGATTTGGCAGATAAAGCCATATAGGGGTTAAATGCATTGACGGACAAGATGCAGAGTCCTAATGAGATAATGTGTGCCGTGAAAGGGGCATGCACACCTGCAGCATAGGGGAGGATATTTAAATGTAGTATCTGCACCATGCAGCCAACCCCTGTGACAAAGTCGGAAGTGACGAAACGCAAAAAAGGGGCGTGGCTACACAGCGACCAGAGGAGACACCTGGGATGTGGATCAGGCAGCGTCCATCAGTGGTGAGACAGGTGACCATAGAAATGCCTATGTAATCCATATATACAAATGCCTAAATTGTTTTTACATAATGCAAGCAGCTCTTTTATATATTTTTTTTATAAAATTGGATGGTTTTCGGTTATTATGCCATTGGAGTTTTCTGTTTTATTCCCACAAGATGTTTGACACATTATATTGTGTGGAGTGAGAATCTGGCACCTGGTTTTATATCAGTCAACAAAGTGTTTCCCCAAAACTCCAGATTTTATACATGGCTTTGTTTATCACCTTAGCCAGGAAAGTAAACAAAGGTGGAGTTATCTTTTAACCACTCCTAACCACTTCCAGGCCATTCTTTGCGATTTGGCGCTGTGTTAATTTAACTAACAATTGCGCGGTCGTGCAACGCTGTACACAAATACAATTGATGTCCTTTTTTCCCACAAATAGAGCTTACCTTTGGTGATATTTGATCACCCCTGCGGTTTTTAGATTTTGCATTATAAACAATAAAATAGCAACAATTTTGAAAAAAAAACACAATATTTTTTACTTTCTGCTTTAAAACATTCCCAATAAAAAAAATTTAAAAAATCAATTTTTTTATCAGTTTAGGTCAATTTGTATTCTGCTACATGTTTTTGGTAAAATAAAAATCCCAAAAAGCATATTTTAATTGGTTTGCGCAAAAGTTATAGCGTTACAAACTATGGGATAGTGAAAGGGTATACTCCGCGCTAAGGAAGCAAGTGTATAAAATAATAGGCTGCAGCCCCCCTTAAATATAACCGCAGTTATATACAAAGAAGCTAAAGTCAAGAGAAGGGGAATGGCGCTGCCTCAATGGCCAGTAGATTGGTGTAAATTTAAAAACGAGCAAGGGTAAAAAGATAATCAGGGTAAAACACTAATAATAATATAAAAATAGAATATAGAATATAAATGCAAATCCAGTGTGAATAAATGTGAAATATTCAGGTTGACGGAAAGTGACTGATGCTAGTGCTGGTGTGGTGTCTGATGCTCAAGAGATAGTCAGGATCGAACACTAATAGTAATATAAATAAAATATATATATATATATATATATAAGTACAAATACAAAATATTAAATATTCAAGTAGACAAAAAATGACTGGTGTATGTGGGGTGTGACACACACTAAGCACTAATCAATGATGGTGACTCCTAACAAATATAGTAAAACCAATAAATAATGTGATAATAAACGTACATAACAAAGTGTGTGAATGAATATATGGTGACCCCAATAATCGATTCCATAATTAAATGAATAAACAAATCAATAAAGTGGATATGTGCATACATAAGATGAATGACAGTGTGCAACAAATATATGGTGACTAAATATCAGCAACAGTCCATATATAGCATGTAACACAGCCCGTTGGTCCTCAAAAAACGTGATGGCAGTGGTAACCCTGTGGTGGGTATGGTGGTGGGGTGCTCGTGAACCCTGGGGTAAGTAGCACACTCATCGGAAATACCCACCCCACACAAGGGTATAGAGCGGGTATATAAATTTAGGTGGATTACCCTGGTGGGTCCTGGTTCCTGTGAGGGTCTTGAAGTGTGGATCTGGCACTCCTAGGTGAGTATCCTGGGGGCCTCTCTAGGTTCCTGGGGAAATGGATGGGGATGTCCCCTGGGGTCTCCCAGTCCCAGGTACCTGGGTCCTCCTGAGGATTCTAGTCCAGGTCCTTAGTAAGTTCCTCAGAGCGTTGGGGTAAGTGGTGCACTCGTGGGAAATGAAAAGAGGGCAGCAATTGTGTGATACCGTAGGATAAGATTTTATTGTAAAATAAAAAGACAGTATGATGAATAGTATGATCAGTATAAACACGCATGGTAAAAGCAGCCGGAACGCTGATGAGGACGTCTATGACAAAACGCGTACGGCGGCGTCACATAATATCCGGTTCTGGCCCCAGGAGGAACGCATTGCGTTCCAGCTGCTTTTACATTGCGTGTTTATACTGATCATACTGTGAGTACCTGTCTTTTTATTTTACAATATCACACGATTGCTGCCCTCTTTTCATTTCCCACGAGTGTACCCCTTACCCCAGCGCCCTGAGAAACTTACTAACTTACTTACTACTAACTTACTTCTAACTTCAGCTTGTTCAATTAAGCTTTGACAAAAACCTGTAAGCTGATTGGTTTCTATGCAGAGCTGCACCAGATTTTGCACCCTTCAGTTTTAGTAAATCAACCTAATTGTGTTTTTTTGATGGTGCAAGTATTGAAAGAGTACAATAAATGAAGAGAACTGAAGACACCCCATAAAAAATATAACTTTATGAATATTTACTAAATAAAACTGTGTCCGGAGGTCCTGACAGAAGTAGCTAATTTCTCACCCATGTAGAGATAGAAACAAACTCGCACGCTGAAGGCCATACTAGACAAACACTGCTGTCATTTATTGGCAAAGCATAAAATCATATTTAACAAATATTTGCAGTGCTAAAAAAATGTTAAAAGTGCATGTGCGTGTAAACAATGTAGAAACCCAAATGCAAATGTGGTGACTAATAAAGCGAGCATACACATAAAGTGACAATAGGAAAATAATACAAGTGAAACCGCAATAAATTCATGTGAATAGTCAATTCATAAATAATATAAAAATATAAAGTCCCAGTTGCATATTCGTCTAAAATGATGGCGGTGCAAAGTGTGGAATATGCAGGGGATTGTGAATCCATAGGAGAAGTAGTTAATATGGTAAACATTAAGTGGTCATCACAAGACTGTGGGAAAGGTCCCGCTCCCTAGGGAAAATGGTAAAGAGCACGCCACTCAAGTGTGGTAAGAGGGGAGTCTTACCAGAGAGAAATGACTGCACAACAGTCAATATGCACTTTGAGATAAGGGTCACACTATCAGCTGTACATCGAAATGTCCCGCTCATTTATAGAGATCAATGAAGCACCGCACATCATGAGCAAAGGCATACAAAAGAGCAGACTGACCATAGTGAAACACTGTATGTAAAAGAGATGTATTAAAAAGTTTTGCACTTACAAATCCACTGGGTATGAAAACGCCAATAACACATGCAGGTAGAGCAAATGCCAGGTTCCAAGATGGCCCTGATAGTATTGAGTATGCGTAGCATGTAGTGGCATTGTACGTCCAAGCTCGGGCCTACGTGTTTCCTCGCATATGATATATAGCCCCTGATGATGTCATATGTGACAAGATACGTAGCACTGAGCTTGGACATACAATACCAAGCTATAAGCATCCTTACACCCACCAACAATAATTTATTACAATGCAACTTACCGTTCTTGGGATCCTTTTTGTGGCTTTTTGTGCCTTTTTTCACCTGGTGATCCAGCCCATTGGCTGCAGCCACTGATTGAGCAAAGTTTTCCAATATGTCCCTTCAACAGAAAAACAGAACCTGAAAGTGGTTTAACACGTCCCTACTCTATCTAAAACTTCAAATAATAAAAAAGGTTTTGCCTGCAGTTTACAGTATATACTGTATATACTTAGATATATACACATCATTTTTTATACACACACATTGTTTACATTTTATTTTACTTTATATTGTATATTCATTTTATACATATACATTACCACTGCTGCCTGCCCTCAAAATCCAAACACTCTGTACTTCCAGGCATGGGGCATACATACACACTACCTTGGCTTCCCACAATGCAATGTTTAAAAAAAGTTGAGAAAGCTTTTAAAGTTGACCACAGTTCTGAAAATGTTACCGGTTACTTAGATGTCACAATGAGTAGTGTAAAAGATGTCACAATGCATAGTGTAAAAAAAAAAAAAAAAAAAACGTGGTTGCTGTTTAACATAATTATATTTAAGCAACATTTTAATGTGATGAACTTGTATTTGATAAATGCATGTAGACATATACCAATATACCAATATAAAATACATTATTTATTTATTTATTTATGTATTGGTGTTCTTATATTATAAACAATATTGCTGACCATTGCCAAGAATAACCATATATGAAATTCTGATAATAACTTAAAGTGAATGTAAAAGATCACCTTGTAAAAACAACCCACTGAGTTTAAAATAGAAATGAAAAGCAAAACATTTTTGTATAGATATATAAAAAAAAAACCAGTATACTATAAATACCTTTTTTCCCTTTTTTTTTTTATAAGTGATCACATGCCCTCTGTTCTCAGCTGCATAAGAGCTGGGGGTGGAGAAGCAGCAGCACACTGAGCTTGCCAGGGAATGGCTGTGCAGGCGGGGGGCATGTCAGGACAAATCTGATCATTGAAGGAGAGTACACTGAGTTCCCAGAACAGCTAGAGATGTGACCATGGTGTGCTATCCTGCTTGTGGTCAGTTTTTAGTTGGAAAACATAGGGACTGGCAGGAACACCAGGGATTTCACAGAAAGGAAGAAAAACAAAGAGAACAGGATACTTTCTCTTACAAGTACATGGTACAGCAAGCATGTATCAGGAATATGAATGAGTGTTGGGGGAACAAACGCTTTAATTACTGGTACCCACCAATAATGGTCAAAATAATGCATATAAACAGTATATTGTGCTGCTATACAGGTGCGTCTCAAAAAAATTATAATATCATCAAAAATTTCATTTATTTCAGTAATTCAAGTTAAAAAATAAAGTTCATATATTTTATATATATTTATTACACACAGAGTGATATATTTCAAGCATTTCTTTCTTTTAATTTTGATGACTATGGATTACAGCTAGTGAACCTAAGATTCAGTATCCAAAAAATTTGAATATTGTGAAAAAGTTCAATATTGGAGTCACATTCTAATCAGCTATTTAACTCAAAATACCCATAAATGTTTCCTGAGCCTTTAAATGGTCTCTCAGTGGGGTTCAGTAGGTTACACAATCATGGGGAAAACTGCTGACATGACAGTTGTCCAGAAGACAGTCATATACACCCTCACAAAAGTCACAAAAGGTCATTGCTAAAGAAGCTGGCTGTTCACAGAGTGCTGTATCCAAGCATATTAATGGAAAGTTGAGTGAAAGGAAAAAGTAAACAGGGATAACCACAGCCTTAAGAGGATTGTGAAGCCAAGGCCATTCAAGAATTTGGGGCAGATTTACAAGGAGTGGACTATGGCTGGTGCCAGTTTTTCAAGAGCCACCACACACAGATGTATCCAGGATATGGGTTACAAATATCGCATTCCTTGTGTCAAGCCACACCTGAACCAGAGACAACCTCAGAATCATCTTACTTTGGCTAAGGAGAAAAATGACTGGACTGTTGCTCAGTGTCCAAAGTCCTCTTTTCGGATGAAAGTAAATTTTGTATTTCCAGAGTCTGGAGGAAGAGTGGAGAGGTACAGAGGCACAGCATCCAAGTTACATGAGGTCCAGTGTGAAGTTTCCACAGTCAGTGATGATTTGGGGAGCCATGTCATCTGCTGGTGTTGGTTCACTGTATTTGATCAAGTCCAAAGTCAGCGCAGCTCTCTACCAGGAAATTCTAGAGCACATCATGCTTCCTTCTGTTGACCAGCTTTATGGAGATGCTGATTTCATTTTTCAGCAGGACTTGGCACCTGCCCACACTGCCAAACGGATCAATACCTGGTTTACTGATTATGGTATCACTGTGCTTGATTGGCCAGCAAATTCACCTGACCTAAACCCTATAGAGAATCTCTGGGGTATTGTCAATAGGAAGATGAGTGACACCAGACCCAACAATGCAGGTGATCTGAGGGTCGCTATCAAAGCAACCTGGGCTTCCATAACACCTTAGCAGAGCCACAGGCTGATCGCCTCCATGCCACGCCGCATTGATGCAGTAATTCATGCAAAAGAAGTCCAGACCAAGTATTGAGTGCATACTTTACTGTACATTGCCATACTTTTAAGTAATCCAACATTTCTGTATAAAAAATCTTTTTTTTTTTTTTTTGGTCTTATGTAATCTAATTTTTTGAGATACTTAATTTTGGGTTTTTACTAGCTGAAAGCCATATTCATCACAATTAAAAGAAAGAAGCTCTTGAAATATACTACTCTGTGTGTAGCGCATCTATATAAAATATTTGAGTTTTACTTTTTACATTTTTGAATTTAATTACTGAAATAAATTAACTTTTTGATGATATTCTAATTTTTTAGGGTGCACTTGTATGAACGGAAGATGTTAATACAACAAATCAAAAATGTGAAAATCATGTCCAAACCAAAAGTCCCAGAGTTATATCCAGGAGTATTCAGGAATGTCTTGGATGACGTTCCTTGGAGCGGTGTCAAGAGGTGACATCATCATGCTGCCTCGGATTGGCAGAGTTTGATTTTGGCAATGCCTTGCTGTTTCTTTGCCCTTTGTGAGTATTAAACTAGTTTTTTAATTAAACAGTTAGAAAAATACTACACTATGGGGGAGATTTGCTAAAACTGGTGCACACAGAATCTGGTGCAGCTGTGCATAGTAACCAATCAACTTCTGTGTTTTATTGTAAAAGCTTATTTGAACAAGTAGAAGTTGGAAGCTGATCTGTTACTATGCACAGCTACACTAGATTCTGTGTGCACCAGTTTTAGTAAACCTCCCAGTATGTGGCTCCCTCTTCTGTCTTTTTATATGTGAAACCAAGTTTTTAGTGTATACAGTATCCTGCTGCGATCTATCCTTCTGTGAAAAATCTAAAGCGATTTTAGACCTCCAGTGCTATGAGGTCCTGGGTTCTTAACATTGAACTTCACAAGTGGATACGCTCCTGGATATTTCTTTAGGACTTTTGGTGTCTGTATAGCAGTGAAGATTTTATTCCTGAGATCATAGTACAGTATTCTGATGTCTTTGAGTTCTGTTATTTGTTTCATTTCACACTGATTTCATTTCACATTAATTCTATTGATTTTATTTCAGCACTTAGTGCAGTGATTTTATTTCAGTACTTTTTGCTTTTAAATTTGGTCATAAGGCACTGTTCTTGGACCCTTTCTGACCAGTTGTCAAATGAAATTGACACATTGAGGTTGATTTTCTAAAGACAGATATGCTGTTCACCTTGCAGGGGAAGTTGCATCCTACAAGGGAATTTTACACAGAGCTTATTAAATGAGATGAAGCTCTGCTGACTTCTATCATCTAGTCATGTGCAAGCAATAATGCTGTGTTTTTATTTACCATGCTTGTGATCCAGCATTTGTTGGAAACTTCACCACAACATCACCAATATCTGCGGAAAATTCCCTTGCATTGTGCAACTTCCCATACAAAGAGAACAGCCTATTTGTCTTTTATTGAATCAAGACCTATGATTGATGAACATTTTTGTCAATGAAGCTGCTAGACATATTTAAACTACATTTGCCACAACAGGTGACAGGTAAAAATAAGTATGACTTGCTCTGATGCTACATGACTCACCAAGAACACACAGAACCACACTTCAGTATGCAAATATTAATTAATTAAAAGGTTGGCATTAAGGGACACTGCCACCAAATCCCCAAATTCAAACCTGGGCCCCAACAACATGTGCTTGGAGTGTTCATCAGCAGCACCATTGCTGAAGTCAGGTGTCTCAGGTTTTTAGACTGTGTAATACCAAGTGGTAGTGCCTGCTGTTCAGTTATGAATCTATTCTTTACCTGCAGTGTCAAGTTTGAACTCAGGCTTGCTGGCAATGACCCAACTTAAGACAATATTAAACAAGAAACCACAAGCATGCTGCACCAAAGTTAAAAATGTTATTGTTAGGGAGTTATATATTTTGGAGTTTCAATAAAGTTTTGTATTTTGATAAACTTTGGTTGGTGTGAAAATTCTTTGGTTCTCATTTTGATAAAGTTTCTGTGTCCCACACAGACTCGATGATGTTGAAATCAGGGCTCTGTGGGGGCCAAACTATCACATCCGGGACTCCTTGTTCTTCTTTATGCTGAAGATAGTTCTTAATGACATTGGCTGTATGTTTGGTGTCATTGTCCTGCTGCAGAATACATTTGGGGCCAATTAAATGTCTCACAAATGGTATGGCATGACGGATAAACATCTGCCTATATTTCTCAGCATTAAGGACACCATTGATCCTGACCAAATCTCCAACTCCATTTGCAGAAATGCAGCCCCAAACTTGCACCATGCTTCCCTTTTGCTTGCAGACACTCATTATTGTACTGCTCTCCAGCCCTTTGAAGAATAAAACTGCCTCCTGCTACAGCCAAATATTTCAAATTTTGACTCATCAATCCAAAGCACCTGCTGCCATTTTTCTGCACCCCAGCTCCTATATTTTTCTACATACTTCAGTCACTTAGCCTTGTTACTGTGTTAGAGATATTGTTTTCTGGCCACAAGTCATCCATGAAGACCACTTCTAGGTCAGACTTTTCTCGACAGTAGATGGGTGTACCTGGGCCCCAACTCAATTCCGATAGTTCTGTGCTGATGGCACTGCTGGACATTTTCAGATGATGAAGGGAAGTAAGCATGATGTGTCCTTCACCTGCTACATTAAGTTTGCTATGCGGACCACTGTGTCTATGGTCCTCAATGGTGTTGTTTTGTTTGTGCTTCGTCAAAATAGCTTGAACAGCACATCTTAAAACCCCAGTCTGCTTTAAAATATTTGCCTGGGAGAGACCTTGCTGATGCAGTTTAACTACCTTGTGTCTTGTTGCTGTGCTCAGTCTTGCCATGGTGTATGACCTGTGACTTGAAACTATCCTCCACAATCTCACCTTAGTAGCAGAGTTTGGCTGTTCTTTACCCAGTTTTAAGCCTCCTACAAGGCTGTTTCTGTTTCAGGCTGGCACAAACGTGGCTTTTGGTTGTATTTTGGCAGTCCCTGCTCACCATCATTCAGCTCATCAATCCTTCATTGGGTATTTGCTGTTGTGCTATAGATCACCACCCTCTACTTCGGTGCTGCTTTTTGTTTACCTAAATGTAATTTTCGATATTTTGTGTACAATAAATTCTAAAACTTTTTACTGATACAACACATTGGCACCTTTGTTTTTCTGTTTCAGTTAATGACTGTGTTTCAGTCTACAAATTGATTATCATTACCGTCTGCTTAGTATAATTGGATAATAATACTCCTGACTCTAATCCTACCAAATCTCTGAAGTTGTGCAAGTGTATAAGGTGTGAAAGTGTAAGATCTGATTCTGGTGTGAAGCCAACGGGTAGTCACACCAAATATTGATTTGATTTAGATTTTTTTTTTTATTGGTTTACTCACTTTGCATTTTGTAAATTGATAAAAATAAACAATTAATATATATATATATATATATATATATATATATATATATATATATATATTTTAAAGCATTTTTACTTTACAGCATTTTTTTCACACCTGCCTAAACATTTGCACAGTACTGTTTTTTAACCACTTGTCAACTGCCTAACGTACATTATTTAGACTGGGAGGGAATATTGGCATCGATGAGCACAGAACAGAAATGGGAATTTTTCAAAAAGACTTCATGCAAACTCACTGCAACGTATATTCCCATGGGTAATAAGTTTAAAAGGCTAAAAATAAAACCTATGTGGCTCGCGGCCAAAGTTAAAAAAGCTATAGATGAAAGAAAAGAGCTTTTAAAAAATATAAAAATGAGGGAACACTATCATTGTTATATGTTACAAAGAATATTACAGAATTTGTAAAAAGGAAATCAGGGATGCAAAAATTCAAATTGAATGACAGATTGCAAAAGATAGTAGGACAAAACCCACAAAATTCTTCAAATATATTAACAGTAAAAAGGTTAGGTCTGAGCATGTAGGCCCTTTGCAAAATAATCAGGAGTGGGTGACTGGGGGACAAAGAGAAGGCTAATGTATTAAATACTTTCTTCAGCTCTGTATATACAAAGGAGCATGGGGGAGCTCATGACCATAATTAGAACGGTATTGACACAGCCCCAAATGATTCACAATGGCTCAAAAGTCATTTTCTTTTTTCTTTAAATTCAATAAAAATATCCCATCTTTGTAGACACTATAACTTTTGCGCAAACCAATTAATGTATGCTTATTGGGATTTTTTTTTTTTTTACCAAAAATATGTAACAGAATACATATTGGCCTAAATTTATGAAGAAATTTAAATTTTTACATTTTTTATTGGATATTTTTTAAAGCAGAAAGTAAAAAATATTGTTTGTTTGTTTTTTCAAAATCATCGCTTTTTTTGTTTATAGCGCAAAAAAATGAAGTGAGGGAATCAAATGCCACCAAAATAAAGCTCTATTTGTGGAGAAAAAAAGGACATCAATTTTATTTGGGTACAGCGTTGCACGACCGTGCAATTGTTAGTTAAAGTAATGCAGCACCATATTGCAAAAAAATGGACTGGTCATTAAGGGGTTAAAACCTTCTGGGGCTGAAGTGGTTAAATCTTTCATTGTGTATATTGTGCTGTACATTTCCTATTCCTCACTACCACATTCTGAGCACTGTGCTGTATATCCCCTATTTCACACGCCCCCATTATACACACTCTTTATTAGATCTCTATATCTTCTATACCTTTTGCTTTGGAAAAGAAAAATGGAAAATCCCTTTATAATATGCCATATATTACTGAATAATGACACAGCTGCACCAATTGTGTAGCATAGCTTTTTGTCTCTACCATATAGCTTTACATAGAAATACTCCAATAATCTCTCCGAGAGGAGAAAATGAAAACCGAAAACACTGCATTAGCCTCCTCATTTTGTGTCACGTCTCCATGTTATTTTGTGGTATCTTCATTCCATGAAATCAATGTTGCATTTTATTGAATGCTTTTATTTTACTTCTACTACAATTTTCTTTAACATGTAATGGTAATTTATGACATCCTAATTTCTAAATCAACCTATTATACAGCTATAAAGCTGCCTTGCTTGTGTCTGTATTAGCTATTGATCCATTTGTAATGTGTTTTAAAGCTGATACTTTCCATCTATGAAAGGGAAAAAATGTCAGATGAATAGATTTACATACTGGGAGCAATTATAAAGTGACAATGGAGCTATAATTCATTGCATGTAAGAAGGAAGTTTCTTTTTTTTCTTCCAAGCCACATTTTAACAAATCTAAGTTAAAGCTTCAAAAATCAATACGGTTGTAGCATCGAATCCATACAATTTACACAAAAATTCCTCTATGGGACCAGCTCGCCTCCATCCTGGAGTTGGTGAAAGATTTTAAGTGTTGCCTGCCTTATTGTGAATCTTCCAAAGCGAGAAAAACTGCACATCGATCTTTATCTTTATTGAGTCAAAATGGTACAAACATCATTAAATGAAAGGCTTTGATACAGCGTAATCAAATGATTGTAGCAATAGATACATTTGGAAAATAATCATATACATATGGTCCAATTATGGCATAAAATATGTTGAGTAAGATTTCTGAGATTTCCAAAATCACTAATGTGTTTATTGTATGAACAAAAATTAAATATACAGGGATTGTTAACCATAACCCTGCAGTCGCTTGCATATTCACTAATACAGTAAAACCTTGGTTTGAGACCGCAAGACAAGCAAATGTTTTAAATAAATATTGACTTCATAAACAAGAAATGTCCTGATATACAAGTAGCGTCATGTCTAGAGTTGAGCGGACACCTGGAT
Organism: Pelophylax lessonae; assembly: GCF_965119305.1. Classification (NCBI taxonomy): domain Eukaryota; kingdom Metazoa; phylum Chordata; class Amphibia; order Anura; family Ranidae; genus Pelophylax; species Pelophylax lessonae. The sequence goes on along the minus strand of NC_138770.1, from coordinate 539,177,282 downwards.
GTCCGTGTTCGGCGGGTTCGGCCGAACTTGAAAAAAAAGTCCGGGTCCGTGTCCCGGACTTTTTCCGAACTTTACCTGGACACCGAACCCCATTGAAGTCAATGGGGACCCAAACTTTCAGGCACTAAAATGGCTCTAAAACACCAATGGAAAGGGCTAGAGTGCTGCAAATGGCAGCAAAACGTAGTTAAAAGCATGGCAAGTGCTCTGCAAACAAATGAGGATAGGGAAATAACTTAAAACAACAAAAAAAAAAAAAACTGAAAAATAAAACAATGTTCTTCATCTGTGAAGGACGAGGCCCATATGGAGTAGGAGGGAGGTTGATGTGGTGGTGGATGTGGCGGTGTCATAGGCGTGCGCACAGGGTGTGGGCACACCCTAATCACCTAGGGCACATTAGCATTATCGCTCTGTTTGCCAGTGAGGAGATGGGAAAGATCTCCCTCGGACCTGCTCTGCCATAAGAGAAGTGCCACACACTTCTATTTCACTTTGCCAGCAGGGAGAGTAATGTACCGGGGCCATATACATGTAGGCAAACACATGCATGTGTATTTAAACTTTGGGGTGCACACCCTAATGCAATAGGCTGCGCACACCTATGGGCGGTGTAGGTGGAAGCGGCGGTGGAGGAGGACGAGGTAGCCAACACTGCTTTTTTTCAGTAATTTTAAATGAGGGTACACCCCAAAAGAGTGAGAAAGATCAAAAATAGAACAATGGCTGGGTAAGGTCGGTATCCATCTCTATTCTGCACAAGGTACAGAAAAGTCCTGTGGGATCCATGATCGGTTCATTTTAATGAACTTGAGCTTGTCCACATTGTCTCTGGACAGGCGGCTGCGCTTGTCTGTGATAACGCCCCCAGCCGTGCTAAATACACGTTCAGATAATACACTGGCTGCAGGGCATGCCAGCACCTCCAAGGCGTAAAGGGCAAGCTCAGGCCATGTGCCCAATTTGGAGACCCAGAAGTTGAAGGGGGCAGACCCGTCATTCACTACATGTAGGCGTGTGCACACATACTGCTCCACCATGTTGGTAAAATGCTGCCTCCTGCTAAGATGTTCAATATGAGCTGCTGGTGCTGCTGTTTGTTGTGGTGTGCTGACAAAGCTTTTTCACATTTCGGCCATGCTAACCCTGCCTTCTGAGGTGCTGGCGGTGCCCTGGTTGCGTTGGCGACCTCTTCCTCCTCCTCCTCTGCCTTGGCCTTGTGCTTCCACCGTGGCCCCGCTGTCAGGTGGGAATGCCAGCAGCATCGCGTCTACCAGCGTGCGCTTGTACTCGTGCATCTTGCGATCGCGCTCCAGTGAGTGAATTAAGGACGGTACATTGTCCTTGTAACGGGGATCCAGCAGCGTGGCCACCCAGTAATCAGCACAAGTTAGAATGTGGGCAACTCGGCGGTCGTTGTGGAGACACTGCAGCATGTAATTGCTCATGTGTGCCAGGCTGCCCAGAGGCAACGAAAGGCTGTCCTCATGTCCTCTGTGGGAGGTGTATCGTCTGTGTCCTCTGTATCCCCCCAGCCACGCACCAGTGATGGCCATGAGCTGGCCTGGGTGCCACCCTGCTGTGAACATGGTTCCATCTCCTCCTCCATCTCCTCCTCCTCATCCTCCAGAACTGTGCCCCTGCTGGACAATTGTGTCCCTGGCGTTTGTGGGTGCAGGAACCCACCCTCGGAGCCACTTGCAAATGACTGCCCTGAAAGCCTTGGAAATGTTACCTCTTCATCCTCCTCCTCCTCCTCCTCATCCTGTGCCACATCCTCTTCCATCATCGCCCGAATCGTTTTTTGAAGGAGGCATAGAAGTGGGATAGTTAAGCTGACAACGGCGTCATCGGCACTGGCCATGTTGGTGGAGTACTCAAAACAGCGCAACAAGGCACACAGGTCTCACATTGAGGCCCAGTTATTGGTGGTGAAGTGGTGCTGTTCTGCAGAGCGACTCACACGTGCGTGCTGCAGCTGAAACTCCACTATGGCCTGCTGCTGCTCGCACAGTCTTTCCAGCATGTGCAAGGTGGAGTTCCACCTTGTGGGCACGTCACATATGAGGCGGTGCGCGGGAAGCCCGAAGCTACGCTGCAGCGCTGACAGGCGAGCAGCAGCAGGGTGAGAACGCCGAAAGTGCGCACAGACGCCCGCACTTTCTGCAGCAGCTCTGACATATTGGGGTAATTTTTAAGGAACCTCTGCACCACCAAATTCAGCACATGCGCCAGGCAAGGGATGTGCGTCTAACCGGCTAGGCCCAGAGCTGCTATGAGATTTCGCCCATTATCGCACACCACCAGGCCGGGCTTGAGGCTCGCTGGCAGCAACCACTCATTTGTCTGCTGTTCCATGCTCCTCCACAACTCCTGCGCAGTGTGTGGTTTTTTCCCCCAAATAGGCAAGTTTTAAAACTGCCTTCTGTCGTTTACCCCTGGCTGTGCTGAAGTTGGTGGTGAAGGTGTTACGCTGACCGGATGAGGAGGCGGTAGAGGATGAGGAAGCGGAGTAGGAGGAGTTAGGAACAGGAGGCAAACTGAAGCGCCCTGCAATCCTCGGTGGTGGAAGGACATGCGCCAAATTGCTATCCGCCTCAGGCCCATCCGCCACTGCATTTACCCAGTGTGCCGTTAGGGAGATATAACGCCCCTAACCGTGCTTACTGGTCCACGTATCTGTAGTTAGGTGGACCTTGGCACAGATGGCGTTGCGCAGTGCACACCTGATTTTTTCCCCCACTTGGTTATGCAGGGAAGGGATGGCTTGCCTGGAAAAGTAGTGGCGGCTGGGCACGACGTACTGTGGGACAGCCACCAACATAAGGCTTTTAAAACTGTGCGTCTCCACCAGACGGAATGACATTTCAAAGGCCAAGAATTTTGAAATGCTGGCATTCAGGGCCAGGGATCGCGGGTGGGTAGGGGGGTACTTCCTCTTCCTCTCAAGTGTTTGGGAGATGGAAAGCTGAATGCTTCCATGGGACATTGTGGAGATGGTTGGTGACCCAGGTGGTGGTGTTGCTGACAGATCGTCTGTTTGCGGGGTGGCAGGTGCCGGTATCACTACAGAGGTGGATGGAGAGGCCGAGACTGCAGCAGAAGAGGAAGCAGGAGGAGCCAGAGACGTTTCTTGGTTTTGAAGGTGTCTACTCCACTGCAGCTCGTGCTTTGCACTTAGATGCTTGATCATGCAAGTTGTGCTCAGGTTGAGAAGGTTTATGCCTCGCTTCAGGCTCTGATTGCACAGGGTGCAAACCACTCGTGTCCTGTCATCAGCACATTTTCTGAAGAACTTCCACACTAGAGAACTCCTTTGAGCTGGCTTTGGTGCGCTCGGTCCCTTGCTGCGTTGGGCAGTAGCAGGCGTAGTGTCTAGGGCACGGCCGCTCTGTTTCTGCACCCTGCTCCCTCTTCTGCTGTGCTGGTGGCTCTGTGCGACCACCGCCTCTTCCTCCAAACTACTCAGGTCACCTGCATGACCTTCATTCCATGTGGGGTCGAGGACCTCATCATCCTCCACATCATCTTCCACCCAGTCTTCACCCCTGCCCTCCTTGTCGGTCTCCACAATTCTGAGTGCCGCAGCAGTTGGCACCTGCGTTTCGTCATCATCGGAGACGTTCTGCGATGGTCCTTCCATGTACTCATCTTAAGAAATAAGTGGTTGGGCATCGCTGCACTCAATCTCTTCCCCTTCTGGGGCAGGGCTAGGTGGATGGCCCTGGGAAACCCTGCTGACAGAGTCATCAAAAAGAAGAAGAGACTGCTGCATGACTTAGGGCTCAGACTGCTTGCCTGATTTGCAAGGGAGTGAGGTGAAAGACGGTTGGACATTGGCTGCAGGTGCCAACTCTGACCTTTCTGCAGTAGACTGGGTGGGAGACAATGTGAAGGAACTGGAGGCACTGTCAGCAACCCAATCTACTATCGCCTGTACTTCTTCTGGCCTCATCACTTCTAGAGGCGCATGATGCCCTACCAAATACTGCTGCAGGTTCTGTCCCCTACTCACACTTGAGGAAGGTGTTTCACTTGTGCGTGTAGCTGGCACAGATCAACCACATCCTCTCCTTGCAACAGGAGCTCTACCAGCAACACCACGACCCAGGCCACGGCCCCTATTTGACGGTCTCCTCATATTTCTGTAATTTATGATCTTGCCCTAGAAAGGTGTTTATTGAATAGCGGAACAAAACAACAACAGTATCGCACGGGTGTATCTCACAGTCAAATATGCAAACTATGCCGCAATTTAATTTTTTTTTACCCCAAAAGGGTGTTTATTAAATAGCGGAATAGAAAAACAGTATAAAAATACAACGGGTGTATCTCACAGTCAAATATGCAAAGTATGACGCAAATTTAATTTTTTTTCACCCCAAAAGGGTGTATATTGAATAGCGGAATAGAAAAAGGGATATAAAACGGTGTATCTCACACATACAAACACAGACTAGGCCCCGATTAAAATTTTTTGTACCCAAAAGGCAGGATGAGGATGAGGAAGAGGAGTAGGAGGAGTTCGGAACAGGAGGCAAACTGTACCGATACAGACTATGCCGTAATTTAATTTTTTACACTCAAAAAGGGTGTAGATTGAATAGCGGAATAGAAAAATTTTTATAAAACGGTGTATCTCACACGTACAAACACAGACTAGGCCCGATTACAATTTTTTGTACCCTAAAGGCAGGATGATCAGTAGGTGGAGTTCGGAACAGGAGGAAAACTGAAGCACCCTGCAATCCTCGGCGGTAGAAGATGCGCCCCAAAAGATTGGAAGGTGTATCTCACACGTACCGATACAGACTATGCCGCAATTTAATTCTTTTTACCCCAAAGGGTGTAGATTGAATAGCGGAATAGAAAAAAATTTCTAAAACGGTGTATGTTACACGTACAAACACAGACTAGGCCCCGATTACAATTTTTTGTACCCTAAAGGCAGGATGAGGAGTAGGAGGAGTACGGAACAGGAGGCAAACTGAAGCACCCTGCAATCCTCGGCGGTGGAAGATGCGCCCCAAAAGATTGGAAGGTGTACCTCACACGTACCGATACAGACTATGCCGCAATTTAATTATTTTTACCCCAAGGGTGTAGATTGAATAGCGGAATAGAAAATATGATATCAAAAGGTGTATCTATCTCACACGTACAGACCCAGACTAGGCCCTGATTACTATTTTTTGTACCCTAAAGGCAGGATGAGGAGTAGGAGGAGTTCGGAACAGGCAGGAGGCAAACTGAAGCACCCTGCAATCTTCGGCGGTGTAAGATGAGCCCCAAAAATTGGAAAGGTGTATCTCACACGTACCGATACAGACTATGCCGCAATTTCATTCTTTTTACCCCAAGGGTGTAGATGGAATAGCGGAATAGAAAATATGATATCAAAAGGTGTATCTATCTCACACGTACAGACCCAGACTAGGCCCTGATTACTATTTTTTGTACCCTAAAGGCAGGATGAGGAGTAGGAGGAGTTCGGAACAGGCAGGAGGCAAACTGAAGCACCCTGCAATCCTCGGCGGTGTAAGATGAGCCCCAAAAATTGGAAAGATGTATCTCACACGTACCGATACAGACTATGCCGCAATTTAATTATTTTTACCTCAAAGGGTGTAGATTGAATAGCGGAATAGAAAATATGGTATCAAAAGGTGTATCTATCTCACACGTACAGACCCAGACTAGGCCCTGATTACTATTTTTTGTACCCTAAAGGCAGGATGAGGAGTAGGAGGAGTTTGGAACAGGCAGGAGGCAAACTGAAGCACCCTGCAATCCTCGGCGGTATAAGATGAGCCCCAAAAATTGGAAAGGTGTATCTCACACGTACCGATACAGACTATCCCGCAATTTAATTCTTTTTACCCCAAGGGTGTAGATTGAATAGCGGAATAGAAAATATGATATCAAAAGGTGTATCTATCTCACACGTACAGACCCAGACTAGGCCCTGATTACTATTTTTTGTACCCTAAAGGCAGGATGAGGAGTAGGAGGAGTTCAGAACAGGCAGGAGGCAAACTGAAGCACCCTGCAATCCTCAGCGGTATAAGATGCGCCCCAAAAATTGGAAAGGTGTATCTCACACGTACCGATACAGACTATCCCGCAATTTAATTATTTTTACCCCAAAGGGTGTAGATTGAATAGCGGAATAGAAAATATGCTATAAAATTGGTGATTTTTCAATAGCACATGTGAACACAGCAGTGTCTTATGTCAGTCAGCTCTGCTGCAGGCTATGAAGGAAAAAAAAAAGAAAATTCCCCTTTAAGTTTGTAATTTTTAAATAGATTAGTACAGACTATGCCACAATTTAATTTTTTTAACTCAAAAGGGTGTATATTGAATAGTGGAATAGAAAAAAGTGTATAAAATTGAAAATCATCACTCAATAATAGCACATGTGAACACAGCAGTGTCTTATCACAGTCAGCAGCACTGAAGCAAAAACGCTGCACACAACTGACTGATAAAAATAGATTTTTTTCTCCCTCCTCCTCAGCGGGCAAAAAGATTGTGTTCAGTGCACCACCCCACACACAGCAAAATCGATGTAGAACACTGACCCTGCCTATTCTCCAGCCTCGCCCTAAAATGATCGATAAGATCGTTCACTGGCACTGCACAACCAACCCCCCACACAGCAAAATCGATGTAGAACACTGACCCTGCCTATTCTCCAGCCTCGCCCTAACATGCCCTAATAACTTGCCCTGCCTGCAGCACTCCGACCTGTCCCTGCATTCTTTTCGGACACAATACAATTTTTCACTGTCTGTCCCTAATCAGCAGCCAGCACGTATGATGTGTGCTCTCTCCCTAAACTACAGCAGAATGGCACAGCGCGCTGGGGCTCTCGAACTTATAAAGACATGGTCACATGCTTCAGATGGCCAATCACAGCTACTAATACATTAGTAGGCATGGCTGGGATGGCTTAAGGCACACTAGTTAAACGCTTGTTGATTGGCTGTTGAAAGCCCGCCATTAAAAGCGCGCCATTACATACAAACCCGGAAATAAAATGACCGAACATGGATTTTAAACCCGAACATACAGTAAAGTTTTCGGGTCCATGTTCGGGTAACAAAAATCCAAATATTCGGTACGAACCCGAATAATACAGTCCGTGTTCGCTCAACACTAGTCATGTCACAACTGGGTATAAAAGAGAAGAGAGGCACACTCTTATATCAAAATGAATTTCCTCATTATAAATAATGGAAACTCAGATGATTCGTTCCACAACCATTTATTCATAGGTCTTTCAGTTTGGAGTCCATATAAAAAGATTATAGCAATGTGATACATTGTGTAACCATAAAATGTCCATCCACAAATGGAAGCCTCCACAAGGGGATTAGAAGCAAAATCCAGCAGGAGCTACAGAGTATAAGGCCCCTTTCACACATGCTGTCCGTTTGTCCGCTTGGCGGATGAAAAACGGACATCAATGTATCTCTATGTAAAAACGGATGACAACGGATGATCATCCGTTAACATCAGTTTTCATCCACTTCCGTCAATGTTTGTTTTTTTGAACAGATGAATACCCTATTTTTCATCCGTCCAAAAAATGGATCGGACGAAAAACGGATGACAACGGATGAAAAACGGATGACAACGGATGAAAACAGATGAAAAAAGGATGACAGCGGATGAAAAACGGATGACAATGAATGAAAAACAGATAACAACTGACGAAAAAGGGATAAAAATTGACGAAAAACGGATGACAACTGATGAAAAACGGATGACAACTGACGAAAAATGGATGAAAATGGATGAAAAACAGATGGAAAACTGATACATTTTGACTTGACTGAACTGATAAACTGAACAGACCATATGTGTGAAAGGGGCCTAAAAGAGAGGTGCCTCTAAGGGTAGCAATATAGTTACATTTCATGAAGGTTCAATATTAAGCAACTCACATGGTTGATGATTAAAACAGGCACATCTAAGGATGCAGGCATCCGGGGTAAAGCTGACCATCCTCCTCACTGCCATCAATGTCATCCCTTCAATGCTGTGCTCCACGAGTGCTTCAAGCCTCGCTTTCAGATCGCTCTACTGCAGGGTAGTCTGCAGACCGACAGCGGTGAGAGCCGGTGGTGCAGAAGATTGTTTTTATGGACAGTTTTACCCCGGATGCCTGCATACTTTGATGTGCCTATTTAAATCATCAACCATGTGAGTTGCTAAATGTTGTATCTTCATTAAATGTAACCATATTGCTACACTTAGCGACGTCTCTCTTCTTTTATACTCTGTAGCTCCTGCTGGATTTTGCTTCTAATCCTCTTGTGGAAGCTGCCATATGTGGATGGACATTTTATGGTTACACAATTGCTATAATCTTTTTATATGGACTATAAACGGAAAAACGTATGAATAAATGGCTGTGGAGTGAATCATCTGAGTTTCCATTATTTCCTATGGGGAAATTCGCTTTGATATAAGAGTGCTTTAATATGGTGCTTTGTTTCCGGAACGAATTATGCTCACAATCCAGGGTTTTACTGTAAAGTAATTGGTGGGGTTCCATGGTCAACCTACTGGTATGCACAAAAAAGTGCATCTAAAAATAAACCAAGTCTGACTGGGGGAAACCCTGCAGACGAGGAAGATGGGGATTTTAGTGTGCCCAAAAATATAAAAGAAAAAACAAATCATAAAAAATACAGATTTTATTGAAAACAAGATAGTAAAATTGACACATGAAAATACAGAATATAAAAGATGTATCACATAACTCAACACATCCTACAGTACGGTGGATCAACGTGTTTCACCCACAGTCTGGGCTTTCTCAGGATCTGCAGAAAAAAGCAGACAAGAGAACAATCAGCCAAAAAAAGGACCATGTGACCGAGCCTCTGGTGAACATTTAAGAAAAACAAAAAAAAGAAAAATTATTAACAGCACAAATTCAAAAAAATGATATATAAAAAAAGAAATGTATTACCTTACAAACTACAAATAAATAAAGAAAAGTATTCACCTTCCACCAACATAAAAAAGGCAACGTTGTCTTAGTACAAAAAATACATCTATACATCATAGGCATTCATACACTCCAGATAATAGAATGCATACCATCAACATATGGAATTAGTATCAGGGACGAGATGAGTCATCCCACACTGTTGTCTAACTATATGAACCACATGTAAAGTCAGCCATTAATATCAGGGACCAGTTGGACATGAAAAAATCATAAGACCTTCCTCAGATATGTCACATTCCTGAAGACTTACCAGAACATTGACCTATGTAAGAACATAAATGCACCAATTTAGGACACACAATTAGTAAAGCATTAGTGTAGGGTCTGGTGGATGTCTGGGGGCCTAGTTAAAATCTACAAGCTTCTTCCCTGCCTAGGGCTCCATTGGGTACCCTTGGGTACATTGCTTGACATTAGGATTACTACGAGGTTAAAGTGTTACTAAACCCACGACAGAAAAATCAGTCTGTATTTGCAGTAAAACATACTTCTTATACAACCTCCCCTTCTTCCACTGTCCCTAATCTATCTCATGATAAGACAAAGCCTTTGGAGACACTCTGCACATGCTCAGTTTGCTATATATTGCTAGAGAGTTATTTTTTTCTTGGGAGGGTGCATTTGATTAGCACAGGGCCAATCAGCACTGTCCTTATAGAGGGTCAGGGGTCCTGAAGCCTAATGGGACAGTCAGAGTAGAATGAAAACTCCTCCTACAAGCTTAAATCAAAAACAGATAGAAGTTGCAACACTGCTATATACTGCTGATAAGAAAAGGTAATTAGCAGGTTTTATTTACTAAAATAATTGCATTTCCATGTTCTGTGTACTGTGGGAGACCAGCTATAGTGAATGAAGGGTCCTGGGTTTAGTAACACGTTAAGCCCAGCATGGTGTAGCAGTCAAACCCTGCAACCTGAAACGTGTGCAACCAGGAATCAAACTAATTGAGCTTTTGAAGTTAAGAGTTGAGCATTTCAAAAATAGTGAATAGTGTATCTTATACAAAAAATGCAAGGATAAAAGGATGTTATAAAGAATCAATACTCCAAGCACTTGAAAACAGCCATGAAAACATTAAGGGCAATAAAAAACAGAAATCCTAATACATCACCACTGAAATGACCTATACAGATTACTGGTCTGGTGAAGGGAGTGGGGGTCACAGAGAGGGACAGATAAATTAACAATGCAGGGGAGTGTAGGGTGTATTGGGATTTGTGATTAACTAAGGTTTGGGCAGGACTTGCAAGAAGCTGTCAAATCATAGTTCCCTAGCCATCCCAATCAGCTGCTGTCAGGGAATTTTCCATCCCTCAGCCACTAGTAACAAAGGGGCTAAGATGCTGGTGATATCATTGACCAAATATGGCCATGTCATGTGACAGATTCCTCAGGTTTCAGGCCAAATTGGGTTCAACCCTTAGCTCTGTAATAATTAGGATGCACGTAGAGTAATTCCCTTGGTGATAACCCTGAGTCCCCACTAGATGTCATAACTTTGGGTGGTAATAGCCTGGGTAGTGGTAGAGTTAGAATCCTATTAAGTTGGCAATGCATTCCTCCTCTTCAAGGTTGAATGGAAACTAAACTTTTTCTGTTGGTAGTGTCCCTGGAGGACCAGGTAAATAAATAAATAGTTGTGATTGGCAGAAAGGTTTGTTAGCTGCTGGTCTGTTGCTGTGTGGTCCCCTGAGAGGGAACACTATAATTTCTTGTAAGACTCTCCTGTGGGAAAGATGTGGATGGCAGGCAATTTGGGGGAGAGGGGGCATAGGGGCTGTTCCTTGATGGAAGTTTGGATTGCTGTATTCCTCATCTGAGGAATACAGAAACTGGGTTTCACTTCCCCTTGGGTGCAGGACTCATCTGACTTCGCCTCACGAGTATTTCGTAACTATTGCAACCTTGTTCAAGCATTGCGCTTCCATTGAATTGTGTGGTCATCTGTATTCCTATAACTTTGGAGTAGAAAAACCTTTATTAACCAAATAAGGGGGGACTGTGCATGGATCTATGGAAGATTTTAATGAAACTGGTACAAGAAGAGGACAGGTAAGGGCCAGGGATGGAATGGTACTCTGGTCATGGCAGGCTAGGTTACCACCAGGTACCCTATAGAGTGTTGCCTTTGAGTAGTGCTCAGTCTATAGGGGGCCACAAGTACAATGGCCAGTCAAAGAATTATAAACGTGTTGGAAGGAAATTAGGTATCAAGCCTCACCCCCCAATAAGAGATAAATGGCTAGCCATTTGTTTGATTAACTAATTTTTCTTAAAGGGTAACTCCACTTTCATGGGGAAAAAATAGCAAATAAAGAAAAAATAATATAGCATATACAATTGCGACACAAGCCATATTGTAATTAAATATTATTAAAGATTACCTTTCCTTTTCAGTCTGCAGCTTTTGTAATTTTCTGAAAATGCAATGCAATATGGCATGGAGGTGTTCTGTACACAGAATGTATACTGACCACACCCCAGAAACACCATTTCCTGCTTGTGTGATTGGCTCACCAATTTTCCTAGAAGTCTGCCTAAGATACAAGTCAGATTTATGGCATCCCCTGCAACAAAAATGTCATTTTTTGTGAGATACCCCCAATAGTAACACGTCTAAAGGGATGCAGGCCCAGCAGATTTCCTGATTAGAGCCCTGCAGCTGCCACAGCTGATAGATAATTACAAAACCACTCCCATTTGACTCACTCAGCACAGAGGCACAGAGGAACAAACAATGATTTCTTCAGAATAACAAAAGGTAGGAATCTGCAACAAAGTTTGTTATAGTCCCTCCAATGTACAGGGATCACCCAGAGGGGAATGCTTTTTTTTTTTTTCAACAAAAGTGGAGTTATGCTTTAAGCATGCAATCAACTGTGTTTAATCACAAAATATCTGATCTTAGGTATGTTGCACAAAAAATATGCTCATATTTAATTTGTCATCCATAGAGACCTATTAGCTACTAATATTCTTGAACTATCCCACATACTGTATTCATAATAGCAAGAGCAATCATAATACAGTGATCATGTTTAAAATCCTATTGCTGTTCTCGCTGCGGGAAATCTCTTAAAGCAATTATTATAGCTCTGTGATGCAGGATATTGATTCTATGAATATCCTATTGTTATTTTAAAAGGAAGTACAGGAAGTAAAATGGATTTTAAGCCTGATATACAGATTGTATATTGGTTAAATGGTTTAGGTGGTCATAGTTACATAGTTACATGATCAATATGGCTAAAAAAACACACAGTTCTCTGTGTGTGCATGTGTGGGTGTCTGTGTGTTTTTGAGTCAATAAAGCAATATTAACCGCTTGACTTCTGTAAGATTTACCCCCCTTCATGACCATGCCATATTTTGGGATACGGCACTGCGTTATTTTAACTAACAACTGCACGTTCTTGCAATGCTGTACCCCAAAAAAAAATTATTATACTTTTTTCCCCACAAATTAAGCTTTATTTTGGTGGTATTTCATCACCTCTGCATTTTTTATTTTGGTGCTATAAACAAAAACAGAACGACAATTTTGAAAAAAAAAATTTTTTAAATTTCTGCTATAAAATATATTCAATAAAAAAATGTTAAAAGTCTTATCTCTTCTTCAACATCCTACATGTTGTGAATGTTTCAGACGTTAGTGCTTAGTCATGGCTAAGGGCTGTTTTTATGGCGTTGTACATGTCTCTTTTCAATAAAAGAATAATATTTTTTGGATGTCATCCTGAGAGTTAAGTTGGAGGTGTTGGCAGCCTCGAGGTCTAAGCACTGAGTGGAGCTTTTATGTGAGAAGGTTGTAGCTCCTACACACCCGTTTTCCCTATTCCTACCGTAGAGTCAGTAGCAAGCTAAAAAATCAGACCAGTTCTCCAGGAACCCAAATCCCTCCTTCCTACACCAACTTCTTGGCCATTTGTTCAGCTCCCTAAAGCTCCCACTGCTCCCCTGGTGTGGCTCATGACACACGCAGCATTTCTAAAAATACTAGCCCAGAGATTATTTTCTAAAGCTTGGGATCTAGGTCCCTGAAATTATTTTTTAGGTTGCCCTATGGTTGTCTAACTCTGTCATTTGTAGCAATGTGTACCATGACCACTGGGTTCTCCTCAGAGGGATTCCGAGGAAGCCACACCTGTGGCATAACACGTAAGGGGCAGGAGCCGGTGACACAATGCGTTGGATGCATCTGTGAATAGTGTGGGACGAGAAGAACAATGTTGCCTGTGAGCTACACTTTACTACACGTAGCGATTTAAAGGGGAATAGTATAACAAATAAGGATGATCAAACTTTTAAAAAGTTCGGTTCGACCAGAACACCCGAACTTCCCGAAAGTTTGGCCCGGATTTCAAAACCCCATTGAAATTAATGGGACCCGAACTTCGGTAATCAAAAAACACCATTTTGAAGCCCTAAAACCCAATAAATGCCCCTAAAAAGTGCCTAGGGTTCTGGGTCATTTTTTTGGGCATTTTTTTGGGGGTCTTTGGAGGCAGGCATAACATCTGAACTTCTGTATAGGGGTATATATACACACACACTTATATGTATTTATACACATACACATATATAGGTGTTATAGCAGAGAAGCCATATGGGTGTTAATTATTTCATTAGTGCAAGCATAGGTTTCTGCTACTTTTACACCTATATATGTGTATGTGTATATATACATACATGTGTGTGTGTATATATACCCCTACACAGAAGTACAGATGTTATGCCTGCCTCCAAAGACGCCCAAAAAGTGCCCAAATAACGCCAGCTACAAAAACGCCCAGATGTGTTTTTGCAGCAGGCGTTTTTTTTTGGGAATTTTTTGGGGGTCTTTGGAGGCAGGCAAAACATCTGAAATTCTGTATAGGGGTATATATACACACACACTTATATGTATTTATACACATACACATATATAGGTGTTATAGCAGAGAAGCCATATGGGTGTTAATCATTTCATTAGAGCAAGCATAGGTTTCTGCTACTTTCACACCTATATATGTATATAATCTATACTGGGAAAGATATCCCAAAGGGTGAGACCAACAGCTAAACCTGAGGTGTGCAGGTAAATGCTGGGGTACACAGAAAAAAAGAAAAACAAGAGAAGAAATAAGAAGAGCGAAAGAAAAAAATATGGGAGGAAGGAAATGGGGAAAGGGAGAGGGATGGGAAAAGCAAAATAGGGAAAATAAAAGAAAAGGACTGGGAAGGGGAGCTGAAAAGGGCAGGAATGGGGAAAGATGGGACAGAGAACTGTAGGATAAAGAAGAATAGGAGGAAAAATGGGAGGGCTGGTGGGACTTTTAAGGTACCAGATAATTCAAAATAATAAGGACATAATTAAAAACTAAGAAAGTTTATTGACATGACATCTTTAAAAACCAAAGACCAACAATGTGACATCGATACAACATATATATTTTTGGACATATACAAATACAAAAGAAAGGGGCAAATACATAAAACATAAGGCTGTAAATGAATGATACAGATGAATACGTCCAATGATTGACATCAGACCAGTCCCGACATGTTTCACGGGCAACAAAGCTCCGTTTCTTCAGGGGAATGAGAATATATCAATATATCAATCTATAATGCCTGTATGATACAACAACAGTAAACATTGGTTTTTGAATCAAATGCATATATGTATAACAACAAATATAAGTTGCATGCCACCATAGAGTATCGAGTCGCATCCGAGACCACCACCAAGAACAGACCCACTCATGAACCAATTGGATAGAAGTGCTCCCCAAGAGAAACGTCTCACCCGCGGATGTGGAGGGGCATATGAAGCAGGATAGAGATGTAGGCTACGAAAACCTTTATCATCTAAAAAAATGGAAGAAAGTGAAGGGAAACTATATATTTGACTAGTGTATGTACCTCATTTAATGTGTATAGTAGACCCGTTTGTATGGTCAGGATAAACACGGTTAAAGACAGGAGGGCTCAGGTTTGGCGGCCAAGTTGGAACCAACACGCAGGGCAATGAACTGTTAAGGTAAAAAATACAAAGGACGTATACCTGTGGTTAGGAGTCTACAGTGTGACTCTCCAATAAGTAAATGGGAAAAAAACGGGGGAGTAAGGGGAGACAAAAAGCAAAAAAAGAGGGGCTTTACCTGCAAAGTACTAGATGAATAAATGGGCCCTTTCAAGTACGGGTTAGTAACTCGGTGTCCGAAAGGGAGTCCAAATAGTGGATTTATGTGCTGTTATCGCTGGGTCAAGAAAAGCCAGCCATTAAGCAGTTCTTTAAAAGCATTGTCGAGGAAATAAAAAGGTTCAGAGATTAATAAAACGTTCTGTCATCAAAAGACAAAAGACAATGTGCTGCACAGTTCTTACCCGCGTGGGACCGCCATATCATGACCATCACCATATATGGCGGTCCCACGCGGGTAAGAACTGTGCAGCACATTGTCTTTTGTCTTTTGATGACAGAACGTTTTATTAATCTCTGAACCTTTTTATTTCCTCGACAATGCTTTTAAAGAACTGCTTAATGGCTGGCTTTTCTTGACCCAGCGATAACAGCACATAAATCCACTATTTGGACTCCCTTTCGGACACCGAGTTACTAACCCGTACTTGAAAGGGCCCATTTATTCATCTAGTACTTTGCAGGTAAAGCCCCTCTTTTTTTGCTTTTTGTCTCCCCTTACTCCCCCGTTTTTTTCCCATTTACTTATTGGAGAGTCACACTGTAGACTCCTAACCACAGGTATACGTCCTTTGTATTTTTTACCTTAACAGTTCATTGCCCTGCGTGTTGGTTCCAACTTGGCCGCCAAACCTGAGCCCTCCTGTCTTTAACCGTGTTTATCCTGACCATACAAACGGGTCTACTATACACATTAAATGAGGTACATACACTAGTCAAATATATAGTTTCCCTTCACTTTCTTCCATTTTTTTAGATGATAAAGGTTTTCGTAGCCTACATCTCTATCCTGCTTCATATGCCCCTCCACATCCGCGGGTGAGACGTTTCTCTTGGGGAGCACTTCTATCCAATTGGTTCACGAGTGGGTCTGTTCTTGGTGGTGGTCTCGGATGCGACTCGATACTCTATGGTGGCATGCAACTTATATTTGTTGTTATACATATATGCATTTGATTCAAAAACCAATGTTTACTGTTGTTGTATCATACAGGCATTATAGATTGATATATTGATATATTCTCATTCCCCTGAAGAAACGGAGCTTTGTTGCCCGTGAAACATGTCGGGACTGGTCTGATGTCAATCATTGGACGTATTCATCTGTATCATTCATTTACAGCCTTATGTTTTATGTATTTGCCCCTTTCTTTTGTATTTGTATATGTCCAAAAATATATATGTTGTATCGATGTCACATTGTTGGTCTTTGGTTTTTAAAGATGTCATGTCAATAAACTTTCTTAGTTTTTAATTATGTCCTTATTATTTTGAATTATCTGGTACCTTAAAAGTCCCACCAGCCCTCCCATTTTTCCTCCTATTCTTCTTTATCCTACAGTTCTCTGTCCCATCTTTCCCCATTCCTGCCCTTTTCAGCTCCCCTTCCCAGTCCTTTTCTTTTATTTTCCCTATTTTGCTTTTCCCATCCCTCTCCCTTTCCCCATTTCCTTCCTCCCATATTTTTTTCTTTCGCTCTTCTTATTTCTTCTCTTGTTTTTCTTTTTTTCTGTGTACCCCAGCATTTACCTGCACACCTCAGGTTTAGCTGTTGGTCTCACCCTTTGGGATATCTTTCCCAGTATAGATTATATACAGACTAGGGATGTGGTACCTCCATTTACTTTCTTGTACTACAAACACACCCTTTATTTGACACCTATATATGTGTATGTGTATATATACATACATGTGTGTGTGTATATATACCCCTACACAGAAGTTCAGATGTCATGCCTGACTCCAAACATGTCCTCAAAAAAGCCCTATAAACGTTTGCAACAAAAAGCAGGGTGACAGGGGAGAAGCCACTATCCGGTTCTATAAGTGTTCTAAGAGAAACAATCTTTTCTCTATAGCGGCCACCCTGACATGGAAGGGTTTTGTCTCCCTGCCATAGCAGTCAGATATAGTTAACCCTACACTACACTACGGTCCCCTTACACTTAACACTTTCCCTACAGAAACTAGATTATTAAATCTAACTATAGTGGAAAATAGTACCCTAACTACATTAGATATAGCTTTCCTCACACTAATAATTGCTAAATGACACTTTGAGAGCAGAAGTAAGAGCACTGCTTCCACTCTCTTCCACAGCCCTGTATTAAAATGGTAGAGATTTGGAGGGGCTATCTTATATACTGGGGGGCGTATTCACTAATGATTGGCCTCTGGACCCCCTAGTCACTTCAATCACATTCCTAGCATTCTCCTGCCCCCTCAATTGGCTTTTACTGATGGTTCTCAGCAAAACGTTCGGAATTCGGCCGAACCTCGTACAGTCAATGTTCGGGTCTAACCGATGGTCGACCCGAACCGTTTGATCATCCCTAATAACAAACACTGGGATTTCATCCACAAGCTGCCCCTATCGGACGCCCTCATTTATGTGTGATATAAATTGTGTGAAGAGTCACTTAAATCATTCAATGATGTGAAAAGAAAAATTCTGTTTACTCATATCACCTGCACATGAATGTATAATTGGGGTGAAAATTTATGTAATTTGTTGTGTGGACATTCCTAGAATATTCCTAGAATATTTAGTAAATCAGCCTAATAATGTAATCACTGCACTTGCACTAGCTGCACGCCTCTTCTCACTACTGTACCTGCACCCCTTGCACTCACTGCCACTGCAACATTGTGGCAGCAGTACAGGCTTTTGTATTGAATACATAACCGCATTAACTGGTGTTTCTATATCTACCGAGCTTTAGGACTTTATTTAGGAGAAGAAACCTTTTCTGAACATCACTACTTGTAGACTTAGCTTGGTAGAAAGGGAGTTTAGATTCCATTTTCCCTGATATACTATGGCAATGCTCAGTGCGGGGAAAGGCCATCCAATGCCCAGGGAAAAGATGCTTAACTGTGCCTACCTCAGTTTCTATCCAAGACAAGAAAGTATTTAAAACATTTTAAAATAAGGTTTAATTAGGTCAAAGCAAAATTCCTTCACAGCTGTCCCTCTTGCCACTCCACCTTTTGGCCCCAGTAAGAATGTGCTGGCATAAGTGGTCAGTAGGAAGAAAAGACATCCTGATGTTGGTGTCAGTGGGAGGAAAAAAATGGAGGACTGAAGTGTGCTAGGGGATCTGACTGTGTGTCACTGTGGGAGGATGAGGGTTTTGGAGAGGATTAGCAGATTCTGCAGAAGATCTGGTGGGTCTGTGGGAAATGAGGGTTCTGGATACAGCTGGAACAACTATGAGGAGGACAAGGTCTCTGGGCTGGGGATCTCAGGGAGCCTGGGAACCTTATGGGAAGTTCAGAGGCACAGTGGGAGTTTAGGGGATCTGCAACTGGCTGAAGGCTCTCAGAGGACTATGTTCACCTATTTTAGACCTACTATCTATACGGCCTCCAGTGGGGGGTCATATGGTGCAGGATCACAAGGCTGGGGAGTAAAAATACAAATCTTTACTCCCCAGCAACCATCTATAATTATAGTGGGTTGTATATAGAGATGTCGCAAACCTAAAATTTGCCGTTCGCGAATGGCGAACGCGTACCTCCGCAAATGTTCGCGAACGGGCGAACCGGGCGAACCGCCATAGACTTCAATAGGCAGGCGAAGTTTAAAACCCACAGGGACTCTTTCTGGCCACAATAGTGATGGAAAAGTTGTTTCAAGGGGACTAACACCTGGACTGTGGCATGCCGGAGGGGGATCCATGGCAAAACTCCCATGGAAAAAATTACGTAGTTGGCGCAGAGTCGGGTTTTAATCCATAAAGGGCATAAATCACCTAACATTCCTAAATTGTTTGGAATAACGTGCTTTAAAACATCCAGTGTGTGTATACGATCAGGTATGATGTTGTATCGATCAGGTAGTGTAAGGGTTATGCCCACTTCACAATGACAGACCAAACTCTGACAGACCAAACTCCCCATTGTCATGGTCATGCAATAATGTCTGGTAGTTTACCTGTTCCTCATGTCTGCATTAAGGGTCAGACTCTTCCTTCTGGCTGCTTTTATCATCTCTCTTCCCTGTTTGGCTCCACCCCAGGCCATTCCAGGAAGTCTATATTAACCAGTGCACTGAAGGTCTGCTTTGCTGTTCAACAGTGCTAGTTTCCTGTTTCCTGTGTGCTTGATCTACTGTTCTGTGTACCGACTTTGGCTTGTCTCTGACTATTCCTGTTTGCCTGTTACCCTGACCTTTGGCCTGTCCCGTGGTTACCCTTGTCTGCCTGTTACCCCGACCTCGGCTTACCCATCACCATTCCGTGTGTCCTGAGTGGCTGCTTCCCTTCTCTCCCTACGGAGCGTGACCTGGGGGACCCCAGGGGCCGCGACCTGGGCCTAGCTGCAGCCAAGTCCATCCTCACCACTAGAGGCTCTGGTGAACACCTGCTGGGTCTTAGACTCCGCGCCCTGGGGAATCTTGGGCTCACGTTCCAGTCCATCCGCAGCAGTCTGCTATCGGGTCCACTACCTTGCGCTGCGCTCCTGCCTCCAACAGGGTGCAGTTGTCACCTGGCCACAGGGGACCTGACACCCATTTAACAGTCAGTCAGTCCATTTGCACAACCGCAAACTCCCCATTTGCACAAGGTTGGATACCAAGCTAGCCATGTCCCGTTCCTTGTCCTCACTGACGTCATTGAAGGTCTCTTCCACCACCCAGCCATGTACAACACCAAAGGTCCCCGAAAGGTGACAACAAGCCCCCTGGAACACCTGCTGTGGTTGGTCTTCCACCTCCTCAAAGCCACCTTCCTCCTCTGACTTCTCTTCTTCAGACTCCTCTCTCTGTGTTGCCACAGGTCCAGCAATCGACAACGACAAGGCTGCTTCTGGTGGTGATGGGGACCACAACTCTTCCTCTTCATGCTCATCTACGGTCTGATCCAGCACTCTTCGCAGGGCACGCTCCAGAAAAAACGCATATGGGATGAGGTCGATGATGTTGCCTTGGGTTTGACTGACCAGGTTTGTCACCTCCGCAAAAGGACGCATGAGCCTACAGCCATTGTGCATGAGCATTCAGTAACACGGCCAAAAAATACCCAGCTCCGCAGAGGCTGTCCTCTTCTTTTTAAATTAAAAAAAATCTGTTCTTATCAGTTTAATCCCTGTTACGTTATGTCCCCTATCAGGGGCCGGTGTATGGAATAGATTTTAGGAACCGGGAGATGGAAAAAGATGGTTGGTCTGTCCTCTTACTTCCAATTTTGGGCACTGCGCGTGCGCCGTGCAATGTACTGTGCCATCCTATATGAGTGGTGTGTTAAGTAGTGCTATTCTTATCAGTTTAATCCCTGTTACGTCCCCTATCATGGGACGTGTATCGAATAGATTTTAGACAACCGCTAAGAGTTGTCAATAGTTGACACACTCATGACATAAATTTTATTCCTCTATGCGTCAATCTTGCTGTAGTGATGACTGTGCTCATGCGCACGTTTGGGAGATTGCAGGCGATGGTGGTTTTTCAAAGCCTATGGTCGTGCTGAGGTAGTTCAGTGACAATTAAGTGACCCAGAAAACAATGATTCTGCAGTGTGGGCCCATTGTTGGCCTAGTAGGCTTTAATGATCACCCAAGATGATCATAAAGAAAGTTAATGTTTTTTCTATGAAAAATTATCCAGCGGATCGCTTTTGGTCTGTTCACAATGAAGCAACGACCTTATCATCTGGGGTGTGCCAACATTGCCAACACACTCCTAGAGGTGATCGCTTCATTGTGATACGCAAGCCCCTTCACCACAACAAGGTAACGATCACGAAGGGGAATTGACACATGTATGTGCCTTTTTTTTGTGTTTTGTTTTTTGCAGCCACAGTGTGGCACCAGAGGCCAGAAAAATTAGGCATGTACACATGCCTGAAAAAGTAGGTACTGTAGCAGCGGCCGGAAAAATTGAGGTTTTCCAGGCAGAAAGTGCACTAAAACATTGCGGCTTGAACCGTAGTTGGTGGCGGAGAAGTCACGTAAGTCATCCGGCATGCAGAGATTAAATACAGCAGCGTGTGGACCATTTTTAGCCCAAGGCCTTCATCAGGCCTTTTTTAGTCAAATGCATCCCCCACTGTCAGTCCCTTTGGGATCCATGCCTCATTCATCTTAATAAAGGTGAGGTAATCTAGACTTTTTTGACCTAGGCGACTTCTCTTCTCAGTGACAATACCTCCTGCTGCGCTGAAGGTCCTTTCTGACAGGACACTTGAAGCGGGGCAGGCCAGAAGTTCTATCGCAAATTGGGATAGCTCAGGCCACAGGTCAAGCCTGCACACCCAGTAGTCAAGGGGTTCATCGCTCCTCAGAGTGTCGATATCTGCAGTTAAGGCAAGGTAGTCTGCTACCTGTCGGTCGAGGGTGGACCCCGAAGGGCTCTGGCGATGCGTAGGACTTAAAATCTCCGCATGTCCTCCATCAACAACACGTCTGCAAAGCGTCCTTTCCTTGCCGGCGTGGTCATGGTAAGAGGAGGATTACTTTCACCGCTTTCCCTGTTAGATTCCCATTGTGCTGTGACATCACCCTTATACGCTGTGTAAAGCATACTTTTTAACTTGTTTTGTAACTGCTGCATCCTTTGCAACTGCCGGTAATTCGGTAACATATCAGACACTTTCTGCTTATACTGGGGGTCTAGTAGTGTGGCCACCCAGTACAGGTCGTTCTCCTTCAGCCTTTTTATACGAGGGTCCCTCAACAGGCATGACAGCATGAAAGACCCCATTTGCACAAGTTTGGATGCCGAGCTACTCATGTCCAATTCCTCGTCCTCACTAATCTCATTGAAGGTGTGTTCTTCCCCCCAGCCACGTACAACACCACGGGTACCAGATAGGTGACAACGAGCACCCTGGGATGCCTGCTGTGGTTGGTGTTCCTCCTCCTCAAAGCCACATTCCTCCTCTGGCTCCTCTTCCTCAGACTCCTCTTCCAGCATTGCCGCAGGTCCAGCAAGCGATGATAAGGCTTTTTCTGGTGGTGATGGTGACCACAACTCTTCCTCTTCACGCTCATCTACGACCTGATCCAGCACTCTTCGCAGGGCACGCTCCAGGAAGAAAACATGGGATGATGTTGCTGATGGTGCCTTCGGTGCGACTGACTAGGTTTGTCACCTCCTCAAAAGGATGCATGAGCCTAAAGGCATTGCGCATGAGCGTCCAGTAACGTGGCAAAAAAATACCCAGCTCCGCAGAGGCTGTCCTAGCACCCCGGTCATACAAATACTCGTTGACCGCTTTTTCTTGTTGGAGCAGGCGGTCGAACATTAGGAGTGTTGAATTCCAACGTGTCAGGCTGTCGCAAATCAAGCGCCTCACTGGCATGTTGTTTCGCCGCTGAATATCTGAAAAGTGCGCCATGGCCGTGTAGGAACGCCTGAAATGGCCACACACCTTCCTGGCCTGCTTGAGGACGTCCTGTAAGCCTGGGTGCTTATTCACAAAGCGTTGCACAATCAGATTCAACACATGTGCCATGCACAGCACATGTGTCAACTTGCCCAAATTCAATGCCGCCAACAAATTGCTTCCGTTGTCACACACCACTTTGCCGATCTCCAGTTCGTGCGGGGTCAGCCACTGATCCACCTGTGCGTTCAGGGCGGACAGTAGTGCTGGTCCGGTGTGACTCTCTGCTTTCAGGCAAGTTAACCCCAAGACGGCGTGACACTGTCGTATCCGGCATGTGGAATAGCCCCTGGGGAGCTGGGGGGGTGCAGTTGGTGTGGAGCAAGACGCAACAGCAGAAGAGGACTCAGCCGAGGAGGTTAGCAAAGAGGATGGAGTAGGAGGAGTAGAGGAGGTGGCAGCAGGCCTGCCTGCAAGTCGTGGCGGTGTCACCAACTCCTCTGCAGAGCCACGCATTCCATGCTTGGCAGCCGCCAGCAGGTTTACCCAATGTGCAGTGTAAGTGATATACCTGCCCTGACCGTGCTTTGCAGACCAGGTATCAGTGGTCAAATGGACCCTTGCCCCAACACTGTGTGCCAGACATGACATGACTTCCTTTTCCACAATAGAGTACAGGTTGGGGATTGCCTTTTGTGAAAAAACATTTCGGCCGTGTACCTTCCACTGCGGTGTCCCAATAGCGACAAATTTTTTGAAGGCCTCAGACTCCACCAGCTTGTATGGTAAAAGCTGGCGGGCTAAGAGTTCCGACAAGCCAGCTGTCAGACGCCGGGCAAAAGCAAACATTTCCTTGACAGACACCTGACTGTGGGCAGATGAGCAGGAACTGCTGAAGGTGAGAGGCGGAGTGGCGGGTTGTTGATAGGGGGCAAGGAGGACAGCAGTGGTTGACGTGGCTGAAGATGCTGGACCAGGAGGAGGATGGTGGCTTTGAGTTTGTGTGCTGCTTGTACTCATGTGTTGATCCCATATGTGAGATCATGTGCCTTCGCAAAGCAGTTGTACCTAGGTGGGTGTTGGACTTCCCACGACTCAGTTTCTTTTGGCACAGGTTGCAAATGGCATCACTGTTATCAGAGGCAGACACACAAAAAAAATGCCACACTGCTGAGCTTTGCAATGACGGCATTCTGGTGGTGGCAACAGCTTGGCGTGCTGTCTGGCGGACCCCGGGTGCCGATACATGCTGTCTGACTGTGCCACTAGCTCCTTGCGATGACCTCCCCCTGCTTCCAACTCGTCTCCTCCTCTTCTCTGTCTCCCCATCTGAACTTTCCCCCTCTTCTTCTTCTCTTCGAGCAAGCACCCAGGTGACATCCACGGACACATCGTCATCATCACTTGACAACTCAGCAAAGGCAGCAGCAGCAGGTACAACATCATCATCACAATGTACGTCCATGTGTATAATGCTGCCTGACTGAGACATATCCCCGTTATCTACATCCTCTGGCACTAATGGTTGCGCATCACTTATTTCTTCCAACTGATGTGTAAATAACTCCTCTGACAGATCAAGTGAAGCGGCTGTGGTGCTAGTGTTGGTGGTGGTGCCGGCGGGCGGGCGAGTGGTAAATTGAGAGGTGCCCGAAGCTGAGCTGGAGGAGGATGGTGCATCAAGGTTCTGAGTGGAAGCTGTAGAAGATTGGATGTCCTGTGTAAGCCAGTCAACTATGTCCTCAGAATTTTTTGAGTTCAGGCTACGTGGCTTCGGAACACTGGGCATTATTCTAGGGCCAAAGGAAATCACAGCACCATGACCACGACGGCCCCTGCGGGGTGCCCTGCCTCTGCCTGTCATTTTTTTCTAGATTTGTGGTGCTAAGGTGCTGTGCCACCCTATATGAGTGTTGGGCAGTGGGTACAGTACAGTCTGCGGACCTGACACTCACTGGCAGGCCAGGCAACTGCAATTATAAAAAATAATTTTGTTTTTAATTTGCAAGGTGCTGTGCCACCGTATATATATGAGTGGTGGGCACTGCAGTGGGCACAGTACACTCTGTGGACCTAACACTCACTGGCAGGCCAGGCAACTGCAATTATAAAAAAATATATATTTTTTTAATTTGCAAGGTGCTGTGCCACCGTATATATATATGAGTGGTGGGCACTGCAGTGGGCACAGTACACTCTGTGGACCTGACACTCACTGGCAGGCCAGGCAACTGCAATTATAAAAAATATATATTTTTTAATTTGCAAGGTGCTGTGCCACCGTATATATATGAGTGGTGGGCACTGCAGTGGGCACAGTACACTCTGTGGACCTGACACTGCAGGCAACTGCAATTATGACAGAGGGAAAAAAATAATATTTTTTAAACTGCAAGGTACTGTGCCACCCGATAGTGTGGTGTGCACACAGTACAGTCTGTGGTGGGTCTGTGGCCTCTCACACACGGCGGGCAGGCAACTGCACAATAGATATATATATATATATATATATCAAAAAAATTGACTGAAATATCAGCCCTAAAAAGGGCTTTTTGGGGTGCTGTCAGGATGGTGTCCTTACAGCAGGAGTGGACCGAGAACACTATCTAACAACTGTCCCTATTAACAGCAGCAGCACTCTCCCTGCTCTCACTAACACACTGCTTCAGAATGATCTAAGATGGATGCTGCCCTTGATTTTTTATAGGAGGTGGGAGGGTGTGGGAGGGAGGGTATGCTGATTGGCTGGAATGTGTCTGCTGACTGTGAGGCACAGGGTCAAAGTTTGCCTCAATGATGAAGTATAGGGGGCGGACCGAACATCACATATGTTCGCCTGCAGCGGCGGACGCGAACAAGCGATGTTCGCCGGGAACTCTTCACTGGCGAATAGTTCGGGACATCTCTAGTTGTATAGTGGTACATGAATGTAGCAGATATACCCCCATATTACTTTATGTTTTTCCACTTACTTCAGACCACTTACTTTAGACCTGCTATCCATATAGCCTTTACTGGGGGTCATATGATGAGGGAATACATGGTTGGGCAGTAAAAATACAGAACTTTACTCCCCATCAAGCATTCATATTGATAGTTGGTACACAGCTATGCTGCATCAAGGGAGGCATCTGAAATGTTGCCTCGGGATGCCTAATGGAGTGGTGCCTGGTGATGAAATGCTTAGCATTCCAACACAGGGTCACGCTGCCACTCTGTGGCCATGTCAACAGGGATCCCCTTAAATCGCCATACCCCTCCCTTGTCCCAGCCCTGTCCATGATATTGTAATTGTTGACCCCTTTTTGGATTCTCTCCCCACTGTATCTATATATGTGGAAACTGCTAACGACCCTTGCTCATTATAGGCCTCCACAAGCCTTAAAGTGGTTATAAAGCGTGAAGGTTTTTTTAACTTCATGAACTCTGTGCATGAAGGTAAACACCTTCAGTGTGCTTCAGCTCTCCCGGGTCTTCCTCTCCTCATTTGCTTTTGGTTCCCTCTGCTGTCAATCACAGCCAGTGAGGATGGATGGGGGTGGGGCCAAGCTTCGCTCTGTGTGTCTTATAAACACACAGAAGAGGCTCGGTAGGGATCCTGGGGGAGGGGCCAGGAGGGGGCAGAGAAGAGGAATGGGGCTATCCTGTGCAAAACCATTACACAGAGCAGGTAAGTCTAACTGTTTGTTCTTTTAAAAAAAAAAATCTGAACCTTTAGTAACATCAAAGCATTCATTACATACAGAGCCGGCCCTACCATGGGTCCCACTGGGTCCATTGGACCCAGGCAGCACTTGGAGGGGGGCAGCAAATTGACTCCCAAGATTTTTTTTTATAGCAGTTTTGTGTGTCAACAGTTTGCGGTGGGTTACGGGTGGCATTTGCCCATCTCATACTGCCGCCTGTAGTGCAAACTGATGAGTATGAGGAGGCAGAGTGTCTCCTGCGGGGAATGTCCCTCATGTGATCATGGTGTGAGCAATGACGTCAGATATCAGAGCACTCCATCTCATGCAGGGCAGGCTGGATCTAGGGCGGTGGGCACTGCAGACACAGGAGTGACAGGAGGACTGAGGATGACAGTCAGTGGGTGTTTGATGGACCGGTCCGGGGGTGGGTTATGAAAGAAGATAATAGTATACATAATATTTTCTAAAGGTTATATTTATATAAAATAATGGATGTGGGGGCCTTTTGTTGGGTGTGATTTTTTTTTTTTTTGGGGGGGGGGGCAGCATTTCATTCATGGACCCAGGCAGCACAATGTCTTGGGCCAGCCCTTATTACATACATCTTCAACCCTGGTCACAGTTGCACACCCTTTGCTTTTTATAGTTCTGCCACTTCTGGACAGTTTAAAGAAATAAATTAGATGATAAGTAATAGATAGGTGGTAACTGTAAACAAATGTACTTCCACAATTGTTCATAATATGTGCTGCATTTTTGTTTATGTGGCACGAATCTCTGCAGCGTATGCAAAATAATTCATAGGTAAGCTACAACATTTTCCCTTGGTTTAAAGAGCCTTATGCTTTTATCCTTTGGTAGAGCATCTAAAATATATTCATATTTTTTAAGATGAAATGTCAATTTTGCTGTGTAGAGTCATTTAAGTAAACCACAGATTGCAGGTGCCTATTATGCATGACAAGTAACAGTCCCAAGAAGCAAACATAGCCATCATATTGGATTACAAAGTGCTGTTGGTTCTCAAAAAAAAAAAAGGAAAGAAAGAAAATCAAGAAATTCCATTTTTTTAAACCACAGGGTAAAATACAGCTGCCATGTATTGACGCACACAGCTATATCATTTCTAAATGGCAATAGAGAACACCGCAATGCCAGGATGAGAAAATGACTGAAGCAATGGATAATGGAAAAATTTGTCTGCCCTTTATGTTTGATTTATACACAAATAAAATAATAAAAACAAACTGTTCAAAGATAGAGGAGCAAATTGAAAATCCTCTTCAGTCAGAAGTACTTGTGTACATTTCTCTAGGAGGCACAATTATTTCCTTTGCCCAATTACAACATTATATTTTGTGGGACCATTTCATAGTGCTATTAAAATAATGATGCACTGATGGCTAACATTATGGCTCTGTAAAATTGGTTGGTAGGCAATCGGTTTTTACACAGATTGCACATGGGTACATAAACTTTTTTTTTTTGTTGTAATACTCTTTTTTTTTTCTTTGGTAGAATCTTATCGAATATAAAAGCAAGAATACATGCATAAAACATATGTTTTCAACTTGACTGCTAAGCTTTTAATTGGGGATGAGCAAATCTGCCCAGGTACAGAGCAGGTTTTACAAAACATCTTCAAAATTCGGAAAATCCAAACTTTGTCCTGAAGTCTAAAGGAGTGAATTTTGATACTGAATGTGTTCCTTTGTTCCTTTGTGGAGCTAATTAACAAACTATTGTCAAAAATGAGGGATAGGAAGCTGAGTACTTGCATGTAGTGCCTTGTACTAATGACGAAATTGAAAAAAAAAATTATCTGCAGGAGGAAGAGG
This sequence comes from Pelophylax lessonae, assembly GCF_965119305.1. Classification (NCBI taxonomy): domain Eukaryota; kingdom Metazoa; phylum Chordata; class Amphibia; order Anura; family Ranidae; genus Pelophylax; species Pelophylax lessonae. The sequence goes on along the minus strand of NC_138770.1, from coordinate 539,149,212 downwards.
ACCCTTTCATGCTACTTTGAAGGCTACATTGAAGAAACACAAATTCTTTGAAATAAAGGTTTAGGGAAAGTGTTACATGGGTGGAATTCCAAACTGATTTTCTTTCTTTTTTTTTTTTAAATCGTAACCAAGGCTGCAGCAACGGCCGATTTTTGTGTGGCCATCGAGTTTTAATGATCGGGCATGTTGCAAATATTTGGAAAAACAAACTAATTTCTAATCAATGATGGGAGAATCATGCGAGAAACATAAAAATGCACATGTGCTGTGACCTGGAAAGAAAAGAAGATTCCTGGCTATGAAAATTATTTTCTGTAGCATCATGAGGGGAAATTGAAGGCTTGGTTGGTCAAATTTCTAAATCAATGGTGGCACCATCGGATCACAAAATGTCTAATTTTCTAAAGAAAATTTGATCGGAATTTGACCCATGTATGGCCTGCATTAGAAGTGTACATGATTTAAAAAAACAGCTTGATGTTTCCAGACAGCCTCAGAGAGGAGGAGAGGGAAGAGGGCACATTAGTCAATGTCGGTCAATGGAACCGTCTTTAAAACACAGACTGTGGGATTGCCCTTCTATCTCCGTTTACTGGGACCAAGTCCTGTCAGGGAACTTCCCACAAGAGAGCTGGATCTTCCGCCCACACTAATGCAGCGACGCCCAGTGGCCTATTTAAACCAGCCTGCTCCAGCCATTAGTTGCTGGATGAGCTTCAGCTTCCTGTTTCCTGTTTCCTGAGTTCCTGTTCCTGTTTACTTGGATTACCTGTTACCGACCCGGCTTGTCTCACCTGTCTTGTTTCTCCTCCTGGCTCCAACCATCGGCTTGTTTACCCACTCTGCTTCAGTCTGCTGTTCCCGTGTATGACCCCCGGCTTGCTTCTACGGACTCCTCTACTGCTTGATGAACTGTGTTTGACCCCTTGGCTTGATCTTGACCTCGCTCTTGTCGCACGCCTGGCTACCTTCTCCAGTCACCTTCAAGGAATCCTGCATTTCAGCACGCACTACGTGTCTACAACCACCACAGTCACCTCTTCACCGGAGCTTGCCGCAGCTGGCGACCCCTGTTCCTTTGGGCACAGCATTCCCTGTCTCCACCTCCAGGGGTGCCTTGCACTTAGCCACAAGGGAAGCCCTCTCAGCACCTCGGCCTCTGATCAGGTACGTGATAGTATCATCCAGCCAGAATATGTCAGAGGCCGACAGAGGTGCTTCCCAGCTCAAGGCTCTGTGCCAGCAAGTCGCAGCCCTCACCCAAGCAGTGACCAACCTACAGGACGGGTACTTCCAGTTGGAGGGTCGTTTACAGAACTTGGCAGTATCTTCCGCAACTACAGCTCCTCCTTCTGCAGGTCTTGCATCAGCCTCACTGACTCCGGAGCGTCACTCACCCACTCCTATGATGATGGCTCCTCCTCCTGAACCCAGGGTGCCCACTCCAGAGCGTTTTTCCGGCGATCGGAGGAAGTTCAGGGCTTTTAAGAATGCCTGTTCTCTCTACCTGGCTCTGCAACCAAGGACCTTCTCCCTGGAAACAGTTAAAGTGGGATTTGTCATCTCTCTGCTATCCGATGAACCGCAGTCCTGGGCTCATCACCTGTTGGAACAAAAAAGTCCTGTCATCAACACTTTGGACACCTTTTTTGAAGCCATGGGCCAACTATATGATGACCCACAATGCAGGGCCACTGCAGAGGCCACTCTCCATACCTTACAGCAGGGGAGGCGCCCTGCTGAAGACTACACTGTGGACTTCCGCAAATGCTCAGCGGATACTGAATGGAACGATGCCGCCCTCAGGCACCAGTACCGACTTGGCCTATCTGAGGCCCTCAAAGATGAGCTGGCACGAGTAGAAAGCCCCACCAGTTTGGAGGGCCTCATTCAGCTCGCCATCCAACTGGACAGACGCCTGCGGGAGCGGCGATCTGAACGTGTTCAGTCCTTCCGGCCTTCCTGGATGCTACCTAAGGTCCCAGTTGTCCCTGCACCTATTCCAGCCACAGCAGCCTCCTCTGAAGGAGAACCTATGCAAATTGGCATGGTTCGTTCTGCCCTGACCTCTGATGAGAGACTCCGCCGCAGGCGGGCTAACCTCTGCCTCTACTGTGGGGAGGCCGGACACTTCCTCCGCAACTGCCCTGTGAGGCCCAGTAAGTCTTCCCCACACAACTCCATGGATCAGCAAGTCCCAGGATCTTCCCTTACTCATCTTGTTCTCCATGTCTCCCTACAGGTAGCGAAAGGGGAGGTCCGACTCCCAGCAATAATTGACTCTGGGGCATGTAGTTGCTTCATGGATGTAACCCTTGCTAAGGACTTCCGGATTCCTATTAAGAATAAAGAACTTAAACTCAAGGTCCAGTTGGCCGACGGTACCACTCCTCGATCCGGGCCTGTTACTCACGAGACGGTACCTATTCTTACCATTACTGACTCTGGCCATCAAGAGTTCCTGAAGTTTGATATTTTATGTTCCCCCATGTTCCCCATAATTCTGGGGATACCATGGTTGCAGGCACACAACCCGCAGATAGACTGGATCCGAAGGGAGATCTCCTTTGGGTCCCCCTACTGCCTTCAGCATTGTCTGATGCCCAAACCTGTGTCTCCTTCCAGTTGCCTGACCGTCCAGCCAGTCTCCGACTCCAGCCAGGACGTTCCTCCAGTTTACCATGATTTCCTGGACGTCTTTGACAAAAAGAAGGCCGATATACTACCACCTCATCGCCCCTACGACTGCCCTATCGAGCTATTACCTGGTGCAGAAGTTCCCTTTGGAAGGATTTTTCCACTTTCAGAGACTGAGCTTGAGGTGTTGCGCCAGTACATTGATGAAAACCTAAAAAAGGGATTCATCCGCCCCTCATCTTCTCCAGCTGGCGTCGGAATTTTCTTTGTAGAAAAGAAAGATCATACCCTCAGACCCTGTGTGGATTACAGAGAGCTCAATAAAATCACAATTAAAAACCGGTACCCTCTTCCGCTTGTTCCTGAGCTCTTTCAGAGGTTCCGTACTGCCCGGGTCTTTACTAAATTGGACTTGCGCGGTGCCTACAACCTAGTACGCATTCGCGAGGGAGATGAATGGAAAACAGCCTTTCGAACACGTTTTGGGCATTTTGAGTACCTGGTTATGCCTTTTGGTCTATGTAATGCTCCAGCTACCTTTCAGCACTTCGTGAATAATATCTTTAGAGAATACCTGGATAACTTCATGATTGTGTACCTGGACGACATTCTTGTCTTCTCCCCTACCCTGGAACTACATAGAATCCATGTCAAGAAAGTGCTGTCCACACTAAGGGTACACGGACTCTATGCAAAAGCAGAGAAGTGTTCCTTTGAAAAGACTTCTATACAATTTTTGGGTCTGATCATTTCCATTGATGGGGTAGCCATGGACCCCCAGAAGGTATCTGCCATCCTGGAGTGGCCAGCTCCCACGGACAAAAAGGGCATTCAGAGGTTCGTAGGGTTTGCGAATTTCTATCGGAGGTTCATCAAGGACTTTTCTGGCATTATCGCCCCGATTACCCAGCAAACCCGCCAACACTGCCGCTTCCAGTGGTCCCAAGAGGCTCAAGAGGCTTTTGATAAATTAAAGACGTTATTCACTTCTGCCCCTGTCCTGCAGCATCCCGACCCCGCCCTGCCCTACGTACTGGAGGTTGATGCATCTGAAGTCGCCACAGGGGCCGTCCTATCTCAACGTCTGGGCCCTAAAGCACTATTGCATCCAGTGGCTTTCTTCTCCCGAAAGCTCTCTCAGCCGGAAAGGAACTATGATGTTGGGGATCGGGAACTGCTCGCCATCAAAGTCGTTCTGGAGGAGTGGAGATATCTCCTGGAGGGTGCAGCGCACCCAATTATGATATTCACCGACCATAAGAACTTGGAGTATCTCAGATCTGCCAAGCGCTTGAGACCACGACAGGCCAGGTGGGCCTTGTTTTTCTCAAGGTTTAATTTCCACCTCACCTATCGCCCAGGATCCAAGAATGGTAAAGCGGATGCTCTGTCACGAATGTTCCCTGAGACCCCAAATACTGCCACCCCCAGCACCATTCTGTCTCCCCAGAACTTTCTTCTTATCCAGCCTGATCTAAGGGCCACCCTGGAACAGGTTTCTGCCCGGTGCCCTGAGTCCGAAATCCCCACACTTAGAAGGCAGGAAGGTCTTTTGTGGCACGGGGATAAGATTTTTGTACCCGAGGGAGCCAGAGTCCAGGTTCTTAAAACGTTCCACGACCACCAGCTGGCAGGCCATTTTGGGGTCCGCAAGACATTAGAACTGATCCAACGTTCCTATTGGTGGCCCAACCTTAGGCAGGACTGCAAAGACTATGTAAGTTCTTGTACGACCTGTACCCGAAGTAAAGGAAGTCTCACGCAGACTTGGGGCTTGCTAAGACCTCTGCCTGTTCCGGACCAGCCTTGGAGGATGTTGTCTATGGACTTTATTGTAGAACTGCCCCCTTCTGAAGGTTTTTCCACTATCCTGGTAGTAGTAGACCGCTTATCAAAGATGGCACACTTCCTGCCTATGGTGGGCACTCCCTCAGCCATGGACACAGCACATATCTTCATCAAGGAGATTGTAAGGCTACATGGCGTACCAAACAGTATTGTCTCGGACAGGGGGGTACAATTCACCTCTCGATTCTGGAGGGCCCTCTGCAAGGCTTTGGATATCAAGATTTGCCTATCTTCTGCCTATCACCCCCAGAGCAATGGCCAAACGGAGAGAACAAATCAAACTTTGGAACAATACCTTCGTTGTTTTTCTTCCTTCTCACAGGATAATTGGGTGGCCTTACTGCCCTGCGCAGAGTTTGCTTACAATAACTCTATTCATGCTACCACCAACCAATCCCCATTCTGGGCCAATTACGGCTTTCACCCCTCTTTTTTACCCAACTCTGTACCAGAAGCAACGGTACCCGCGGTTCAGGATAGATTAACCTTTATCCAAGAGAACTACCTAACCCTCCAGACAACCATGCGTAAAGTGCAGGAAGATTATAAGAGGTCATATGACAAGAAGAGAAAGAAGAATCCAGCCTTGAAAGTGGGGGATGAAGTGTGGCTCTCCACGGCAAACCTCAAACTACCCTGCCCATCACGGAAGTTGGGTCCAAGGTACATTGGCCCTTTCAAAATCAAGAAGGAAATCAACCCTGTAGCCTTCGAACTTTCCTTACCGGATTCCTACAGGATCCATCCTGTTTTTCATATCTCCTTGCTCAAGTCTGCCTCTTCTGGCCCTTTCTCAGGAAGGGGTGATCCACCTCCACCTCCCATCTCGGTGGGTGAGGAATTTGAGTATGAGGTAGAGGCCATCCTAGACTGCCGAAAGAGGGGAAGACAGGTCCAATACCTGATTAAGCGGAAAGGGTATTCACCTGAGGAAAGTTCATGGGAGCCTGCAAATAACGTTCATGCCCCCAAACTTCTTAGAGAATTTTTCAACAAGCATCCTGAGAAGCAGGCCCAATTGGGCATCCGGAGGCTGCCCTTTGGGGGGGGGCACTGTCAGGGAACTTCCCACAAGAGAGCTGGATCTTCCGCCCACACTAATGCAGCGACGCCCAGTGGCCTATTTAAACCAGCCTGCTTCAGCCATTAGTTGCTGGATGAGCTTCAGCTTCCTGTTTCCTGTTTCCTGAGTTCCTGTTCCTGTTTACTTGGATTACCTGTTACCGACCCGGCTTGTCTCACCTGTCTTATCTCTCCTCCTGGCTCCGACCATCGGCTTGTTTACCCACTCTGCTTCAGTCTGCTGTTCCCGTGTATGACCCCCGGCTTGCTCCTACGGACTCCTCTACTGCTTGATGAACTGTGTTTGACCCCTTGGCTTGATCTTGACCTCGCTCTTGTCGCACGCCTGGCTACCTTCTCCAGTCACCTTCAAGGCATCCTGCATTTCAGCACGCACTACGTGTCTACAACCACCGCAGTCACCTCTTCACCGGAGCTTGCCGCAGCTGGCGACCCCTGTTCCTTTGGGCACAGCATTCCCTGTCTCCACCTCCAGGGGTGCCTTGCACTTAGCCACAAGGGAAGCCCTCTCAGCACCTCGGCCTCTGATCAGGTACGTGATAAGTCCTCTCGTTCATCAGTGGGATTACTCTACTTCATCTCCCCAAAGACCCTCTTCTTTTAATATACGGTTACTGGGACAAACAACTACAAGTATGGTCGGGACGTTCCTCTCCAGTCTCCCGTCATTGGATACTGACATGCCTTCTGGTAGCTAGAAGAGCTATTTTTGCGAACTGGATTTCACAAGCATGTCCATCTATCTCTCAAATCAAACGGGACCTTCTTCGCAACCTCCGTTGTGATCAGCTTAATACTGACTTCACCCATAGGATGTATGCTTCACGGTTTTTCATTGAATGGCAGGACTTCCTCATGTCCTTACCTAAGGATGACAACACGGACGCATTTCATGGTACCTTTACTTATTCGGACGTTCTCTGAGTCTACGGTAGTACCAGGTTCAGGACCATCCCCTCCCTTCCCTCCCCCCGGATCCATCTCTCCTTCAACCATTTTGATTGGTGTAGGGAACACTTGTTACAGATCCATCCATATAGGATTGTGGTTTTTATTGTCCTACCCTACAACCATCCCTTCCCCCTTCCACCTTTTTCTGTTCTTCTGCAAATTGTACTATGGTTGTGTTTGCTGCTTGTTTTTTCCCTGTTTAACATTATAATAAAAATTAGTTTAAAAAAAAAAAAATGTTGGTCAATGATATCACCTAGGATTCCCCAGCTGCTTTATTTAAAAACAAAACAAAGCAGCTGGGAACTGTCATTTAGCTGTGGTAGCATTTTCTGTAGGAGAACATTATACTGGTTATTATGAACAAGGCATTCCCCAAGCAATTTCGGGCATGTTACAAATATTTGGAAAAACAAACTAATTTCTAATCAATGATGGGAGAATCATGTGAGAAATATAGAAATGCACATGTGCTGTGACCTGGAAAGAAAAGAAGATTCCTGGCCATGAAAATTATTTTCTGTAGCATCATGAGGGGAAATTGAAGGCTTGGTTGGTCAAATTTCTAAATCAATGGTGGCACAATCGGATCACAAAATGTCAAATTTTCTAAAGAAAATTTGATCGGAATTTGACCCATGTATGGATTGCATTAGAAGTGTACATGATTTAAAAAAACAGCTTGATGTTTCCAGACAGCCTCAGAGAGGAGGAGAGGGAAGAGGGCACATTAGTCAATGTTGGTCAATGATATCACATAGGATCCCCCAGCTGCTTTATTTAAAAACAGAAAAAAGCAACTGGGAACTGTCATTTAGCTGTGGTAGCATTTTCTGTAGAAGAACATTATACTGGTTATGAACAATTTTAAGGCATTCCCCAAGCAATTTAATTAAAGGATTTATGTATTTTTACTCTTGACCCTTTCCATCGAGCCTATGCATACATGTGCCCTCATGATGATAGTTGGTCTTTGACCACAGGGCCGCATATATGCGCCATTGTGATTGTGTTGAGAGTACCCAAGTTCTCACCAACCAGGAGGCCAATCAGATGCTGTTGATCAATCGCTGTAATTCCACCCCTGTGTTTTTTTTCTCCTCTTGAATGGAGAAAAAGATATATTGCACAGTTTTGTCAATCCTAGTGGAGAAAAGTGTAATCAAGGAAAAGTGTGTGTAAAAAATAAAAATGAAAAATAAAGATAAAATAGCTGGATCAAGTCAGTGTCAAAGTTAGAGTTAGAATCAAACGTCATGCACAGAGTCAAAGGTCTGGTCAAATGTGCACTATTGTTTCTGGGCTCTACTATTGGTACAAACAACAAATACCATGTAATGTTGTTGAGATCATCAAGAGCAGGAGAATCTATTTTGGATTGTTCTTTGGGGATAGGTTATGGTAATAGCAAAAAATATACATGTACAGCTAAATTATATATTTTTTTAAATATCGTGTGCAAGTTTTTTTTTTTTGGATGATAAAAAAAAAAAATCAGGAGATATCTATTGCCATTTTTCATCAAATGAAAGTCCATTTTGTCATGAAAAAAATAAAAAAAATGTGTCATTTATCTGGATATTCTAACTTGCTCTGATGATGCCTTAAATACAATTTTGCCAACATGTCAAATTTGAAAAACTGTGTTCAGGTGTTAAAATGTTTACCCTTCATCATGAAAGGGTTAAACGACATTAAAAGATTCCTGCTTAATGGTATTTTACATTTTTTTTGCATTGCTACATGTCTCCTTTAGCAGTTCCCTTTTTTAACCAATGTTCCAAAATATTGCAATTTGGCCTTGAAAAATACCCAAAAAAATGTATGGGTTTAGTGGATTTTTTCAAATGTTTTGCTACAGTCCAGCAAACCGAACTTTGCTCAATTCACTTTTCAATGGACAGACGGAAATATAGATTGATAGATATGAAGAGTGGACTGAACTCATGGCTCATAATGTAAAACTGGTATCAGAGACAACCTCCACTGCTTCCAGTCCAAGAGGGGAGAATTCAGAGAAATACTTTACATGTCTGAGCCAGTTAGGTAGAAAGTGAGGAGGTGGCCACTACCCAACACCACTTGCCTAATACAAACCTGGAGAATGGTTACAGCATCATAAAGGATGCCTCAGGCTTCTACTCTGCTTGGTCACGATGTGAGCAAAGTCCAGGTCAATATTAAAATGGGAGAGGTCCAATATCTAGTGAAAATAATCCCTGAATCCCAGAGGGCCCTTGTACTGCTCCACAGTCTCCACAAATGGTATACCCTTCTCTGAGAATAAAGTCCTAGCAGGTCATGTACATTTGATAGAAGCTGTATTTCTCCACTATACAACCCTGCTAGGCTTTTGTCCTTCACTCTTGGATTGTAAATACATAGAAACCATCTTGAACAATGATAAGAGTGTAGAGAGTTTGGGGGGGAGGGTTATACATCCCCAGGTTATCAGAAATCAGGCTTTGTACAATTCAGTGACAATTTGAAATTCTTCCACTTTTGCAGAACATAAAAAAAAAAAAAACATTTTTGAAAGAAGAACGTCGAATGAGGCTACCTATCTCAACTCTTCACAGACTATACCTTACTTATGCTGCTATACACATGATAATATCTTTCTAGTAATTGCATTGTTTCTACTTACATTTGTAATATTACAGATGTTCTTACAGATCTGACATGTTGCATTGAGGACATAAAAGATTAGTGCAAACAGAATAGATTTCCCGTGTGTGTACTGAAGAGAACTTCAGGCATTTTATTTTCCGGAGCAGTTCTGTTTAGAAAAGATATTACTGAGATTTATCTCATAAATCTGCACTATTTCTGTTTGCAGTACAGACTAAATGTGAACTTTCTTTTAATATGTGCAGTCTGCAGTGCAGCTCAGTGCCCTATCTAGAGATAAATTCCTTTGAAGAATTTTTATCTTTAGTCAAGCTAAAGGGTAACTCCACTTCTGTGATAAAAATATAACAAATAAAAAAAAAAAAAATACCGCATATACAATTGCTACACAAGCCATATTGCAAATGTAAGTATATCTAAAGGCAAAACTTTTTTTGTTCCAGTTTTGGATAGTGTTGAGAGGGTTTAGAACCCCTGTCAGTTTTTATTGCTGTCTGTGCCCCCATTAAGGAGATTCACTCTCTCCAGCTGTCCTGTTTACCATTATCAGTAAAAGTAAAAGAAAATCCTTAAATTTGGGTTGTCCCCAGAAAAGTAACGGAGAAGAAATCTTCCAATAGGGGCACTAGTTCTGGTGACCTAGGGGTCCCCAAGGGAATCCCTTAATTTGAAGGGACTTCCTCTCACTTCCCCTTCGGCTATGAGACAGGAATTGAAGGGAAATTTCCTCAATGGGACACAGATGGGGAAAAAAATCTGAGAAGGGTTAGAACCCTTAAGGCCCGTACACACGTACCGATCGTCGGCCGAAAAGCTTCGGCCGACGACCGATCTGCCGATTGTAGGCTTGTTAGTATGATGCCTCCGACAGCCGACAGCGCACATTCGGCCGACAAGAATCTGTCATGCAAGCATTAAAATTTTTGTATGCCGACACCAGAGTGGCCGATTGTTCGCCAGTCAGTACAGAATTCGGCCGACACACAGCTACAAATCTCAACACGCATGTTCAGAACCAAATAAGGTCCCGGAAGAATTTTCTCAAGTAAACTCAACATTTTATCCAGAAAGAACTTTCGGCTCGCGGCAGGCCAAAAAATATGTGAAATGCGGAGCACATGCTCATCTTGATAAATGTGAGAAGAAGGAAGATGCTGCTCATAATTCAATACTTTTCTAATAAAAAGGCATGTGTTCTGTTATGATGAAGATAATGTTTGTCTATTCTATCTGTTCTATCAAATTTTAGAATTAAATAATTTTAACTCTTCACCATTATCTTTGTATTTTGTCAGCAAAGATCTAACTATTGATATGACCCTTTATTCTTTTATGAATTAATGTATAAAACATATTTTGCTGGTTATGCACAATATTAAACATGTTAACAAATTAAGATAATCCATTTTTTATTTCCAAATTTCTTTATTTTTGGAACTCAGAAAAAAACAAAAGAAAACATTAATACTTCCCGTATTTAAAACCGAAACATAAAAAAGGTCCATTTGGACTAAAATAAATTAGAAAATGACAAACAGGGGTAAACTAAATAATAGGGTACAAAAATTATAACTGCTGATAACTGTAATCCGGCTGCCATGAGGGCAGGTTTGGATCATGCTGGCCATATTGCCACTGGCCATGTGGCATTTGGCGAGGTGGTGGGTGTTGTGGAGGTGGAGGGCATGGGTGCTCCTCACATGCGTGGCTGTGCTCTGTAAGGAAGCCCTTTTCCGCCTTTTGCAGCACATCCAAAATGATTTTTCGGGCATAGTGACACTGCATGAGGTCCACCTGCCCTAAAATTTTGCCCGTCATGTTCCCGAAGGACTCATTTGCCTCCGGTTTCCTACGGAGGGCTATGGTGGCCTCATGTATAAATTCGTCTGTGTTATCATCCACGTGCTTCCTCTTTTGCCTCCGTTTGGCAGGAGGAGGTGGTGCTGGAAAGAGTTCCAAGGGCTCCACAGGCTCCTGGCTGCAACCTGGCTCCTCCTCAGTGACACTTCCCTGTTGATGAAATGAACAATTGATTAGAATGTTATAGTGTATATAAAAATGCATGTTTGTTATATTATTGTGAACAAATAGCAGACTTTACATACAGTGGCGTATCCAGGGTCTCCAGTGCCCTTGTTGAGGAGCTGTATTTGGCAACAACCCCCCCCCCCCCCAAGATCAATGTAAAAATGTAACCCCCCAAAAAAATCTAAAAGGGCATTCAAAGTTTCTCATTTGTCCCTTGTTTGCCCAGTGTAGAGCTCTCTAGTGGGCAATCATTGTCTCAGGTGTGAAAAACAAGAAAGAGAGGGGTGAGAGATAGAGAGAGGGAAAGAAAGAGGGGGTGTGAGAGAGAGAGGAGGGGGGTTGCAGAGAGAGAGGGGCCTGAACTTGCAGAGGGCTTGATGTAGGGCATTGAGGGTAAAGCGTTGCAGGGAAACAGGAATAAGGGAGCCACCTGCCTTGCTGACCTGGAGTGAGAGACCAGAGACATGGAAGCAAGGATGGATGTATCATTTGCAGGATCTGTTAGTTTGTTAGTTTTGTTTTAAAAAAGGTTGAGCCAGAGGAATGCTGAGGCTACAGCAGTGTTTGTTAGGACCAGAGGTGTTCTGGGGATGCAGCAGTGTTTGTAAGACCAGAGGTGTGCTGGGGATGCAGTGAGAGGCAGTCTCAGTCTCCTGGTCTGTTGGCTCAGCTGCTCTCAATGTTTTACACCTGCATGAAGCAGCTCTCAATGTTTTACACCTGCATGAAGCAGCTCTCAATGTTTTACACCTGCATGAATCCGCCTGCAAACTGGGGGTTCTGGGGTGTGCAGGCTGAGTGGATTGTTTAAAAAATCACTAAAACAATGCCAATGTTTTTGCGACACCCCCCCCCCCCCTGGCCTGCACCCCTGGCGGTTGCCTGTCATGCCAACCCCTTGCTATGCCCGTTTACATAAAGGGTAAATTATGGTTTAGCTTATAATTTTGTTACATGATTACATTTTTAGCAGACAATATATTGTGAAATGCCATACCTGAGTCAAATTGCCCTCTAGGATATCTTCATCCTGGCTGGGATCGACAGACACTGAGCCCTCTGCCGAAGTCAAAGGCAGTGTGGAAATGGATGGCCTGGATTCCACCGTGTCTGCCAGGAACCTGAGGTTGTCAAAATACCACAGCCGTGGTACATGTATATTCTGTGCAGCTGCTCCAGACTGGGTGGACTCTTCAATTTTTTTTCACCTCTCGCCTGTATGCAGTGCGAATACTATTATTTTTTTTCGGATATACTTGACATTTGCCGCAGGATAGACGGGCTTGTAGAAGGCCACTAAATGATCCACGGCCTGTTTTCTGAGGTGTTTGTTCTTGTAGTCTGCAGACTTGACTTGCCACAAACAGGGCAGTTGCCTGAATTCATCTATGAAGCTGATGAGGAAATTATGGCTGGTGAAATTGTCCACCATTTTGCAGGACAGTATATGCCTGCAAGACACAACACAACACAAAACATATTAAAATAGCATGTATTTTGGGACATAATAAAGATATTCCTAATAAAAGCTGTATAGGGCCCAAAACACACACTTTCTAATAAAAAAGTCGTACCTTTGTTTGTGGGGAAAAGTCGTGATTCGCCGATCGATCGTGCTCCAACCATCGATATGTCCGCTAGCGAATCGTCGGCCAAAAGATCTGGCGTCCTTTAAATACAGCGCATGCGTCAACTCCTCCTCCAGTGGCGGGCTTCTGCAGGGGTGTGTACGTGCCGAAGATCAGGCCTACATGCAACACTCACACACCTGAGGCAGTGGAATAATCGTTGGCAAGAACCATGTCTCAACGATCTGAGAGCTCTACTAATGTGGGCAGAAGTGATTGGGCCACCAGAAAAACAAGGGCTACACCCATGACCAAGGGGGAAATGGTGGAGATGGTCTCCATTTTAGAAAAAATGGATTATGATGGGAAGTTGGCAAATTACGATCGGCCCAATGCCAGGAAAGATCACATAATGGATAAGGTGGTGGCCTGTTTGACCAAAAATATGGTGTGGAGCGATCGAAAGATCAAATTAGGAAACGATGGTCCGACCTCAAACACCGTGAGCAGGATTAGCTGGGCCAAATCCATCGGATTTTGAAAAAAAGTAAGTTTTATATATTTTTGTTTTGTTTTAACATGCAATATGTTTATTTACATTTTGTGTATGTTGTATTAACATGTCTAGATTATAATGTCTATGTAAAAAGTACTATTACTCATTTTAGTTGTCATGTCGTGATTAGATCGATCTATTGTTGATTTTTTAGTATATTACATTAAAAGTCATGAAGCCATAGTTAAAAATATATGTATTGTGTTGCAACGAACGTTCTTTCCTGCACGAATCTTCTCTACGAACATTCATATTAATCACAGATTATTATTCAAACCTTTAAATAGGAGAAAAAAGAAAACTCCGTGCCAAACAATGGCAAAGGAGGAGGAGAGGTTTGGCAGCTCCATCTGCAGTTGCGGAAGAAGATGAGGACATGGGCCCAGATGGTGGCACAGATTCTACAAAAGGTAATTGGTTCCTATGCACAGTCAAACATTAATGTACCATATTTTTAGTAGATAACCATGTACATGTCTTCATATTTGTTACTAAAATAGCTATCAAGCAGGGCACCATGTCCTAACAAATGTACCTCTTGTGACTTTTATGATATGGAAACTTTTTTGTATTATGTAGATGAAGACATTATGCCTGAAATAATCCTGGTGGAGCCAACAAGTGACCAGACACCAGAGCAACAAGAAGGTTGGTAGGCACAGATTTTTGGGTAGTGGGATCATCGAAATATGTGTATTTGCAATGATTGTTTAACCTTATATTCTTGTATTCCCTTACAAATTTACATTGCAGATGTTGCGTCATGCAAGGATGTGGCATCCCCAGCCATGTCAGAACCCAGATCTCCTGGCAACTTGGCAAGCAGCGTTGCGGGCACATCCGAAAATGTGGACGATCCTGGACCAAGTGTGCCCACGTAGGTTTTTTCATAATGATTTTTATCAGTGTTATTTTTAGCCTCCAATTGTCAACACTAGTTCACTATGGGAGCCTCTTTATTTGAATGGAAGTCGCACCATAAGTCGGATCAGGATGCTCTGACTTGCGGGGCCACTTGCGCTGTGAAGATTTTTGAGGGGGAACTACACAGAAAAATTGAATAACCCACCGTGGGTGTCCCCCCCAAGTTCCCAAGCAGGCCCTTTGTGTGTGGTATTGAGTTTGAGGGTAGGCCCACAACAAAAAGACAGCGTGGGTTACCTCCAAAACCCATACCAGACCCTTATCCAAGCATGCAGCTTGTCAGGCCAGGAAAGGGGATGAGCAAGTGGACCAAACACCCCCTGGACCACAGCAGGACACATGCCCTCAACATGGGGGGGTTTGTTGCTTTGGGCAAGGGGGGCTCTGCACCGCACACCCAAAAGCACCTTGCTCCCATGTAGAGGAGGACAAGGGCCTCATCCCCACAACCCTGTCTGGTGGTTTTGGGGGGTCATGCGGCCAGGGGGTTCCTAGGACTTTGGAAGCAACCTTTAACAAAGGGTGGCCCCCAGATCCCAAACCCCAATCCCTATGTGAATGTGTATGGGGTACATAGTACCACCAACACATTAACCACATAAATGGAAGTGTATGTGAATAACGACAGGAGACGTTTATGAAATGTTCTTAAATATCTTCATCTGGTCTTCTCCACTCTGCTCTTTGGATCTTCTCCTCTCCACTCTTCTGCTGTCCAATCTTCTGCTCTTATGTTGTCTGCTCTTTTGCCCTAGGCTCTTCTTCTTCCTCCTGTCCTCATCTGATGCTGTTGCCGTGCATTCTGCCCATCTCTGGTCTCTGCAGCTTAATATATATACATTACGACCATGCCCTCACAATGACGTCATCATGCGTTTACACCCCTAATGAATATATAGTAAGCTCAGGAGACCGGCAGAATCATCAGCAACAGCATCAGAGGAGGACAGGAGGAAGAAGAAGAGCCTAGGGCAAAAGAGCATAAGAACAGGGTAGGTATTAACTCGAGAGTAATTTAATATAACCTGGACACCAAATGTTTCTCTATTATGACCTCATGTAGGTGATTCACATTGACTCAGTTTTTTTATTTTTTTACAGATCATGATTTACTTAGTTGCACTTTGGCAAAATTAACACGTGAGGCTCTCCAATGTTGCTCAGACCTCGAGCAAATAAAGGAAACAGCAACGGCATTGCAATCCAAAATGCGCGATTTTGTGGACATGATTGCCAAATTTTAAAACATTTTATCAACGTTTTTAATGTTTTTATTGGTTCCTTTTATTACAAATGTTTTGTAATATTTTATGATATGTTGATGACACTCAGTTGTTAAGAGTGTACCCACGTTTGGGAAAAACACTTTAGAACACCCTAACCCTAACCCTAACCCTAACCCTGTGAATGTTTCTTACAAAAAAACTTTTACATTCAACAATGTGTGTTCAATTCTTTATTTGACTTTCGTTGGGGGGTCCAGGTCTAAAGCTGTGTAAAGAAGCACTAAATGTATGATGGCTGTCCTATTCACATATTTCCATGTTAATGAAAGCATTTTGGACTCTGCCATATGCGAGTTGCTGGAGGTGTCAATTAAATGTTAAAGATCCCACCAGTTTTAACGCATATCACAGTGCGATCTGACATTTCATACAGGATCGGATCATACAAGTGGGAACGACTGTGCGATCCTATCCTGATGCAGCTGAATAAATGCATCATGTGCGACTTTTGTGCGAGTGCAGTGCGAATTGAGACATACACTTTGTTTCTGATGTATCAGGATTGGATCGCACAGTGCTTCACACTTGTGTAATACAATCCTGTTGAAAAAGTTAGTGGCGGGTCACCCTTATGCGATGCAGGAAGGATGCAAAGTCGCAGACTTCCCGCATCGCATAAGTGTGACTCAACACTCAAGGTACTAGCAGTCCTAGGATTCAATATGGCATTGATATTGCCAGTAGCAATCAGTGTAGGGAGATCAGTGTAATCTATAGTGTATTGCTTGTTCGTTGCTCTAGTTCACTTTCCATTACCAATATATAACACTTTGAGATGAACAATGATCAAGTTTCACATAACACTGACATATCCTAACATTGGTGGGCAGTGAGAAGGATGTCATAAATGACCACAACATAACAGGTGTAGGTACGTTGTTAATACCCTAATGTATTATATGAAATATATAGTATGGGCAACTTCTGGACAATGACCACCAATGTAAGGTGACATTAGATGAACCTTGGGTGTGACCTAGTTCTCAATGTGACAGGGTTTGTGGAAATTTTGTGGGGTGCAGAAGGCCCTTGTATTTACACCACTGGGTAAAAAATAACACATGGCCATCATCACTTTGGATCAGCTGGTGAGAGACTACAGTAAAGAAACACACTGATAAATGTATTAACCCTTGCAAAGTCACACATATATAACACATGATTAACCCAATAAATTATGTTTGGCATATGTGCCCAAATGATTAGAATCCACAATACAGAATCATTGCAATTTTGGTTTAATGTCTTCAAAAATCTTAGCTCTATGACATTTATCTTGTGTGTAAAATAGTTTATAGAAGTTTATTGGTTGTGTGACAGTGATTGCTGCCAGGACACAGCTCCTCTCCCCACGAAATAGTCCAGATATTCCTGGCGGATCTGACGGGCCCTGTGTGATGCCAATCCTGACCGTCCAACTTGCATTGACGTCATGGACTCCACTTGGTCAGGAGGTTGGGCCTCTCCACTTGTACCTGGCATAGCAGGGTCAGTATCCAGTTGCTGCAATACATAATTGTGTACATTCCTGCGTAGGAAGTTGTGCAAAATGCAGCAACACAAGACCACGTTATCCACTTTGTACAGTGCCAGGTGTATGGACGTCAGGAATATCCGAAACCGGTTGGCCATTATCCCGAAGGCATTCTCCACAACTCTGCGAGCTCTGGACAACCAGTAGTTGTAAATCCTTTGGTCGGGGGTGAGGTTCCTCTGAGGGTAGGGCTTCCTGAGATGCTCCCCAAGCGCAAAAGCATCATCTGCGATAAAAACAAAGCTCATACCCTCAACAGTTTGCTCCCTGGATGGCAGGTTCAGAGTGCCGTTATGCAGACGACGAGCGAACTCCGTCTGCTCAATAACTCCCCCATCAGAATTGCGGCCATTTTTGCCAATATCCAAATAAATAAACTCATATTTTGCATTAACTATGGCTAGCATGACTATACTAAAAAATCCTTTATAATTATAAAAAAATGTGCCGGAATTCGGAGGGGGGACAATGCGGACGTGCTTCCCATCAATAGCACCCCCACAATTGGGAAAATTCCACTTCTCCAGAAATTGAGCAGCAATCTCCAGCCATTGCTCTGCGTTTGAAGGGAACTGTGGGGGAAAAACAAAAAAAAATGAAGATTTAGTGCTTGAGCACATCACATTATTAATTACACACACAGTTGTCTGTTAAATGCTTATGCATCTTTGAAAAAATAAAAACAACAGGAAGGCAATCGTTTGGAGTTGGGGATGTAACATCTACATACATTCATTTTCAACCTCCTATTGTTCTTATATTGTAAAGGGCCATACACACTATAAGATTCTCTGAAGACTTTTTCCTGCAGATTTACCTTTTCTATGTAGTGCAAGGGCCTGCCAGATTGCATAGGATTTGAAAGTGTTTGTTTGACCTCATATTATCTGGTTTTGGTAAATCGGAAGGATCAATTGTTCTGACAATCTTATAGTGTGTATGGCCCATTATACTCACCAGCTAAAGCTGAGATTTACAAACTACGGCCCTCCAGCTGTTGCAGAACTACACATCCCATGAGGCCTTGTAATTCTATGACATTCACAGACATGACTAGGCATGATGGAAATTGTAGTTCCTGAACAACTGGAGGGCCATAGTTTGAAGACCTCTGAGCTTGAGCTTTGGTATATGCTGACTTTGAGATCTAGCATGTGGGTGGGGGGATGGGTAAGTAAAACTATGCATTTATACATCAATAAGGGCTTGTGGTCAGTGAAGGTTTTAACATCATTACATAAATATACACAATCATAGGTGGGAATGGATGGACTGATGTATTTAAGATAAATCATAAACTAGGTACTAAAACATTGGCCAAGGAATAATTGTTTGAGGGAAAGTAATAAAATGACCCCAATTCTAAATACTGTTAACAGGCAATGCGTTTAGGGACACATAGGAGAGAATGCTGGGGTGGTTAGTGGGTAATTTTAAAAATGGTTACGATAATCTACATCTTTACTACTATGTGCATGCAGACAGAGGGTAGTTACAAAATAATGGCCTGTGTCAATTGCTGTACATCCAAAAACATCATAATTCGGGTGAAACGACTAATACATGTAATGTAAAACATAAAACATACCTTGATATAGTCCTTCTGCAAGACCTTGATGATGGCAGAGCAGGTCTCAGGGATGATGACTCCAAGTGCTTGGGGGGAGATGCCTGTGGTGAACTTCAGATCCTGCAGGCTTCTCCCTGTTGCAAGATACCTCAAAGTCGCAATTAACCTTTGCTCAGGAGTAATTGCAACCCGCATACAAGTATCCTGCTTCAGAATATAGGGGGACACCAGGGCAAGAAGACGGTAAAAGATGGGATCCGTCATCCTCAAATAATTCCTGAAGTCATCAGGATTATTTTCCTGGAGCTCCCTCAGCAAGGACATATGAGAAAATTGATCACGGTTAAGCAACCAATTTTTCGTCCAGGAGGTCCGCTTCTTCTTCCTATTGCTCGTACGTTGTCTCAGAGCCAAAACTCCAACACTAACGACAGCAAGGGTCGAATTCACGGTCGCCATAATGAATTCTCGAACGATGTCTCGGAAAATAGCGAAATGTCGTCAACCAAACAAATGCTACCGAAATCAGCGCGAGATGCCCAGAAGGGTCACGGCCAAACACTCACTTCCTCTTTTGTAGCGGCGAACGTGCGTGGAACGTAGTGACGTCATTTTCTGTCTGCAGACAAAAGTCCTGGGCAAGTTTTGAGCACTTTTCAACAGACAAACAACAAACACGACAGCCGTGAACATTTGACGGCCGATCTGTCGGCCGACGATCGGCACGTGTGTACGGGCCTTTACTCTATCCAAAATGAAAAAAAAAAAATTGCCTATAGTTCTACTTTAAAGAGGTTGTAAACCCATGAAACTTTTTTTTTTGCAACCTGAAAGACAAACACATAATGAGCTGGTATTCATCGCATACTAGCTCATTATGAAATACTTACCTAAGAACGAGCACCCGCCGTGCCGCCCGCTCACCTGTATGACGGGCGAGATGTCCAGTCGCCCGTCTTCCGGGATCGCGGCATCCGGCCATCTGATTGGCCGGAGCCGCGGTGACGTCACTCCCGCGCAACTGCGCAGGAGCCAACGGTCACGGCACGGGGCTCTGAAGAAACGGCACCAGCGGCCGTTCCTTCAGAGCGCATGCGCCAGTGACGTCACTGGCTACATGTAAGGTAAATATCACCTAAACTGTGCATGTTTAGGAGATATTTACAGTACCTATAGGTAAGCCTTAATATTGGCTTACCTATAGGTACAAGTTGTAGAGGAGGGTTTACTTCCTCTTTAATATTATTATAAATTACCTTTCCTTTTTAATCTGCAACCATTGCAATTTTCTGTAAATTTCATAGTTAGTGCACAGAACGCCTCCATAAATGTAATTATCTGCTTGTTTGATTGACTCACTGATGTACTCCCAGAAGTCTGCACAAGACACATGTCAAATTTGACGCATCATTTGCAAGAGAAATTTTAGTTTTGGGGAGATACTACTTAAAGATTAAATACCTAAAGGAATACAGACACTGCAGCTTTTCTCATCAGAACATATAGAGTGTATCAGATGATTAAAAATAAACCATAGTGAAGCGCTAAAAAGAGATAAACCTGTAGTAATAATTACTAAAACAACGATATGACTCTCAATATCATAAAACCATGTGAAGTGTCCATAAAAAATGTAGAAAGTGAACAATAATACAAAACAGAAAATTGAAAATTAGGATTCTTGAGTTTAAGTGTCAAGAGGAAAATCAATAATCAATAGTCCAGTAAAAAATACACATGGCCCTCCTCCGAGAACGAAGGGCCCTGACCCTGTTCCCCTGGGGCGCAAGACTCCTGACAGGGATTGAGGTACTCACTATGGCCAGCCCAGCCGAAACCAGGCAGACCCGTTCTCCAGGGGGACTGCCAAAACAGCTCACCCCAAGTACTAGGTGGGGCTACCCAGAAGGGAGACCCAATGAGAGAGGGCGAACTAAGCCAGAAGGCCATACATATCCACCCCCTCCCAAGAAGTTCAGGGCAGACCTACGCCGTACTAATCGTGCAAGTGACAACCAAAAAGACAAAGTGGACACACAACAAAGAAAAAGAGTGGGGGAGGGGAAGTGGAGAAGTGCGGGTAGTGTCAAAGTGCAAGACCTTGACAGGCCCCCCCCCCCGGCCAGGAATAAAAAACTCCTCTGGTGCCAGCCAAAAGGCCCATCCCAAGAGGCAGGTGCGAAAAAAGTGTGTGTGGTGCAGTGACCAAGGTGCCAAAAACTCAAGGTGAATTTTCTTTGATACTCATTACTATTTAGTGCTACACGTTTTTTATATTAATTTGCCTAATGTGGTTAGCCATATACCGGGAGCCTAGCTTCTGCCTTTTTTTATCACTATGGACACCTCACATGATTTTATGATATTGAGAGTCATATCGTTGTTTTAGTAATTATTACTACAGGTTTATCACTTTTTAGCACTGCACTATGGTTTATTTTTTGTTTTTTGCACTCTATGTCTAGTGGAGTGACGGTCGCTGTACATACTCTCTAAGCGCAGTTCTTCTGCAACTCTCTATCTGTATTAGATTATTACAATGAACCAGCCCTCCCATTTAGAATCAGTATACAAAGGACATATTGGAACAAACAGATTTTCTTCAGAGCAAACTAGGCAGGACTCTGCTACAAAGTTTAACATCCCTGAAATGTTCATTGATCACCCAGAGGGGGTGTTTTTTTTTCCAACAAAAGTGGGGTTACTCTTTAACCACTTGCCGGCCGTCCACAGAATATTTACTGCGGCAGTCAGCCCCTCCTGGGCAAAGTGACGTAGTACTACCTAGCTAGCCCAGGTGCCTGTAGGGGGCAAGCGCCCCCGCTCGTTCCCCTGCATCCCCGCGTGTGTGACCGGCGGGTCCGATGTCCACCGGTCACTCGCAATCTCCCGCAATCAATTTTTTAAAATTTTCGCTCTTTTTTTGTTTATAGCGCAAAAAGTTAAAATTGCACAGGTGATCAAATAGCACCAAAAGAAAGCTCTGTTTGTGGGAAAAAAAAGGACGTCAATTTCATTTGGGTACAGCGTCGCACGACCGCGCAATTGTCCGTTAAAGTCACACAGTGCCGAATCGCAAAATAGGCTCTGGTCTTTGAGCAGCCAAATCCTCCGGGGCTTAAGTGGTTAAAAGGAAATTGTAGTCTACATTTTTTATACATATGTGACAATAATCATCTAAACACAGGGCTTTTTTGCAACGGGGCCTCAAGCACTGAATGCATGTAATGGCAAGGGGTGCTGGGGTGTTCTGAAGAATCATTGATGCTGGCTGCTGGGGGATCTATTCTTCCTGAGAAGATTATCTATTTTGCACGGTGGTCTATTATTGCTGGGCAGGTCAATTATTGTTGCTGGTGAGGAATATATTATTGCTGGGGGGGAGAGGGCTTATGTTGCTTGGGGGTCAATTGTTCGGGATCTATTGTTGCTGGCTGCGGATAATCTATTTTACTGCTTTTCTTGTTTATAACAAATTCCATACAAATTATATTATCACCACAAAAAAAATAGTTAGTTCTGCATTCTCTAAAAGAGGCAGCACTGGGAGGTGGGTGGGGGAGGAACCAAGGGATGGCGCTCAGAGGTAGGTAGGGAGCGAAGACAAGAAGTGACTCAGAAAGGGGGAGTTCCTGCACCTATTCTCTGAGAAAAAAAGCCCTGTCTAAACATAAGTAATCTTAGAACCTGTTTCAAAACCTTAGTTCTAAATAGAGTGCAGAGAGAAAAAAAACTCTGGTCAGTTGTTATTGCTGTCTGTACTCCCGTTGAGGGGATTCACCCTCTCTATTTGTCCTGTTTTCCATTATCATTGACTGTGAAAGTTAAAACAAATCCCCAAATTTCAGGTTATCCCCAGAAAAGTAATAGAGGGGAAATCTTCCAAAAGAGATGTTAGTTCCTAATTTGCAGGGACCTCCCTTCACTTTCATCTCCACAACTGAACACAGACAATGAAAAAAAAATCTGACAGGGGTATAACCCTCTCTTTCACTAACCAAAATGAAAAAAAAATGTTTTGCATAAAGTTCTACTTTAATGATAACTCTTTTTGGGGAGGGTTTATTTCAAGGCTTGAGCTCATGAAATGGGAAATTAGGGGAAACTGACTCTACCAGATCAATACAGTAACCACACAGATTTAAACCTTTCCAAAAACTAAAAAAACATAAAAAGGTAATGGGGCAGGTAAAACACTGATGCAAAAGAGAAAACGTGTTTACACAAGTGCAAAAACATACAGCTTTGCACTTCTATGGCCTACTTTATACTCCACCTGGGACACCTCACAAGTGTTATACAAGATCTCTCCTGTGCCTGCAAACGTCTGCGTGTATATACCCTTAAACTTCAGATTAATAGCAGCAGGAGAGGTCAGGGATGGATTGTTTCAACACTACATTTAGTAATATGTAAAATGTCCATAGTTTTGGCACAGGAGCACTTTGAAGCGTAACTCCACTTTTGTTGAGAAAAAAAATGTTCCCCTCTGGGTGATCTCTGTACATTGCAAGGATTTTAACAAACTTTATTACAGATTCCTACCTTTTGTTATTCTAAAGAAATCCTTGTGTGTTTGTCTGTATCCTTGTGGGAAAGTGAGTCTAATGGGAGTGGTTTCATAATTATCAATCAGCTGTGCACCTGCAGGGCACTATCAAAGAAAGCTGCTGGGCCTGCATCCCTTTAGACGTTATTTCCTATTAGAAGTATGCAGGGGATGCCTGAAATCGAACTTGTATCTTAGTGCAGACTTCTGGGAACATTGGTGAGCCAATCACACAAGCACGAAATTATGTTTCTGGGGTGTGGTCAGTACACATTCTGTTTATAGAACAACTCCAGGTAGCCATATTGCATTGCATTTTAAGAAAATTACAGAGCTGCAGATTGAAAAGGAAATGTTTAATAACATTCAACCACAATATGACTTGTGTCGCAATTGTATACGCTATATTATTTTTTCTTTGTTTGCTATTTTTTCCTCCTGAAAGTAGACTTAATCTTTAAGGAAGAACTCTAGACAGGTTTAAAAGAAATGGCATAAATGCAACAAAATTAAAAATAACTAACCTTGAATGAAAAATCAAATGAAAAATTAACTGTGAATACAACAAGCATACATACCTGAATTTGACTTGGTAATAGCCTCTTGTAATCTTTTGTGTAGCTCAGACTGGGAATGGGAGGGGAAGCAGGAGGAGCCAATGTGGGGCACATGTGCTGACAGGTAAGTGACTAACAGCAGCAGAGTGAGCAGAGATATAGGCTAATAAATATGCTGCTGCTCCACTGTCCAATCACAGGCTGGGGGTGGGAAGGTGATCAGAAAAGCAGATAATATACAATATTTGTTTTAGTGAGACTTTTTTTTTTTGGTGCTAAGCACACATGGATTACACAAAGATTTTTTTAGTATTTTTTAGTAAATTTTAGTATTACAAACACTTTAAGCACTGTGTTAAAGCACTATACAGTAGTCATGTTGCTGCTTTACATAAAAGACCCTAAGGCTTCATGTACACGGGACATTTGAAAACCTCTCCTGAGCGCTGGAACTTGACAGCTAGTAACTGACGTTTAAAAATGTCCATTTTGACGTGTTTAATGCGCGCTTTTAGCAGCGTTTGCGCTTAGAAGCATTTTTACATTGTAAACTGGTCAGAAATTTATCCCCATTGAAAACGTATAAACTAAACGCTTATAAAGGCAAGTTACCATGTTTAGATGCTGTTACAAGCATTTGGCGCTTCAAATGCCAATACACTTTTCGTCTGAACGCATTTTTTTGCTTTAAAAACAAATGCCACTAAACTCAACTACCTGTAAATGACTATAAATATTTTTATAATTATAATAATTTATAACAAAATTTATGAGACCGCCTTGAGACCCACGTCAGAAATTGCTCTTCTTTTCATGCTGCAGGGTTCTGTTGCTGTCCAAAGGAGGAGCCTGCTGCGTTTTTTTCTTTCTGCTGCTCGTCAGCTTATTCCATTATTTTGGAAGACAGGGCAGACTCCGCCTTTGGTCGCCTGGGTCTCAACCATGAATGACATTATGCGCACAGAGGAGATGTTGGCCTTGGATAACAACACTTACCCTAAATGTATGGTCTTATGGCTTGTTTGGTCACATTTCTCCTCCTCTGACTCCCTTAAAAATATGCTCTTCTCTTCCTAATTACTAAAAATGTTTTTGAATTGTAATTTCAGCAGCTTGCCCGTGGCCTTCCCTGGTTCCTTCCCTGGTCCCTCCCCTGGCCGGTTCCCGGCTCTACTGTTTATTGCTGTGCATTACTTATAGTTTATTATCTTTCTTGATATCCCCTCCATACCTTTTCTATTTCTTTCTTCCTTTTTTTCTCTTTTATTTTCCCTCTTTCTTTTTTTTCCTTTTTTTTGTACTCTCCCCACTTGAAAATGATTCATTCTTTTTTCTTTCTTTTACAAACCTTTTCATTTGATGACTGACAGTTTTTTCATTTTTTTTTGGTGTTCTCTTTTACATATTCTTATGAGGAATAGCCAAAAGCTTTCTCTGGTATAACGAGTTTCTTTAACTCTGTATTTGTATTTGTATGGCTCCATGGTCCCCAATTATTTAATATGAAACTGTCTTTGTGTAACTCCAATAAAGCTTCCTGCTTTTGGATTTTATTTGTTTTCGAATTTTGAATTCGATACACCCGAATTGTCTGTAATACTTGATTTGTTTATTGTTACAACTTTTCTACATTAATAAAATATATTTTCACTCCTAAACGACTATAAATGACTCAGTGTACATGGACAGATTATATAACATAGAGGAGAGTTCAGGGGCTGCTGAAAAAAACGCCCAACTGCTCCTAAATGTTTGTTTATCAGCAGCAGTGTACATGAGGCCTAAAAATGATATCCTCTGTGGGTTCCTATGTTATAAATCTGTTAGTATCTATAATAACCTTCTGTATATTTGCTTAGGATATGACCTACACAAAAAAATACTCTAATGTCTCTAGTAGGGGGTAAGGAGAGGTTCAAAAGATTTTCGTTATAGTTACAACTTGATAAATGTGGATCATAAAATTATTATAATGTATCCAATTATAGGAATAAGCCATAATTTGCGAATGTGTTTTTTTTTTATCATGGATTTGCTAGCATATGCGGCAATTTGGGTTCTGTTAGGATTCACCTCGACAAATAAAGTCAACAGCTTATTATAAGTGTTGTTAAAATGTCTCTCTTGAGCCATTTCAAATGATGAAAGGCTGGGGAAAGCAAAAGGAGAATGGACTAATATCACATGCTTTGGGTAAGTGAAGAGATAAATACACATAATGTTTTAAAATACACTGAGAGTGGCTGTAGTAGAACCTAAACAGTTTTATTAATGCACTTGCTGAACTATAGGAATACATTAAAAAATTCGTAAAAGCTTAGGCTGAATTGCACAATAGCACATGCAGCAAAGCAAGGCCAGCAATAAAAGTGAAAATTAAATATATGCATACTGATTGATGCAGTGCTGGCTTCATAGTTATGTGGTTTTATGACCTGAAACAAAAATGTAGATTCTAAAAGAAAGAGGCAATTAAGTGCAGACTACTGAGCTGTCACAAATGTACTCACTTTATAGGATTGTGACTTATAAGTTACAGGAAAAGGATCAGCTTTTGCTTAACCCTTATGCCACTTATATTTTCAAAAACAATTCAAATGACCATTTATAGGCTCAATCATTAGGGATGACATCCAGTACATCTACATTTTGCATTTCTGAGTAGATAGCGAAACCAAAATCTCCTGCGCTTCAAAGTCGTCCCAAAATGGTGGTGGTCTATATTCTCTTATCATATTTACCTCTTTTTATAAATTAAAGATTATTGTTGAGGATAGTGCACTAAGTATATGCGCCCTCTGTTTTGCTTTGTGATTTTAATGACTTTGGATTTCCCCAGTCTTATGAGGGCAGCAAGGTGTGGCATATCTATGCAAGTCAGGATGGGAATATATGAAAAGCTGTGACGCATTTGTCAATTTGTGAGTATGATACTTACCTTTCTCTTCATTTGACATGTCTGATAACCAGGTATATCATTTAATTGCATGCACCTAGTTTAAAAATTTACAGAACAATTATGTATTTGAGCTAACCCCTGGTGCTCTGAGAAATTCTTAGTCATGTATTACATGTTTATTTGTGAAATAGCAAATGTACATACATAATATAAAAGCAGCTTAAAAAGAAAAGGTTTAAATATGTATACTCTTTAATACAAAAGCGTAACTAAAATACTACTGACCCAAAACTGTTATATTTTCCCTAATATGTAGTCATGTACTCTTTCCTTTATTCCACATAATCTCTTAATTGTATCCTAAGGTTCGATTCTGTAAGTTGTTTTTATTAAATTGGTAATTTAACCGTCTGTTAAATCTCCAGAAAGTCAATCTGTAAAACCCTTACTGGAAAGGAAATAGCATAGTGATCATGACATACCTGTTTAACTAAAAATAAAGTCCCTGAAAACTCAAGTTTAATAAAAAAAATTAGGCCCTGTGGTATCCCTAATTCCATCATTGGAAAAAGACTAATTTAAGGGAACAGTATGTTAGGACAACAGTTCTATAATGTAGCCACTAGGGATGATCGAACGGTTCGGCCGAATTTCGAACTTTTTGCTGAAAAAGTTCGGAATTCGGCACCAAGAACCGACCAAAATGCAATGGGACAGGAAATGGGCTTTAAAAGCCCGTGATTGGACCAGAACCATCAGTAAAAGCCAATTGAGGGGGCAGGAGAATGCTAGGAATGTGATTGGAGTGACTAGGGGGTCCAGAGGCCAATCATTACTGAATACGCCCCCCAGTATATAAGATAGCCCCACCAAATTCCTAGCATTGTAATACAGGGACGTGGAAGAGAGTGGAAGCAGTTCTGTTACTTCTGCTTTTAAAGTGTCATTTAGCAATTATTAGTGTGAGGAAAGGGATATCTAGTGTAGTTAGGGTGCTAGTTTCCACTTTAGTTAGATTCAAAAATCTAGTTTCTGCAGGGAAAGTGTTAAGTGCCAGGGTGACCGTAGTGTAGTGTAGGGTGAACTGACTCTGACTGCTATGGCAGGGTGACCAAACCCTTCCATGTCAGGGTGACCGCTATAGAGAAAAGATCGTTACTTATAGAACAGGGATATGGCTCCGCTACTTTCACACCTTGCCAGTTTTATAGCAAGTGTTTTTTTGGGCATATTTTGGGGGTTATTGGAGGCAGGCATAACATCAGAACTTCTGTGTGGGGGTATATATACACACACACTTATATGTATATATACACATACACATATATAGGTGTGAAAGTAGCAGAACAATATGCTTGCGCTAATGAAATAATTAACACCCATATGGCTTCTCTGCTATCACACCTATATGTGTGTATGTGTATAAATGCATATAAGTGTGTGTGTATATATACCCCTATACAGAAGTTCAGATGTTTTGCCTGCCTCCAAATACCCACAAAAAATGCCCAAAAAAACACCTGCGCCAAAAAAAAAAAAACGCCCAGGTGTGTTATTGCAGGCGTTTTTTTGGGGGCATTTTTTTGGGGTCTTTGGAGGCAGGCAAAACATCTGAACTTCTGTATAGGGGTATATATACACACACACTTATATGTATTTATACACATACACACATATAGGTGTTATAGCAGAGAAGCCATATGGGTGTTAATTATTTCATTAGCGCAAGCATAGTGTTCTGCTACTTTCACACCTATATATGTGTATGTGTATAAATACATATAAGTGTGTGTGTATATATACCCCTATACAGAAGTTTAGATGTTTTGCCTGCCTCCAAAGACCCACAAAAAATGCCCAAAAAACACCTTTTTCAATAATTTTTTCAATAATTGGCTCTCTATCAAAAATGACAATTTTTAAGAACTTTTTTTTGTGTGATTAATAGTCCCTGGGGCATGACCCAGAACCCTAGGCACTTTTTAGGGGCATTTATTGGGTTTTAGGCCTTTAAAATGTTGTTTTTTGATTACCGAAGTTCGGGTCTCATTGATTTCAATGGGGTTCTGAAATCCGGGCCGAACTTTCGGGAAGTTCGGGTGTTCTGGTCGAACCGAACTTTTGAAAAGTTTGATCATCCCTAGTAGCCACTCATCTAAGAACTACCACTCCTGCAATACTTGTTACAGGTGCTATATACGTAAGCAGGAATCAGCTAGGGGTTTGGTGTTAAAAGTTTGGCAAAGCCCACTCTAAGGAATGCCCCCCCCCACACACACACACACAACCACACACACAAGTTTTGTGTCCCTGTCACTTATGGTTCTTGAGCAGTGCCATGTCAAGCTGACCAATATTTCCCATAGATGTCAAAGTTAAAGATAGGGACCTCACTATACGTGAGAAGGGGGCGTGCCAGTGGGTGACATAGCCAGCTGGCCCCACCCCTTGCCTATAAAAGAACTATCAAAGCTGAAAATCGGGCATCGGCTGGTAGCCTCTTAGGAGAATTTTTTTCTATTTTTCATTTTTCGGGTCCGGCAGGCGTCGTGATTGACGAGGAATTTCCATAGAGGATA
Source organism: Pelophylax lessonae (assembly GCF_965119305.1). Taxonomy (NCBI): domain Eukaryota; kingdom Metazoa; phylum Chordata; class Amphibia; order Anura; family Ranidae; genus Pelophylax; species Pelophylax lessonae. Next base: position 539,120,012 of record NC_138770.1, on the reverse strand, counting down.
CTATTTTTTTTTTCTTTTTAAAAAAGGACTTGTCAAATCTGAAAACCCTGACAACCACCGACCAGGGTTGTCGAGAAGAGGCCCTTGTCCCTATTAACATGGAGACAAGGTGCTTTAGGGTGGGGAGGGGTAGAGCCCCCCCCCGCCCTAAAGCGCCCACCCCCCCATGTTAAGGGCATGTGGCCTGTTATGGTTCAGGAGGGGATGGGCACTCGCTTAACCACTTGCCGATCGCTCACATTGAGCCTACTAGGGCAGAGTGGCTCTCCTGGGTCCAGCGACATCGACCTACGTCGCTGGATCCCGCCCACTCTCTGCGGCGCGGCGCCGGAGACTCGCTCCCGCTGTATTCGGACACAGCTGGAGTCGGACCAGGAGAGGAGAGGCGGTGATCACCGCCGCTCTTCCCCGATCGTCGGGACAGAATGAGGAAATCCGCCCGCTTGTGTAAACAAAGCGGACGGATCTCCTCTGTGACAAGCAAGGACAGATAACAGGATTCAGCATAGTTGAACATTTGATCTGCGTCTGTGTCACACAATCCCCTCCCCCCACACACGTCAGTAAGCATGAGGCATACATTTAACCCCTTGATCACCAACAGTGTTAACCCCCTTCCCTGCCAGTGTCATTATTACAGTGACAGTGCATATTTATAGCACTGATTACTGTAGTAATGTCACTGCTCCCCACAAAAGTGTCAAAAATGTCAGTTAGGGGTCCGATCTGTCCGCTGCAAAGTCGCAGTCCCGCAAAAAAAAATCGCAGATCGCCGCCATTACTAGTAAAAAGAAATAAACAATAAAAATGACAAATCTTTTCCGTAGTTAGCAAACGCAATAACTTTTGCACAAACCAATCACAATACGCTTATTGTGATTTTTTTACCAAAAATATGTAGCAGAAAACAAATTGGCCTAAAATGTTAAAAAATTTTGATTTATACATTTTTTTGGGGGAATGTTATATATCAGAATGTGAAAAATATCGTTTTTTTTTTCAAAATTGTTGCTCTTTTTTAAAAAAATTAAAAATTGCACAGGTGATCAAATACCACCAAAAGAAAGCTCTATTTGTGGGGAAAAAATGACATCAATTTAATTTGGGTACAGCGTCGCATGACTGCGCACTTGTCCGTTAAAGTAAGGCAGTGCCGAATCGCAAAATAGGGCCTGGTCAGGAAGGGGGTAAAATCTTTCGGGGCTTAAGTGGTTAAGCTGAATATCACAGCAGTAAAATAGACAAAGGATAAATAGTAAAAATATTAATGGTGAGGAAGGTGCTAAAAGTGAGTGCAAAACGATTAAATAATTATATCAAATCAATAATATTAAAGTACATAAAATATACAATAAATTACATCAATAGGTGCCTCAAGTGCCAATGTGCATATATGCCTGGTCAGGAATGGGGTAAAATCTTCCGGTCTTAAAGTGGTTAAAAATACGCTCATTGAGAATTTTTTGTCAAAGACATGTAGCTAAATACATTTTGGCCTAAATATTTGACAAAAATTTGATATATTGGATATTTTTTAAATGTCAATTTTTTCGCAAAATATTCGCACTTTTTTTATTAATATCGCAAAAAATGAAAAGCGAAGAGGTGATCAAATACCACCAAAAGAAAGCTCTGTTTGTGGGAAAAAAAGGACGTACATTTCATTTGGGTACAGCGTTGCAATACCGCACAATTGTCAGTTAAAGTCGCGCAGTGCCAAGTTGCAAAAAGTGGTCTGGTCATTAAGCAGGAAAATCCTCCGGTCCTAAAGTGGTTAATGCATAGAATGCGTTAAGATAAAAAAAAAACCTTCTGCCTTTACAACCACTTTAAGTGCTTCTTTTCCAGGGTGAATAACATTTAGGTTTTCACTCTTAAATTGCAATTAATTTCTGCAAGCCTTCCTGCATTGGATTTAGATAATGTACTTTCACTACTTACCAATTTAACCCCCCTTCCCCCTTCCCCCATTTTTCCACTGACATTTATATCCAGTGCCCACTTTAACTATTGACCTCATGCTATGTTATATCAATTTCTGATCCCTCCCCTAAATTTATATTTTGCTCATAAATGATTTGCTTTATAGCTTAGAATTCAAAGCATGGACATGAATTTTAGAAAATGATCTACATGCCCCGAAAACAGATAAGAATCCTATTTGCTCTCATGAACCATTTTCCCATTTTGAGCACAGTAACAGATAGGCTATAACCACTTAAGCCCCAGCCCTATTTCAGACACTTTTTGTTTACAAGTTAAAACCAGTATTTTTTCCTAGAAAACTACTTAGAACCCCCAAACATTATATATATTTTTTTTAAAGAAAAGACTCTGGAGAATAAAATGTCGGTCATTGCAATATTTTTTGTCACGCGGTATTTGCGCAGCGGTCTTTAAAATGCCATTTTTTTGGAAAATTTTTGAAAAATCACATTTCACTGCATTTAAAAAATACTAAACAGTAAAGCTAGCCCATTTTTTTTGTATATTGTGAAAGATGATGTCACGCCGAGTAAATAGATATTCAACATGTTACGGTTTAAAATTGCGCCCCCCCCCCCCCCCCGTGGGATGGCGACAAACTACGGTCAATAGAGATCTCAATAGACAACGTTTTCAATTTTTTTTAACGGTTACCAGTTTAGAATTAGAGTGTAGCTCTTTTTTTTTAATTATTGCCCACGCTCTGGCAATCGCGGCGATACCTCACATGTGTGGTTTGAAGAGCGATTTCATTCACGGCTCGACTTCCGTATACATTTTTTTTTGTGCGCGAGCTAACGGTGACAGGGGCGGCAAAATTTTTTTTTCCTATTTATTTTATTTTTTTTTAACTTTATTACAGGTTTTTTTTTTAAAAAAAAAAAAACCTGATCACTTTTATTGCTGTCACAAGCAATGTAAACATCCCTTGTGACACCAATATGCAGTGACAGGTACTCTATATGGAGGGGTCGAGGGTCTGCGTTTTTGCATACAGCCGTTTTTTAAATTTGCCGCCTTTTGCAGCACAGTAACCCGGAAGTGACGTAATGGACGCTACCTCCGTGTTACTTCATCGGAGACCCAATCGAAGCCGTTTCCGGCTTTGATCGGGACTCCATCCAGCCGGCGGACATGCCGGCTGGGTGCTCGGGGCTCTCGGTGGGACGGAAGCCCCGAGCAAAGTCACGGAAGGCGGCGGGAGGGGGGGGACGTCCCCTCCCGCTCACCCGGGTAACGATCGAGCGGCTCCCAAGTCGCATCGGTCGTTACCAACGGAAAGCCGACCGTTGGCTCTAAACTACGGTACCGGGATGGTGTCTCTAGCTAGAGGCATCATCCCGGTATACTACCTCAAAGTTTGCCGACGTAGGGCTTCGTCACTTTGCAGTAAGTGGTTAAAACCACCCCATCCCTTACAAGATGCTTACTTTCTCCCTCACTTTCCTGCCATCGTGTTGCCAGCTGGAGCCTTTTAAACCACCAAGTAGTTTAATGTATGGGGAAACTCTATACTGCCTCTTGGTGTTTGACCAGTAACTAGGGTTGAGCGAACACGGACTGTATTATTCGTGTTCGTACCGAATAATTGGATTTTTTTTACCCGAACACGGACACGAACACTTTGCTGTATATTCGGGGTAAAAATCCGTGTTCGGTCGTTTTATTTCCGGGTTTTGCATGCTTCGGCGCGCTTTTCATGGCGGGCTTTCAACAGCCAATCAACAAGCGTTTAACTGGTGTGCCTAAGCCATCCCAGCCATGCCTACAAATGTATCAGTAGCTGTGATTGGCCGTCTGAAGCATGTGACCAAGTCTTTATAAGTTAGAGGCAGCGCCGCTACGGCGTCATTCTGCTGCTTAGATCAGGGAGAGAGCACACATCAACGTGCTGGCTGCTGATTAGGGACAGACAGGAAAAAAAAAACATTTGTGTCCGGATAGAATTGAGGGACAGGTCGGAGTGTGTTAGGCAGGGCGAGTTGTAGGCATTTTAGGGAGAGAGTCTGCTGATTTTTAGGGAAAGTCTGTTCTACAAACTACAATCGACATTGCTGTGTGGGGTGGGGTTTGCAGTCACCCGATCTAAGATCTCTTATCAATCCTGTTAGGGATAGAGTCTGCTGATTTTTAGGGAAAGTGTGTTCTACAAACTACAATCGATATTGCTGTGTGGGGTGGGGTCTGCAGTCCCGATCTACGATCTTATAAATCCTGTTAGGGATAGAGTCTGCTGATTTTTAGGGAAAGTGTGTTCTACAAACTACAATCGATATTGCTGTGTGGGGTGGGGTCTGCAGTCCCGATCTACAATCTTATAAATCCTGTTAGGGATAGAGTCTGCTGATTTTTAGGGAAAGTGTGTTCTACAAACTACAATCGATATTGCTGTGTGGGGTGGGGTCTGCAGTCCCGATCTACGATCTTATAAATCATGTTAGGGATAGAGTCTGCTGATTTTTAGGGAAAGTGTGTTCTACAAACTACAATAGATATTGCTGTGTGGTGTGGGATAGGAGATAGGCAGGTGTCAGTGATCCACATCCATTTTGCTGTGTGTGGGCTGCAGTGAACACAATCTTTTTGGGGTGCAGTGAACACAATCTTTTTGGGGTACAGTGAACACAATCTTTTTGGGGTGCAGTGAACACAATCTTTGTGGGGTACAGTGAACACAATCTTTGTGGGGTGCAGTGAACACAATCTTTTTGGGGTGCAGTGAACAAAATCCTTTTGGGGTGCAGTGAACACAATCTTTGTGGGGTGCAGCGATCACAATCTTTTTGGGGTGCAGTGAACACAATCTTTGTGGGGTGCAGTGAACACAATCTTTTTGGGGTGCAGTGATCGCAATCTTTTTGGGGTGCAGTGAACACAATCTTTTTGGGGTGCAGTGAACACAATCTTTTTGGAGTGCAGTGAACACAATCTTTTTTGCCCACTGAGGAGGAGGGAGAAAAGTCTTTTTCTATCAGTCACTTTGTGCAGCATTTTTCCTTCAGCTGTGCTGTGCTGAGTTACTGATCATACACAGCTGTGTTCAGTTCACATGTGCTAATATTGAGTGGTTTCAAAAATCATACACTTTTTTTCTATTCCACTATTCAATATACAGCCTTGGGTTAAAAAAATTAAGTTGTGGCCTGCAGCAGAGCTGAATGATATTTGGGGTTTTTGGGGTTCATCTCATACTTCTGAAGATTTGAGGGTGCTGCCTGTTCCATACTCCCCCCCTACTCCTCATCCAGCCTTTTAGGGGTACAAACAATAGTAATTGGGGCCTAGTGTGCTTGTGTGCGTGTGAGATACATACACTTTTTTTGATCATATTTCCTATTCCGCTATTCAATAAAAACCTTTGGGGATCAATTAAATTGCGGGATAGTCTGTGTTGGTACGTGTGAGATCCACCTTTCCAAGTTTTTGGGGTTCATCTCATACTTCTGAAGATTTGAGGGTGCTGCCTGTTCCATACTCCCCCCTACTCCTCATCCAGCCTTTTAGGGGTACAAACAATAGTAATTAGGGCCTAGTGTGGTTGTGTACCTGTGATATACATACACTTTTTTTGATCATATTTTCTATTCCGCTATTTAATCAAAAACCTTTGGGGATCAGTTAAATTGGGGGATAGTCTGTGTTGGTACGTGTGGGAGAGATCCACCTTTCCAAGTTTTTGGGGTTCATCTCATACTTCTGAAGATTTGAGGGTGCTGCCTGTTCCATACTCCCCCCTACTCCTCATCCAGCCTTTTAGGGGTACAAACAATAGTAATTGGGGCCTAGTGTGGTTGTGTACGTGTGATATACATACACTTTTTTGATCATATTTTCTATTCCGCTATTTAATCAAAAACCTTTGGGGATCAGTTAAATTGGGGGATAGTCTGTGTTGGTACGTGTGGGAGAGATCCACCTTTCCAAGTTTTTGGGGTTCATCTCATACTTCTGAAGATTTGAGGGTGCTGCCTGTTCCATACTCCCCCTACTCCTCATCCAGCCTTTTAGGGGTACAAACAATAGTAATTGGGGCCTAGTGTGCTTGTGTGCGTGTGAGATACATACACTTTTTTTGATCATATTTCCTATTCCGCTATTCAATAAAAACCTTTGGGGATCAATTAAATTGCGGGATAGTCTGTGTTGGTACGTGTGAGATCCACCTTTCCAAGTTTTTGGGGTTCATCTCATACTTCTGAAGATTTGAGGGTGCTGCCTGTTCCATACTCCCCCCTACTCCTCATCCAGCCTTTTAGGGGTACAAACAATAGTAATTAGGGCCTAGTGTGGTTGTGTACCTGTGATATACATACACTTTTTTTGATCATATTTTCTATTCCGCTATTTAATCAAAAACCTTTGGGGATCAGTTAAATTGGGGGATAGTCTGTGTTGGTACGTGTGGGAGAGATCCACCTTTCCAAGTTTTTGGGGTTCATCTCATACTTCTGAAGATTTGAGGGTGCTGCCTGTTCCATACTCCCCCTACTCCTCATCCAGCCTTTTAGGGGTACAAACAATAGTAATTGGGGCCTAGTGTGGTTGTGTACGTGTGATATACATACACTTTTTTTGATCATATTTTCTATTCCGCTATTTAATCAAAAACCTTTGGGGATCAGTTAAATTGGGGGATAGTCTGTGTTGGTACGTGTGGGAGAGATCCACCTTTCCAAGTTTTTGGGGTTCATCTCATACTTCTGAAGATTTGAGGGTGCTGCCTGTTCCATACTCCCCCCTACTCCTCATCCAGCCTTTTAGGGGTACAAACAATAGTAATTGGGGCCTAGTGTGGTTGTGTACGTGTGATATACATACACTTTTTTTGATCATATTTTCTATTCCGCTATTTAATCAAAAACCTTTGGGGATCAGTTAAATTGGGGGATAGTCTGTGTTGGTACGTGTGGGAGAGATCCACCTTTCCAAGTTTTTGGGGTTCATCTCATACTTCTGAAGATTTGAGGGTGCTGCCTGTTCCATACTCCCCCTACTCCTCATCCAGCCTTTTAGGGGTACAAACAATAGTAATTGGGGCCTAGTGTGGTTGTGTACGTGTGATATACATACACTTTTTTTGATAATATTTTCTATTCCGCTATTTAATCAAAAACCTTTGGGGATCAGTTAAATTGGGGGATAGTCTGTGTTGGTACGTGTGGGAGAGATCCACCTTTCCAAGTTTTTGGGGTTCATCTCATACTTCTGAAGATTTGAGGGTGCTGCCTGTTCCATACTCCCCCCCTACTCCTCATCCAGCCTTTTAGGGGTACAAACAATAGTAATTGGGGCCTAGTGTGGTTGTGTACGTGTGATATACATACACTTTTTTTGATCATATTTTCTATTCCGCTATTTAATCAAAAACCTTTGGGGATCAGTTAAATTGGGGGATAGTCTGTGTTGGTACGTGTGAGATCCACCTTTCCAAGTTTTTGGGGTTCATCTCATACTTCTGAAGATTTGAGGGTGCTGCCTGTTCCATACTCCCCCTACTCCTCATCCAGCCTTTTAGGGGTACAAACAATAGTAATTGGGGCCTAGTGTGGTTGTGTACGTGTGATATACATACACTTTTTTTGATCATATTTTCTATTCCGCTATTTAATCAAAAACCTTTGGGGATCAGTTAAATTGGGGGATAGTCTGTGTTGGTACGTGTGGGAGAGATCCACCTTTCCAAGTTTTTGGGGTTCATCTCATACTTCTGAAGATTTGAGGGTGCTGCCTGTTCCATACTCCTCCTACTCCTCATCCTGCCTTTAGGGGTACAAACAATAGTAATTGGGGCCTAGTCTGCTTCTGTACGTGTGAGATACATACACTTTTTTTGATCATATTTCCTATTCCGCTATTCAATAAAAACCTTTGGGGATCAATTAAATTGCGGGATAGTCTGTGTTGGTACGTGTGAGATCCACCTTTCCAAGTTTTTGGGGTTCATCTCATACTTCTGAAGATTTGAGGGTGCTGCCTGTTCCATACTCCTCCTACTCCTCATCCTGCCTTTAGGGGTACAAACAATAGTAATTGGGGCCTAGTCTGCTTCTGTACGTGTGAGATACATACACTTTTTTTGATCATATTTCCTATTCCGCTATTCAATAAAAACCTTTGGGGATCAATTAAATTGCGGGATAGTCTGTGTTGGTACGTGTGAGATCCACCTTTCCAAGTTTTTGGGGTTCATCTCATACTTCTGAAGATTTGAGGGTGCTGCCTGTTCCATACTCCTCCTACTCCTCATCCTGCCTTTAGGGGTACAAACAATAGTAATTGGGGCCTAGTCTGCTTTGATCATATTTCCTATTCCGCTATTCAATAAAAACCTTTGGGGATCAATTAAATTGCGGGATAGTCTGTGTTGGTACGTGTGAGATCCACCTTTCCAAGTTTTTGGGGTTCATCTCATACTTCTGAAGATTTGAGGGTGCTGCCTGTTCCATACTCCTCCTACTCCTCATCCTGCCTTTAGGGGTACAAACAATAGTAATTGGGGCCTAGTCTGCTTCTGTACGTGTGAGATACATACACTTTTTTTGATCATATTTCCTATTCCGCTATTCAATAAAAACCTTTGGGGATCAATTAAATTGCGGGATAGTCTGTGTTGGTACGTGTGAGATCCACCTTTGCAAGTTTTTGGGGTTCATCTCATACTTCTGAAGATTTGAGGGTGCTGCCTGTTCCAAACTCCTCCTACTCCTCATCCAGCCTTTTAGGGGTACAAACAATAGTAATTAGGGCCTAGTGTGGTTGTGTACCTGTGATATACAAACACTTTTTTTGATCATATTTTCTATTCCGCTATTTAATCAAAAACCTTTGGGGATCAGTTAAATTGGGGGATAGTCTGTGTTGGTACGTGTGGGAGAGATCCACCTTTCCAAGTTTTTGGGGTTCATCTCATACTTCTGAAGATTTGAGGGTGCTGCCTGTTCCATACTCCCCCCTACTCCTCATCCAGCCTTTTAGGGGTACAAACAATAGTAATTGGGGCCTAGTGTGGTTGTGTACGTGTGATATACATACACTTTTTTTGATCATATTTTCTATTCCGCTATTTAATCAAAAACCTTTGGGGATCAGTTAAATTGGGGGATAGTCTGTGTTGGTACGTGTGGGAGAGATCCACCTTTCCAAGTTTTTGGGGTTCATCTCATACTTCTGAAGATTTGAGGGTGCTGCCTGTTCCATACTCCCCCCTACTCCTCATCCAGCCTTTTAGGGGTACAAACAATAGTAATTGGGGCCTAGTGTGGTTGTGTACGTGTGATATACATACACTTTTTTTGATCATATTTTCTATTCCGCTATTTAATCAAAAACCTTTGGGGATCAGTTAAATTGGGGGATAGTCTGTGTTGGTACATGTGGGAGAGATCCACCTTTCCAAGTTTTTGGGGTTCATCTCATACTTCTGAAGATTTGAGGGTGCTGCCTGTTCCATACTCCCCCTACTCCTCATCCAGCCTTTTAGGGGTACAAACAATAGTAATTGGGGCCTAGTGTGGTTGTGTACGTGTGATATACATACACTTTTTTTGATCATATTTTCTATTCCGCTATTTAATCAAAAACCTTTGGGGATCAGTTAAATTGGGGGATAGTCTGTGTTGGTACGTGTGGGAGAGATCCACCTTTCCAAGTTTTTGGGGTTCATCTCATACTTCTGAAGATTTGAGGGTGCTGCCTGTTCCATACTCCTCCTACTCCTCATCCTGCCTTTAGGGGTACAAACAATAGTAATTGGGGCCTAGTCTGCTTCTGTACGTGTGAGATACATACACTTTTTTTGATCATATTTCCTATTCCGCTATTCAATAAAAACCTTTGGGGATCAATTAAATTGCGGGATAGTCTGTGTTGGTACGTGTGAGATCCACCTTTCCAAGTTTTTGGGGTTCATCTCATACTTCTGAAGATTTGAGGGTGCTGCCTGTTCCATACTCCTCCTACTCCTCATCCTGCCTTTAGGGGTACAAACAATAGTAATTGGGGCCTAGTCTGCTTCTGTACGTGTGAGATACATACACTTTTTTTGATCATATTTCCTATTCCGCTATTCAATAAAAACCTTTGGGGATCAATTAAATTGCGGGATAGTCTGTGTTGGTACGTGTGAGATCCACCTTTCCAAGTTTTTGGGGTTCATCTCATACTTCTGAAGATTTGAGGGTGCTGCCTGTTCCATACTCCTCCTACTCCTCATCCTGCCTTTAGGGGTACAAACAATAGTAATTGGGGCCTAGTCTGCTTTGATCATATTTCCTATTCCGCTATTCAATAAAAACCTTTGGGGATCAATTAAATTGCGGGATAGTCTGTGTTGGTACGTGTGAGATCCACCTTTCCAAGTTTTTGGGGTTCATCTCATACTTCTGAAGATTTGAGGGTGCTGCCTGTTCCATACTCCTCCTACTCCTCATCCTGCCTTTAGGGGTACAAACAATAGTAATTGGGGCCTAGTCTGCTTCTGTACGTGTGAGATACATACACTTTTTTTGATCATATTTCCTATTCCGCTATTCAATAAAAACCTTTGGGGATCAATTAAATTGCGGGATAGTCTGTGTTGGTACGTGTGAGATCCACCTTTGCAAGTTTTTGGGGTTCATCTCATACTTCTGAAGATTTGAGGGTGCTGCCTGTTCCAAACTCCTCCTACTCCTCATCCAGCCTTTTAGGGGTACAAACAATAGTAATTAGGGCCTAGTGTGGTTGTGTACCTGTGATATACATACACTTTTTTTGATCATATTTTCTATTCCGCTATTTAATCAAAAACCTTTGGGGATCAGTTAAATTGGGGGATAGTCTGTGTTGGTACGTGTGGGAGAGATCCACCTTTCCAAGTTTTTGGGGTTCATCTCATACTTCTGAAGATTTGAGGGTGCTGCCTGTTCCATACTCCCCCCTACTCCTCATCCAGCCTTTTAGGGGTACAAACAATAGTAATTGGGGCCTAGTGTGGTTGTGTACGTGTGATATACATACACTTTTTTTGATCATATTTTCTATTCCGCTATTTAATCAAAAACCTTTGGGGATCAGTTAAATTGGGGGATAGTCTGTGTTGGTACGTGTGGGAGAGATCCACCTTTCCAAGTTTTTGGGGTTCATCTCATACTTCTGAAGATTTGAGGGTGCTGCCTGTTCCATACTCCCCCCTACTCCTCATCCAGCCTTTTAGGGGTACAAACAATAGTAATTGGGGCCTAGTGTGGTTGTGTACGTGTGATATACATACACTTTTTTTGATCATATTTTCTATTCCGCTATTTAATCAAAAACCTTTGGGGATCAGTTAAATTGGGGGATAGTCTGTGTTGGTACATGTGGGAGAGATCCACCTTTCCAAGTTTTTGGGGTTCATCTCATACTTCTGAAGATTTGAGGGTGCTGCCTGTTCCATACTCCCCCTACTCCTCATCCAGCCTTTTAGGGGTACAAACAATAGTAATTGGGGCCTAGTGTGCTTGTGTGCGTGTGAGATACATACACTTTTTTTGATCATATTTCCTATTCCGCTATTCAATAAAAACCTTTGGGGATCAATTAAATTGTGGGATAGTCTGTGTTGGTACGTGTGAGATCCACCTTTCCAAGTTTTTGGGGTTCATCTCATACTTCTGAAGATTTGAGGGTGCTGCCTGTTCCATACTCCCCCCTACTCCTCATCCAGCCTTTTAGGGGTACAAACAATAGTAATTAGGGCCTAGTGTGGTTGTGTACCTGTGATATACATACACTTTTTTTGATCATATTTTCTATTCCGCTATTTAATCAAAAACCTTTGGGGATCAGTTAAATTGGGGGATAGTCTGTGTTGGTACGTGTGGGAGAGATCCACCTTTCCAAGTTTTTGGGGTTCATCTCATACTTCTGAAGATTTGAGGGTGCTGCCTGTTCCATACTCCCCCTACTCCTCATCCAGCCTTTTAGGGGTACAAACAATAGTAATTGGGGCCTAGTGTGGTTGTGTACGTGTGATATACATACACTTTTTTTGATCATATTTTCTATTCCGCTATTTAATCAAAAACCTTTGGGGATCAGTTAAATTGGGGGATAGTCTGTGTTGGTACGTGTGGGAGAGATCCACCTTTCCAAGTTTTTGGGGTTCATCTCATACTTCTGAAGATTTGAGGGTGCTGCCTGTTCCATACTCCCCCCTACTCCTCATCCAGCCTTTTAGGGGTACAAACAATAGTAATTGGGGCCTAGTGTGGTTGTGTACGTGTGATATACATACACTTTTTTTGATCATATTTCCTATTCCGCTATTCAATAAAAACCTTTGGGGATCAATTAAATTGTGGGATAGTCTGTGTTGGTACGTGTGAGATCCACCTTTCCAAGTTTTTGGGGTTCATCTCATACTTCTGAAGATTTGAGGGTGCTGCCTGTTCCATACTCCTCCTACTCCTCATCCTGCCTTTAGGGGTACAAACAATAGTAATTGGGGCCTAGTCTGCTTTGATCATATTTCCTATTCCGCTATTCAATAAAAACCTTTGGGGATCAATTAAATTGCGGGATAGTCTGTGTTGGTACGTGTGAGATCCACCTTTCCAAGTTTTTGGGGTTCATCTCATACTTCTGAAGATTTGAGGGTGCTGCCTGTTCCATACTCCTCCTACTCCTCATCCTGCCTTTAGGGGTACAAACAATAGTAATTGGGGCCTAGTCTGCTTCTGTACGTGTGAGATACATACACTTTTTTTGATCATATTTCCTATTCCGCTATTCAATAAAAACCTTTGGGGATCAATTAAATTGCGGGATAGTCTGTGTTGGTACGTGTGAGATCCACCTTTGCAAGTTTTTGGGGTTCATCTCATACTTCTGAAGATTTGAGGGTGCTGCCTGTTCCAAACTCCTCCTACTCCTCATCCAGCCTTTTAGGGGTACAAACAATAGTAATTAGGGCCTAGTGTGGTTGTGTACCTGTGATATACATACACTTTTTTTGATCATATTTTCTATTCCGCTATTTAATCAAAAACCTTTGGGGATCAGTTAAATTGGGGGATAGTCTGTGTTGGTACGTGTGGGAGAGATCCACCTTTCCAAGTTTTTGGGGTTCATCTCATACTTCTGAAGATTTGAGGGTGCTGCCTGTTCCATACTCCCCCCTACTCCTCATCCAGCCTTTTAGGGGTACAAACAATAGTAATTGGGGCCTAGTGTGGTTGTGTACGTGTGATATACATACACTTTTTTTGATCATATTTTCTATTCCGCTATTTAATCAAAAACCTTTGGGGATCAGTTAAATTGGGGGATAGTCTGTGTTGGTACGTGTGGGAGAGATCCACCTTTCCAAGTTTTTGGGGTTCATCTCATACTTCTGAAGATTTGAGGGTGCTGCCTGTTCCATACTCCCCCCTACTCCTCATCCAGCCTTTTAGGGGTACAAACAATAGTAATTGGGGCCTAGTGTGGTTGTGTACGTGTGATATACATACACTTTTTTTGATCATATTTTCTATTCCGCTATTTAATCAAAAACCTTTGGGGATCAGTTAAATTGGGGGATAGTCTGTGTTGGTACATGTGGGAGAGATCCACCTTTCCAAGTTTTTGGGGTTCATCTCATACTTCTGAAGATTTGAGGGTGCTGCCTGTTCCATACTCCCCCTACTCCTCATCCAGCCTTTTAGGGGTACAAACAATAGTAATTGGGGCCTAGTGTGCTTGTGTGCGTGTGAGATACATACACTTTTTTTGATCATATTTCCTATTCCGCTATTCAATAAAAACCTTTGGGGATCAATTAAATTGTGGGATAGTCTGTGTTGGTACGTGTGAGATCCACCTTTCCAAGTTTTTGGGGTTCATCTCATACTTCTGAAGATTTGAGGGTGCTGCCTGTTCCATACTCCCCCCTACTCCTCATCCAGCCTTTTAGGGGTACAAACAATAGTAATTAGGGCCTAGTGTGGTTGTGTACCTGTGATATACATACACTTTTTTTGATCATATTTTCTATTCCGCTATTTAATCAAAAACCTTTGGGGATCAGTTAAATTGGGGGATAGTCTGTGTTGGTACGTGTGGGAGAGATCCACCTTTCCAAGTTTTTGGGGTTCATCTCATACTTCTGAAGATTTGAGGGTGCTGCCTGTTCCATACTCCCCCTACTCCTCATCCAGCCTTTTAGGGGTACAAACAATAGTAATTGGGGCCTAGTGTGGTTGTGTACGTGTGATATACATACACTTTTTTTGATCATATTTTCTATTCCGCTATTTAATCAAAAACCTTTGGGGATCAGTTAAATTGGGGGATAGTCTGTGTTGGTACGTGTGGGAGAGATCCACCTTTCCAAGTTTTTGGGGTTCATCTCATACTTCTGAAGATTTGAGGGTGCTGCCTGTTCCATACTCCCCCCTACTCCTCATCCAGCCTTTTAGGGGTACAAACAATAGTAATTGGGGCCTAGTGTGGTTGTGTACGTGTGATATACATACACTTTTTTTGATCATATTTTCTATTCCGCTATTTAATCAAAAACCTTTGGGGATCAGTTAAATTGGGGGATAGTCTGTGTTGGTACGTGTGGGAGAGATCCACCTTTCCAAGTTTTTGGGGTTCATCTCATACTTCTGAAGATTTGAGGGTGCTGCCTGTTCCATACTCCTCCTACTCCTCATCCTGCCTTTAGGGGTACAAACAATAGTAATTGGGGCCTAGTCTGCTTCTGTACGTGTGAGATACATACACTTTTTTTGATCATATTTCCTATTCCGCTATTCAATAAAAACCTTTGGGGATCAATTAAATTGCGGGATAGTCTGTGTTGGTACGTGTGAGATCCACCTTTCCAAGTTTTTGGGGTTCATCTCATACTTCTGAAGATTTGAGGGTGCTGCCTGTTCCATACTCCTCCTACTCCTCATCCTGCCTTTAGGGGTACAAACAATAGTAATTGGGGCCTAGTCTGCTTCTGTACGTGTGAGATACATACACTTTTTTTGATCATATTTCCTATTCCGCTATTCAATAAAAACCTTTGGGGATCAATTAAATTGCGGGATAGTCTGTGTTGGTACGTGTGAGATCCACCTTTCCAAGTTTTTGGGGTTCATCTCATACTTCTGAAGATTTGAGGGTGCTGCCTGTTCCATACTCCTCCTACTCCTCATCCTGCCTTTAGGGGTACAAACAATAGTAATTGGGGCCTAGTCTGCTTTGATCATATTTCCTATTCCGCTATTCAATAAAAACCTTTGGGGATCAATTAAATTGCGGGATAGTCTGTGTTGGTACGTGTGAGATCCACCTTTCCAAGTTTTTGGGGTTCATCTCATACTTCTGAAGATTTGAGGGTGCTGCCTGTTCCATACTCCTCCTACTCCTCATCCTGCCTTTAGGGGTACAAACAATAGTAATTGGGGCCTAGTCTGCTTCTGTACGTGTGAGATACATACACTTTTTTTGATCATATTTCCTATTCCGCTATTCAATAAAAACCTTTGGGGATCAATTAAATTGCGGGATAGTCTGTGTTGGTACGTGTGAGATCCACCTTTGCAAGTTTTTGGGGTTCATCTCATACTTCTGAAGATTTGAGGGTGCTGCCTGTTCCAAACTCCTCCTACTCCTCATCCTGCCTTTAGGGGTACAAACAATAGTAATTGGGGCCTAGTGTGGTTGTGTACATGTGATATACATCCACTTTTTTGGATCATATTTTCTATTCCGCTATTTAATCAAAACCTTTGGATATAAACAATTAAATTGCGTGATAGTCTGTGTCGGTACGTGTGAGATACACCTTTCCAATTTTTGGGGCGCATCTCATACTGCCGAGGATTTGAGGGTGCTTCAGCCTGCCTCCTGCCTGTTCCGAACTCCTCTTACTCCTCATCCTGCCTTTAGGGTAGAAAAAATTGTAATCGGGGCCTAGTTTGTGTTTGTACGTGTGAGATACACCGTTTTGTAAAATTTGTCCTATTCCGCTATTCAATATACACCCTCTTTGAGTGTAAAAAATTAAATTGCGGTATAGTCTGTACCGGTACATGTGAGATACACCTTTTTAAATTTGTTTGGCGCATCTCCTTCTACCGCCGAGGATTGCAGGGCGCTTCAGTTTGCCTCCTGTTCCCAACTCCTCCTACTCCTCTTCCTCATCCTGCCTTTAGGGTACAAAAAATTGTAATCGGGGCCTAGTTGGTGTTCGTACGTGTGAGATACACCGTTTTGTAAAAATTTGTCCTATTCCGCTATTCAATATACACCCTGTTTGAGTGTAAAAAATTAAATTGCGGAATAGTCTGTACCTGTACATGTGAGATACACCTTTTTAAATTTGTTTGGCGCATCTCCTTCTACCGCCGAGGATTGCAGGGCACTTCAGTTTGCCTCCTGTTCCCAATTCCTCCTACTCCTCTTCCTCATCCTGCCTTTAGAGTACAAAAAATTGTAATCGGGGCCTAGTCTGTGTTTGTACGTGTGAGATACACCGTATTATAAAATTTTTTCTATTCCGCTATTCAATATACACCCTTTTGGAGTGTAAGAAAATTTAATTACGGCATAGTCTGTATCGGTACGTGTGAGATACACCTTTTAAATTTGTTTGGCGCATCTCCTTCCACCGCCAAGGATTGCAGGGCGCTTCAGTTTGCCTCCTGTTCCCAACTCCTCCTACTCCTCTTCCTCATCCTCCCTTTAGGGTACAAAAAATTTGAATCGGGCCTAGTCTGTGTTTGTACGTGTGAGATACACAGTTTTTTATCCTATTCCGCTATTCAATACACACCCTTTTGGTGTAAAAAACATTAAATTGCGGCATAGTTTGCATATTTGACTGTGAGATACACCCGTGCGATACTGTTGTTGTTTTGTTCCGCTATTCAATAAACACCTTTCTAGGGCAAGATCATAAATTACAGAAATATGAGGAGACCGTCAAATAGGGGCCGTGGCCTGGGTCGTGGTGCTGCTGGTAGAGCTCCTGTTGCAAGGAGAGGACGTGGTCGATCTGTGCCAGCTACACGCACAAGTAAAACACCTTCCACAAGTGTGAGTAGGCGACAGAACCTGCATCAGTATTTGGTAGGGCATCATGCGCCTCTAGACGTGATGAGGCCTGAAGAAGTACAGGCGATAGTAGATTGGGTTGCTGACAGTGCCTCCGGTTCCTTCACATTGTCTCCCACCCAGTCTACTGCAGAAAGGTCAGAGTTGGCACCTGCAGCCAATGTCCAACCGTCTTTCACCACACCCCCCTGGAAATCAGGCAAGCAGTCTGAGCCCCAATCCATACAGCAGTCTCTTCTTCTTTTTGAGGACTCTGTCAGCAGGGTTTCCCAGGGCCATCCACCTAGCCCTGCCCCAGAAGTTGAAGAGATTGAGTGCAGCGATGCCCAACCACTTATTTCTCAAGATGAGTACATGCAAGGACCATCGCAGCATGTCTCCGATGATGACGAAACGCAGGTGCCAACTGCTGTGGCGTTCAGCATTGTGGAGACCGACAAGGAGGGCAGGGGTGAAGACTGGGTGGAAGATGATGTGGAGGACGATGAGGTAATCGACCCCACATGGAATGAAGGTCATGCAGGTGACCTGAGTAGTTTGGAGGAAGGGGCGGTGGTCACACAGAGCCACCAGCACAGCAGAAGAGGGAGCAGGGTGCAGAAGCGGAGCGGCTGTGCCCTAGACACTACGCCCGCTACTTCCCAACGCAGCAAGGGAACGAGCCCACCAAAGTCAGCTCAAAAGAGTTCTCTAGCGTGGAAGTTCTTTAGAAATTGTGCTGATGACAGGACACGAGTGGTTTGCACCCTGTGCAATCAGAGCCTGAAGCGAGGCATAAACCTTCTTAACCTGAGCACAACCTGCATGATCAGGCATCTAAGTGCAAAGCACGAGCTGCAGTGGAGTAGACACCTTCAAAACCAAGAAACGTCTCTGGCTCCTCCTGCTTCCTCTTCTGCTGCAGTCTCGGCCGCTCCAGCCACATCTGTAGTGATACCGGCACCTGCCACCCCGCAAACAGAGGATCTGTCAGCAACACCACCACCTGGGTCACCAACCATCTCCACAATTTCCCGTGGAAGCGTTCAGCTTTCCTTCTCCCAAACACTTGAGAGGAAGAGGAAGTACCCCCCTACCCACCCGCGATCCCTGGCCCTGAATGCCAGCATTTCAAAATTCTTGGCCTTTGAAATGCTGTCATTCCGTTTCGTGGAGACGCACAGTTTTAAAAACCTTATGTCGGTGGCTGTCCCACAGTACGTCGTGCCCAGCCGCCACTACTTTTCCAGGCAAGCCATCCCTTCCCTGCACAACCAAATGGGGGGAAAAATCAGGTGTGCACTGCGCAACGCCATCTCTGGCAAGGTCCACCTAACTACCGATACGTGGACCAGTAAGCACGGTCAGGGGCGTTATATCTCCCTAACGGCACACTGGGTAAATGCAGTGGCGGATGGGCCTGAGGCGGATAGCAATTTGGCGCATGTCCTTCCACCACCGAGGATTGCAGGGCGCTTCAGTTTGCCTCCTGTTCCTAACTCCTCCTACTCCGCTTCCTCATCCTCTACCGCCTCCTCATCCACACAGCGTAACACCTTCACCACCAACTTCAGCACGGCCAGGGGTAAACGACAGCAGGCAGTTTTACAACTTGCCTGTTTGGGGGACAAACCACACACCGCGCAGGAGTTGTGGAGGAGCATGGAACAGCAGACAAATGAGTGGTTGCTGCCAGCGAGCCTCAAGCCTGGCCTGGTGGTGTGCGATAACGGGCGAAATCTCATAGCAGCTCTGGGCCTAGCCAGTTTGACGCACATCCCTTGCCTGGCGCATGTGCTGAATTTGGTGGTGCAGAGGTTCCTTAAAAACTACTCCGATATGTCAGAGCTGCTGCAGAAAGTGCGGGTCGTCTGTGCGCACTTTCGGCGTTCTCACCCTGCTGCTGCTCGCCTGTCAGCGCTGCAGCATAACTTCGGCCTTCCCGCTCACCGCCTCATATGTGACGTGCCCACAAGGTGGAACTCCACCTTGCACATGCTGCAAAGACTGTGCGAGCAGCAGCAGGCCATAGTGGAGTTTCAGCTGCAGCACGCACGCGTGAGTCGCTCTGCGGAACAGCACCACTTCACCACCAATAACTGGGCCTCCATGCGAGACCTGTGTGCCTTGTTGCGCTGTTTTGAGTACTCCACCAACATGGCCAGTGCCGATGACGCCGTTCTCAGCTTAACTATCCCACTTCTATGCCTCCTTGAAAAAACAATTCGGGCGATGATGGAAGAGGATGTGGCACAGGATGAGGAGGAGGAGGAAGAGGATGAGGAGGTAACATTTCCAAGGCTTTCAGGGCAGTCATTCGCAAGGGGCTCCCAGCAGGGTGGCACCCAGGCCAGCACATGGCTATCACTGGTGCGTGGCTGGGGGGATACAGAGGACACGGACGATACACCTCCCACAGAGGACAGCCTTTCGTTGCCTCTGGGCAGCCTGGCACACATGAGCGATTACATGCTGCAGTGTCTCCACAACGACGGCCGAGTTGCCCACATTCTAACTTGTGCTGATTACTGGGTGGCCACGCTGCTGGATCCCCGTTACAAGGACAACGTACCATCCTTAATTCACTCACTGGAGCGCGATCGCAAGATGCGCGAGTACAAGCGCACGCTGGTAGACGCGATGCTGCTGGCATTCCCATCTGACAGCGGGGCCACAGTGGAAGCACAAGGCAGAGGAGGAGGAGGAGGAGGAGGAGGAAGAGGTCGCCAACGCAACCAGGGCACCGCCAGCACCTCAGATGGCAGGGTTAGCATGGCCGAAATGTGGAAAAGCTTTGTCAGCACGCCACAACAAACAGCAGCACCAGCAGCTCAGATGGAACGTCTTAGCAGGAGGCAGCATTTTACCAACATGGTGGAGCAGTATGTGTGCACACGCCTAGACGTACTGAATGAGGGGTCTGCCCCCTTCAACTTCTGGGTCTCCAAGTTGGGCGCATTGCCTGAGCTTGCCCTTTATGCCTTGGAGGTGCTGGCGTGCCCTGCAGCCAGTGTATTATCTGAACGGGTATTTAGCACGGCTGGGGGCGTTATCACAGACAAGCGCAGCCGCCTGTCCAGAGACAATGTGGACAAGCTCACGTTCATTAAAATGAACCAGGCATGGATCCCACGGGACTTTTCCGTACCTTGTGCAGAATAGCGATGGATACTGACCTTACCCAGCCATTGTTCTATGTTTGCTCTTTCTCACTCTTTTGGGGTGTGCCCTCATTTAAAATTTGTGAAAAGAAGCAGTGTTGGCTACCTCGTCCTCCTCAGGGCCAGATTAACGTAGGGGCTATTGGAGCTGCAGCTCCAGGCTCCTACCTTTATATAGGCCCCGGGTTGGCCATATTCACTGTTACCGCTCTTCTGTCACTTGTAAACACAGAAGTCTGGCTTCTATGCTCGCTTCCCCAGGCAGCTCCCTCAGAACCTCCCCACACAGCACGAAGGCCGGACAAGGAGGGACAGTTGCCGATGCATGGATGTGTTTATGGGCTTCAGAGACAGCATCCCATGTTGAATTAGGCATGCATGGCTGCACCCTTCCTCCTCTGGGTGCATGCCAAGGCACGGCCCTTAAGGCCCTTCAAAATCCTCAGCACCAAGCCCATGATGCTCTTAATCCGGCCCTGGTCCTCCTCCACCGCCGCTTCCCCCTACACCGCCCATAGGTGTGCGCAGCCTATTGCATTAGGGTGTGCACCCCAAAGTTTAAATACACATGCATGTGTTTGCCTACATGTACATGGCCCCGATACATTACTCTCCCTGCTGGCAAAGAGAAATGGAGCAGAGCAGGTCTGAGGGAGATCTTTCCCATCTCCTCACTGCCAAACAGAGCGATAATGCTATGTGCCCTAGGTGATTAGGGTGTGCCCAGGTACACCCGGCACACCCTGTGCACACGCCTATGACACCACCACATCCACCACCACCTCAACCTCCCTCCTACTCCATATGGGCCTCGTCCTTCAGAGATGAAGAACATTTTTTTATTTTTCTGTTTTTTTTTTGTTGTTTTAAGTTATTTCCCTATCCACATTTGTTTGCAGAGCACTTGCCATGCTCTTAACTACGTTTTTCTGCCATTTGCAGCACTCTAGCCCTTTCCATTGGTGTTTTAGAGCCATTTTAGTGCCTGAAAGTTCGGGTCCCCATTGACTTCAATGGGGTTCGGTGTCCGGGAAAAGTTCGGCAAAAGTCCGGGACACGGACCCGGACTTTTTTTTAAAGTTCGGCCGAACCTGCCGAACACGGACATCCAGGTGTCCGCTCAACTCTACCAGTAACATTTCAGGTCTGAGAGCTGTCACATGTGGTAAGGAAAGCTTGTGTAAGCTGTCATTTAAAAAGACCTGGAGCTTAAAGCGTATCTCCACTTTTGTTAAGAAGAAAACGTTCCCCTCTGGGTGATCTATGTACATTGCAAGGATTATAACAACCTTTGTTGCAGATTCCTACCTTTTGGTATTTTAAAGAAACCCCTGTGTGTTTCTCTGTGCCCCTGTGCTAAGTGAGTCTATTGGGAGTGGTTTCATAATTATCAACCAGCTGCTGCAAAATCAGGGCTCTTACAAGGAAAATGGTAGGGTCTGCATCCTTTTGGACGGTTTTTACCATTGGGAGTATCTTACCAAAAATGAAATTTTTGTTGCAGGGAATGTCTGAAATCTGACTTTTATCTTAGTGTAGACTTCTGGGAAAATTGGTAAGCTAATCCCACAAGCAGGAAATTATGTTTCTGGGGTGTGGTCAGTATACATTCTGTGTACAGAACACCTCCAGGTATCCATATTGCATTGCATTTTCAGAAAATTACAGCGGCTGCAGATTGAAAAGGAAAGGTAATTTTTAATAACATTCAAATATAATATGACTTGTGTCTCAATGGTATACGCTATATTATATATATTTTTATTTGCTATTTTTTCCCATGAAAGTGTATATACCCTTTAACCGCCTCCCGCCGTATAGACAAATGACCGCAGAACAGGGCAACTCTTGTCCAGGACAACTTCATTTGACGTCAGCATAGTTTAGCAACGATAGTGAGTCTGCAGTGCCCCGAATACAATGCAGCTCTAACAGTGCCCATCAATGATGCCACTCTATGCCCATAAGAGATACCAGTCTGTGCCCATCAGAGACACCAGTCTGTGCCCATCAGTGATGCCAATCAGTGCCGCACTCCAGTGCCACATATCAGTGCTGCCCATCAATGCCACCTATCAGTGCCCATCAGTGCCACCTATTAGTGCCTAACAGTGCCACCTTTAAGTAGCCCAACAGTGCCACCTATCAGTGTGCGTCAGTGCTGCATATCAGTGCCACCTATCAGTGCCTATAAGTGCTGCATTTTAGTGTCTTCTCATCAGTGCCGCCCCATCAGTGCCCTTCAATGCCACCTCATTATTGCCCATCAGTGACGCCTCATCAGTGCCCACTGAGGCCGCCTCATCAGTGTGGATCATTGCAGCCTATCAGTGCAGCCTGATCAGTGCACATCCAATGAAGAAGAATAATTACTTATTTACAAAATTTTCTGACAGAAACTAAGAAAAACTTTTTTTGTTTTCAAAACTTTTGGTCTTTTTTTTTTTTTTAAATACCTTTAAAAGAAAGCTCTATTTGTATAAAGAAAAATATTACAAATTAATTT
The DNA here is from genome assembly GCF_965119305.1 of Pelophylax lessonae. NCBI lineage: Eukaryota > Metazoa > Chordata > Amphibia > Anura > Ranidae > Pelophylax > Pelophylax lessonae. The sequence goes on along the minus strand of NC_138770.1, from coordinate 539,097,326 downwards.
GGATACAGTTTTGCATGACCGCGCAATTGTCAATCAAAGTGCAACAACACTGAAAGCTTAAAATTGGTCTGGGCAGGAAGGGGGGGGAGGTGCCCAGCAGTGGGCGCTGCCCCCCCTATCCATGCGTCCGGCCGCCTAATCTTCATGCGGGGCGCCGGATGCATGGAGTTCAATGGGGCTTTTTTTCTTTTTTTTGTGATTAGAGCCAGAGGCTCTAATAGGCTAAAAAAAAGGGTGGGCTTGGGGCGCAGAGCACTCAGTTGTGTGACAATAGCAAATAAATATTCTCTATTGTCACAGGGGTCCTCCTCCTGGCCAATCATGATTGGCCGAAAGGAGACGCCATGCCATTGGCCATGGAGGAGGAGGGAGGAAACGCAGAAGACAGGGGGAAGAAGCCTAAGCTGAAGCCGCCTCCGCCATGTGCTGCTGCTGCCTGCCCTCCTTCCACATATCCAGTCTAGGTGAGTGAGCCAGCGAGGGGGGGGGGGAATGGGGGGTGGTGCTATGGTCCATCGCCTGGTGTGGCCTGGGGGGGGTAGTATGGTGCGGTCCGTCTGACGCCCCCCCCAGCCCATGGAGCACCAGCAGCCACTGGTGCCCAGTATTGAGTTTGTAAACAAGCCTTTATCTTTGAGCTCCAGCAGATAGTCTCTAGTCTGTATATTGTTTATAATTTTAGATCATGCCCATTAAGAGACCACAATTAGAACGCATAAAATAAAATACAAAAAACATATTTTTAAATATTCTTCCAATATATAAATAGTAATTTGTGTAATTTATATATGGCCAAAGTTCACCTTGAACCAACCTGGCAATACTAAAATCTGATAATCTCGGACTAGCTTCCTTTAGTGTTGTTGCAGGTGAGTCTTCAAAATAAGTAGCCTAAAAGTTAGGTAAACTTTACAATGTAGGATTTCAGGCACTAACCACCAGCATGGAAATGGAGTATGACAATGTTTCACTCAGCAGCAACATTGCCACACACTAATCCAAAGGATTAACGGTCCATAGGACTATACATGACAGCTAGGAACTAAAGATGACATATAAAAAACAATACACTATTTGCCGGTTCCCAACTGGTACCTCCAGCTGTACTGAACATAAACTGCAAACAAATTTGAATTGCAAATTACATTTATCCTACTGTTTGTACTCACTATAAAAGAGAGGAAATGAAACTTCACTTTTTTTTCTGACATCTGAAGGCTAGCAAAAGGTAAAAAAACAAACCCTATTAAGTTCTGATTCCTAAAATATTTTAAAGTATTTAAAAATTGAAATAATTACAGGGCTCTGTTACTGCTACATACAGCGACCAAGGAACCAAGTGTGAGGTCAAGAAGTAGACAGGGCAGGCACTGCTAAAGTATTGTATAACTACAGTTTAGTTAAAGCCACTATCTTATTCTCTGGGAAAAATTACCCCCTTTAATTGTTGTAGTGGCCATTGTGGAAGTGATGTGAAAACCCAAATCTTTAGTAGTCACTAGAATAGAAATAAAGGGGACATTTTTCAGTGTTAAACAATGAAGACATCCCTTCTGGTGACAAATTGTTTAAGAAGGGATTTCCCCTCTCTACCTCTTATGTTTTAGAGACAGGTAGTAATGGGACCCCCCCCCCCTTCATTGGACACAGATAAAAAAATAAAAACATCCAACTCCAGATGGCGATCCTCCTGAGGAAGTCATGTGGCTGTTGATGAAACATGTTGGGCGGAGTCTGGGTGATGTCATCGAATAGAAATGAACTAGGGAGTGGATTTTTAGAGGTGTTTGTATACGGATTGCTGGTAACCCTGACAAAAACATTTTAAAGGCGCTTGACATCTTTGGTGCACAAAGTTAAAGTGGACTTATACATGTGAGTGGATATACTGTATGTGTGAAATTGTGTGAAATTGGTTTTAATAAATGTTTTTAAAGCCATTAAGCACCATTGACATTTTATGTTTCTCTTTACCTTTAACTAGCTCAAAGTTTGCAGGCAACCTCTGTATTTGGAGGTTGACCAATCCCTTAAGGGGGAAACAAGCAAATTTTGACCTGTTGGAACATATAGGTTAAAAAAAAAAAAAAAAGAAGGTGAGAGCATATCTGGTGTTTGAGCATAAGTAGTGGTGAAGAGTGAAAAAAAAACCCAGAGTGTTTTGCACAGTGTAGAGTAGAATAACAAAGACGCACAAATAGATTGTTGAACGCACAGTATAGAGTGGAGTGATTTTTAAAGTCACAGAGACATTTTTTCATTTTTAGTACAATTTTTTTTTTTTTATGTTATATGCTTTTATTATCATACTTCAATATTGTATGGTGTTATTAAAAGAGAAGTTCCAGTGTAAACCTTATACTCACCTAGGTGGATGCAGGATCCATCAGATGCTGCATCTGTCTCCAGCTGCCTTTGCACTAAGAACTGAGTGATCAAACACCACTAATTGCTCAGTTCTCTCCTCCACTCTGAGCAGAGAGCTATGACTGTCACCAACTCTCTTCTCTGCCTTCCAGCGCTCACTGGAGTGCTGGGCTGGAGAGGGTGCAGCTGGCTCGGTCTCACAGTGGCACTGCTGGGAAGTTGAACCAGCTGCAGGTTCAGGCATCTGGGTGGATCCCAACTGTAAAGTTGGGGTCTTTCCCCAGCCTGGACTGGCCGAGTGACTTCAGCCAGCATTGGGCTTTAGCCTGCTGTCAGCTGAAAACAGGTCACAGGAGTGCATAATGAACTGCATTCCTGTGATCCCCAACAGAAGTATGGCCAAAAAAGCTTTGCCCATACTTTTCCCTAAATAACTGGTGTATATGTATAAGCAAAATTGGAAAGTAGTGATGTAGCACTGCTTTTTACATATATTTATAAGCCTTCAAACTGCCATCTTCAGGCTGCAGTGGCATCTGCAATGCCAGCAGTTTTGTATGCATGGCACTGCAGCATTAAAAATACATTAACTAAAAAAAACAATTTTTCAAAACATTTTTGGGCATTTTTTAGTCTACAATAAAGTAAAACAGAGCTAGATTTTAATGAAGAAAAACAGTTCATGAAATAAAATATGTGTATGTCCATAAAAATGATTTAGGCACACAAATAAGTAATTGCCAATTAACCACATCCCGCCCATGCCTATAGCAGAATGATGGCTGGGAGAGGGGTTCCATTATCCTGACTGGACGACATATGATGTCCAGCAGGACAAGCCTCTTGTGCGGGCCCCTGGGGGCACGCAGCGAAGCGATCGGTAGTGTGGTGTCTTGCTCTGACACACCGCATCTCCGATCACAGTAAAGCGCCTATGATGTAGGCCCTTTACCATGTGATAGGCTGTGTTTAATCACAGCATTACTAGGAAGTGCCAATTATTGGCATTCCTGCATTTGCACTGACAGGGCACGAGTACAGGAGAGCCGATAAGCAGCTCTCCTGACAGGGGGGTCTACACTGATAATCAGCCCCATTAGCAGTGCCCACCTGTGATTCCCACCAGTGATGCCCACCAGTGCCCACAAGTGCCCATCAGGGATGCCAATCAGTGCCCATCAGGGATGCCAATCAGTGCCCATCAGGGATGCCAATCAGTGCTCATCACTAATGCCTGTCAGTGCCTCCTAATCAGTGCTGCCTATCAGTGCCATCTATCAGTGCTCATCAGTGGCACCTATCAGTGCCCATCATTGCCACCTATCAGTATCACCTTATAGTGCCCATCAGTGTCACCTATCAGTGTCCATCAGTGCTGCTTACCAGTGTCCATCAGTGCTGCTTACCAGTGCCACCTGTCAGTGCCCATAAGTGCTTCATATTAGTGCCGCCTATCAGTGCACATCAGTGCACATCAGTGAAGGAGAAAAATTACTTATTTACAACATTTTATAACAGAAATGAAGAAAAAGTTTTTTTAATTAATTCTCGCTCTTTTTTGATTTGTTGACTTGTTTGTTGATTTGTTTCAAATACCACCAAAAGAAAGCTCTATTTGTGAGAAAAAAATGCTAAAAATGTAATTTGGGCACAGTGTTGCATGACCGCGCAACTTTCCTTCAAAGTGCAACAGTACTGAAAGCTGAAAGTTGGCCTGGGCGGGAAGGGGATGTTATTCATTACAGCTCACTAGTTCTTACATGTGGTAGCTGCATTTGTTTTCATTCTTCAGTATTTTTTCAGGCCTACAGAACACTTTCCCCTTTCTTCAACTCCATAATATAGATAGGAGATGATTCGTAGGTCACATATATATGCACAGAAAGTTAAAGCTCACTCTAATTCTGGCAGGATCAGCAGGGTTTTTTTTTTTGCACTTATCAAACAGATGTAACAAAATGCTTCCAATGCTAAATTAAAGTGGTTCTGAAGGCTGAAGGTTTTTTACCTTCATTAATTCTATGCATGAAGGTAAAAAACCTTCTGTGTGCAGTGGCCCCATCAGCCCCCCAATGCTTACCTGAGCCCACTCCGATTCAGCGATGTTCAAGATAGCTTAGGCTCCCCCCTCATTGGCTGAGACAGCAGCGGGAGCCCATTGGCTTCCACTGCTGTCAATCACAGCCAGTAAGCCAATGAGAAGAGAATGGGGGGGGCGGCATCCAGCCACGGCTCTGTGTCTTTTGGGTGCATAGAGCAGCGGCTCGGGAGCCAGTATGCAGCCGTAAGCAGCTTTCTTTGGGGGCATTGCTTGAGGGGGAGGAGCATTGGCGAGGGACCCAAAAAGAAGAGGACAGGGCTGCTCTGTGCAAAACCACTGCACAGAGCAGGTAAGTTTAACATTATTATAATAAAAGAAGGTAGCACCAATATGACGTCAATTTGATGATGAAACGCATAAGATGGGACCTTACGTCGGATGACAAGCACACCTGTACCGCGGTTTTTATCTTTCTTTGTTTACATGCCGACTTTTTAAGGATCAATGTAAGTGTGTTTCTTTAATAAACATCATTACTCTGGGACGTGCTTCATTATTGTGGTCTTTTCCATCCTGAGGTATATTATCTTCAATGATAAGCTGGGAGTCACCCGTTCCATAACCTGTTTTACATCATACTTGCCACAAATGCCTATTATGACCGCAATATAATCTGAGGGTCATGAGTATCTGGTAAGCAGTTTTGGAATACCCACGAGGTGACCTATTACATCTTGTATACCTCCCTTCACTGGTGTTGGATGCACTTTCTTCAATTCTTTATGGACTTTTAGTCTCATTCAGTATTGGATTATGGACTTTTTATCATTCTAACATTCATCATATTGGCGCTACCTTGTTTTATTATATTTTACTTAGAGTGTGTAATCTTACCTTATCTTTGGCTGCCTTTAACTGTTTTATGTATAGTGTGTTCCAAGCGCAAAATAATTTTCTTTTTCTTTTTTTTTTACATTTTTTTTATTAAAAGGAAAAAAAAAACAAGCATAAGATTAGTTTGTTGTTGGAGTTTACATACACTTTAATGGTAAGTGAAAAAGGTGTTATTCGTAGTTTGCATATGGCAGCTTTTATTAAGTATTTATTGGTCCTTTTATACAATCATTTTCTATTTCGGAAAACTGAATGCATCATATCAGATCCCTTGTTTTTCTCAAACCTTATTAAAAAATAGAAAAGAACAAACATTTTACTTCTCGTGTTCTTTACAAACACCCCCTCAATTTCACCAGTGACCAATTAGAATTTATTCATTTGTCCGGTTTCCCATTAGCTGCAGAGCAAGACTTTATAGATGTTCAATAACAAAAAAAGTATTATGACTGTGTGTCTGGATAAGTTATTACTGGCTCTACACTTCAGTACACAGAACAGGAATAACCATAAAACTCACTGAAATAAGAAATGATCGGAAAGACCATGAGCTCACTGCTGTATCAATTTATCAGTGTTATCCAAGGCTATGAAGAATATCATTTAAACCGGAAAGTATCATAGACTTCTATTGAAAGTTGCATTTAAAAGACCATACAAGAAAGTCATTTAAATAGAAAATAAATATTTAACCTTGAACAGTGTAAGTAAAAAGCATTATCTGTTCGACTTTCTGGATCCTCAGAAATATTCTTTGAAAGCTCAGTGTGTCTCCAGATAACTGAGATATATGGCTGCCCATCAGCTTTGGTGTGATCACTCAAGAAAAGATCATGAGCACCAAAGCCATAACTGTCAATATTTCAAACTATATCCAGAAACACTTGACTGCCCGGCTAGTGCTCCTAAACCCATCATGATCGGGTTCCAGTCATAGCTTTACGTTCCTTGTCATGACTTTGAAAATGGAAAGTCTGTTTTATAGATACATTTATAAACATGATCAACTTAAAGTGCTTGTAATTTTTTTAACTTTTTTGTTTTGTTTTGTTTTTTAACCACTTGCCGACCGCTCACAGTAATATTACTGCGGCAGGTTGGCTCCCCTGGGTCCAGTGACGTAGACCTACGTCGCTGGATTCCTAGTGGTCTTGGCAGTGCTCCCGCTGTGTCTAAACGTGGGGCCGGAGGAGGAGAGGCGGCGATCTCTTCCGTCTCTCTTCCCCGATCGTCAGGGAAAGTGTGAAAAGATCCGCCCGCCTGTGTAAACAAAGCAGGCGGATCTTCTCTGTGACAGACAGGAAGAGATCACAGGACCTGCAATCTCTGTCTGTGTCACAGACCCCCCCCCCCCCACACGTCAGTTAGCATGAGGCATACATTTAACCCCTTGATCTCCAACAGTGTTAACCCCTTCCCTGCCAGTGTCATTATTACAGTAACAGTGCATATTTATAGCACTGATTACTGTAGTAATGTCACTGGTCCCCCCAAAAGTGTCAAAAATGTCAGTTAGGGGTCCGATCTGTCCGCCGTAATGTCACAGTCCCGCAAAAAATCGCAGATCGCCGCCATGCTCTCACTTTCCAACAATGTGATCTATGCTTCATTAGCTTCCATAGAATGCTGGGGAGACATTAGGAATCTGATAGACTCTGATGTCTCATTAAAGAGGACCTATACCAGTAAAATGCTGTCACATAGGGGGCTACTTATCCCCTATGTGATAGCTATAGGTTAAGTGAAAAAAATAAATGTAAATACAAAAAATTAAAATTAAAATTTGAAGTGACACCGAAACGCGTAACACCCCAAAAAAAACTGAGCCCTCTCCCCCCTATGAACACACACATATGTACATAAATACATACATCGGGCGTGCCCACATGCAAAAACATCTTTTGCCAAAAACATATGTTATTTATTGTTGCACAAGGTAGAGTAAAAACAATAATTCTAGGTCCATTATTTAAAGTTAATTCAATATTGGTTAGCTTGTAAAGCTTCGCCTACAGTATGGAAAATTTTAGGTACCAAAGTTTGTTGCCATTTCATGGGCACATGCAATATTAAGGCTTGACTTGTTGGGTATCAGTTTACTTGGCGCAATATCATTGTTTTTATGTTACCAAAAAAAAATTTGTGTGCATTAAAACTAACTTTGTTGCATTTGTGACATAAAAAAAATTGCAGCTTTGACTATTTTATTCTCTAGGGTCTTTGTTTTCAGAATATTTATACTATTTTGCAGTTTTAACTAATTTTCATGCCTAGAATATTTTTTTTTTACCGTGTGCATGAACCGCTATAGTGGATCTGGCAGCAGTTAAAATACAAACACCTGGAAGATTCACTCACATTGAATGTTTGTTGAATATCAGGTTTACTACTTTATAAATTTGCCCCTTTATTTTCAGGGTGATTATGATATAATGAAATTCACAGTGAACCCAATTGTACTTTGTCAGGATTCCTTTAGACCAGGGTTCTCCAAGATTTCTAAATAAAGGACCAGTTTGCTGTCCTTCAGACTTTAGGAGCTGGACTGGCCAATGGGAGTAGAAAAGTCTGTGGGAGGAATGGCGCCCCATCATTGGTGCCATTGGAAAGAATGGTGCCCCATTACTGGTGTCATTGGGACCCATTGTTGGTGTCATTGGGAGAAATTGTGGCCGTTCATTGGTGTCAGTGGAGGGAATTGTGCCCCATTGTTGGTATTAGTGGATGAAATAGTGCCCCAAGGGCAGGATAAAAGCAAGAAAAGGGCCACATTTGGAGACTGATGCTTTAGATCATGAAACATTCACAGTGCCTTGGCTTTCCAGTGTTGAAAATGTATTTATATATAGAAATATTTGACAGCTTATGAAAGGACTCAATAGGTTGATTTACTAAAGGAGGGGAAACTACTCACTTAGGAAACTAGCTGTTCACATTTCAAAGTGATTGTTCACTTAGTTTTCCAACCAACTGAAGCTGAATGCCCAGTCATGTGCTAGGTAAATGAAAAAAAAAAAAAAAGATTTTTGCTTGTTTATGCTTGGATGCTTGAAGTAATTAATGCTTCAGTTTATTCACTAGAGAAAATTATTATTGCTAAGTAATCAATCTCTATGTAGTCATTTATTACACTTATCTTTTAAATACCCCCCTTCCCTGCCCCACAGCAACCCCCCTCGCTTGGATGCTTGAAGTGATTAAAGCTTCAGTTTATTCACTAGAGAAAATTATTATTGCTAAGTAATCAATCTCTATGTAGTCATTTATTACACTTATCTTTTAAATACCCCCCTTCCCAACCCCACAGCAACCCCCTCCCCCCCCCCCATATCACATGTTTTCTGTCCTCACTCCCCCTGGGAGATTTGCTGCACAGCCTGCAGGGTTCTACATAGCCACACAGCCACAGGAAGTCTCCTGGACCACTTTTCCATGGCAATGAAGATTAACCCATCCAGGACATTTTCATTGAAGAGGCGTGTGACTTCTAATAGGTTGCAAAGCAAATATATTGCAGGAGTGTAGACAGGTAAGTATAAGAATGGGAGGGTGAAGTTTGAGTGTTTAATGGCTAACTGTGCTAAAAATATCATTATCCATGGCAATCCCTTGTGATGTGTTACTGTATGCACTTTGCATTAATACACATATTTAGAATGGGCTGCCAATGCAGAGTAATAAAAAAAAACTGGTCTTTGTTCCGAAAAAATAAAGGTGCACCACAGCACAAGGTACATGTAGTGTGGTGAGATGCAGTAATATGGGTCTTCAGCACCTTCTGTACTTGTACTTTGGGGTGCCATTCCAAATGAGTGATGCCTCGATGTACAAACTGCCATGGGTTTCCATGTGTATCGGCACCACGCATTAGCACAATGCGTAGGTGTGAAACAGTCTTAAAGTAGAAATATAGTCACATCCCTCACTCCTTCACTGGTACTAGCAATTTCATCTGGTCTGCTTCTGGGCTTGGGATCTTTGGCCTTCTTGAATTGCCAGGTCAGGATAATCTAACGTCTAACATGTTCTCCGGAGCTTATTCATTCATTCCTGAAACCAGGTATGCTGTGTATGTACAGTGCTTTGCAAAAGTATTCGGCCCCCTTGAACTTTGCGACCTTTTGCCACATTTCAGGCTTCAAACATAAAGATATAAAACTGTAATTTTTTGTGAAGAATCAACAACAAGTGGGACACAATCATGAAGTGGAACGAAATTTATTGGATATTTCAAACTTTTTTAACAAATAAAAAACTGAAAAATTGGGCGCTTTGTAGCGCCACCTTTTGCTGCGATTACAGCTGTAAGTCGCTTGGGGTATGTCTCTATCAGTTTTGCACATCGAGAGACTGAAAGTTTTGTCCATTCCTCCTTGCAAAACAGCTCGAGCTCAGTGAGGTTGGATAGAGAGCGTTTGTGAACAGCAGTTTTCAGTTCTTTCCACAGATTCTCGATTGGATTCAGGTCTGGACTTTGACTTGACCATTCTAACACCTGGATATGTTTATTTGTGAACCATTTCATTGTAGATTTTGCTTTATGTTTTGGATCATTGTCTTGTTGGAAGACAAATCTCCATCCCAGTCTCAGGTCTTTTGCAGACTCCATCAGGTTTTCTTCCAGAATGGTCCTGTATTTGGCCCCATCCATCTTCCCATCAATTTTAACCATCTTCCCTGTCCCTGCTGAAGAAAAGCCGGCCCAAACCATGATGCTGCCACCACCATGTTTGACAGTGGGGATGGTGTGTTTAGGGTGATGAGCTGTGTTGCTTTTACGCCAAACATAACGCTTTGCATTGTTGCCAAAAAGTTTGATTTTGGTTTCATCTGACCAGAGCACCTTCTTCCACATGTATGGTGTGTCTCCCAGGTGGCTTGTGGCAAACTTTAAACGACACGTTTTATGGATATCTTTAGGAAATGGCTTTCTTCTTGCCACTCTTCCATAAAGGCCAGATTTGTGCAGTATACGACTGATTTTTGTCCTATGGACAGAGTCTCCCACCTCAGCTGTAGATCTCTGCAGTTCATCCAGAGTGATCATGGGCCTCTTGGCTGCATCTCTGGTCAGTCTTCTCCTTGTATGAGCTGAAAGTTTAGAGGGACGGCCAGGTCTTCGTATATTTGCAGTGGTCTGATACTCCTTCCATTTCAATATTATCACTTGCACAGTGCTCCTTGGGATGTTTAAAGCTTGGGAAATCTTTTTGTATCCAAATCCGGCTTTAAACTTCTCCACAACAGTATCTCGGACCTGCCTGGTGTGTTCCTTGTTCTTCATGATGCTCTCTGCGCTTTAAATGGACCTCTGAGACTATCAAAGTGCAGGTGCATTTATACGAAGACTTGATTACACACAGGTGGATTCTATTTATCATCATTAGTCATTTAGGTCAACATTGGATCATTCAGAGATCCTCACTGAACTTCTGGAGAGAGTTTGCTGCACTGAAAGTAAAGGGGCTGAATAATTTTGCACGCCCAATTTTTCAGTTTTTTATTTGTTAACAAAGTTTGAAATATCCAATAAATTTCGTTCCACTTCATGATTGTGTCCCACTTGTTGTTGATTCTTCACAAAAAATTACAGTTTAATATCTTTATGTTTGAAGCCTGAAATGTGGCAAAAGTTCGCAAAGTTCAAGGGGGCCGAATACTTTCGCAAGGCACTGTATAGTGAGCTGTACATGCACAGGTCAGTCTACATCCTTAAAAGATTGCAAACAGGCAATTTTCCAGAAGAGATATGGTGGGGTTGATTTTTGAAAACTTGAGAGTGGAAAATCCGGTGCAGCTGTGCATAGCAGCCAATCAGCTTCTAACTTCCTCTTCTTCAATAAGGCTTTAACAAACAAACCTGGAGGCTAATTGGTTTCTATGCAGGGCTGCACCAGATTTTACACTGTCCAATTAAAGTAAATTAACCCCAGTGTGTCTTTTCTGCAGGACAAAATCTGCCTGCAGTCATTTTTTTCATTTGAAAGCACAGTCCTGCTTTGAAGAAGTTGTAACAATAAAAAAATGAAAAAAAAAAATGCCTGTGTTCCTTTAAAGCAGGATATACAGCATAGTGCTTGTGCAGTGTCATTTGTCCCTCTCTATGCTGTAAAATACCTAGTTGATCCTGGCTATCACTGTGTCCCCTTTAGTGTGCTGATCATGGTAATCACGGCTGCTGATCCGTGATACAGTGGTCAGTGTATGTGCCTCCATCATCCTACAGTCTCTCCCCATCTCTCCCTCCCTGCCTGTCAGCTCGGGAGTCTGTGTGTGTGGGTCATCTCCTCCCCGCCCCTCCTTTCCCCTCGCATCGCTATTTCTCTCTGGCTGTGAAATTACTAATCACAAATCCTGTTATCCCTTCTGTTACAGCAAGATATACTGAGCAGATTTGGTTATTTTTAAACAGAATGATAAACTCCATACTAAGACATTTTTGAAGGATGTGGATCAGAATGGCTACATCCCGACACATAGTTGCCACCATCCAAGATGGCTGAATGGAGTACCCAAGAGTCAACTCATACGCATAAGGAGAAATTGTGACAGTGATGATGACTATGAGTATCAAGCCAATATAATTATCAAAAGGTTTGATGAGAAAGGGTACAGTAGAAAGGCACTGGAAAAAAATGAAAGAAGAAGTCTTAAGATATAACAGGAATAACATGCTGGAAAAGAAACAAAAAGAAACTAACAGCAAACATGGAGTGGCTTTTATGACAGGTTTTAATAGGCAGTATAAACAATTAGAACAAATCATCCAGAAACATTGGCATATTTTAAAAAGAGATCCCATTTTAGAGCAAATACTTCCCAAGAAACCACAATTTGTTTACACCAAACCATTAACATTGAGAAATAGATTGGCTAAAAATGTGGTAGACCCACCATAAAGAACAAAAACTTTTTTAGATCAAGTAGGGTTCTTCTCATGTGGACATTGTGTTACATGTAGAACCTCTTGTCATAGAACCCGAAAAACAACACATATTAAATCCACTAACAAAGGGGCAACTTTTAAAATTGACAAATTCATTTCTTGTGAGACCACCCATGTGACTTACCTTTTGGAATGCCCTTGTAAACTCCAGTACGTGGGCAGGACCTCCGGAAAATTAGGAGTCCACTTACGTGAACATATAGCGAACATTAAAAAGGGGTTTAAAAATCATAGTTTGTCTAATCATTTTAGACAAGTACACAATAGGGACCCTACAGGCCTCAAGTTCTGCGGCATTGATAGAATAATGCCCAACTACAGAGGGGGCAATCTTACTAAAGGGATATCCCAAAACGAAGGAAAATGGATTTACCTTTTAAACACTATGCACCCCAAGGGGTTGAATGTAGATTTCGACCTCAATTGTTTTTTAGTCAACTGGTAATAATTTGAATTAACATTTATACATTTATTATTTTATTTAAAAAAAATTATTATATATTTAACCATCTCAATATAATTAATATATAAATTTATTTCACTTCAAATTTATTATAAATAATTCCTCTAATATTTATATCTATATTTTTCATTTCTGAGTAGTATTAAGTCCTCTAATATTCATATATTTATATAATTTATATTTCCTCACTTATCTGGATAAAGTAGTTCCTGGGGTATATATATATATATATATATATGTATATATATATATATTTATATTTATTTATTCAACATATATTTCTTTCATCACTAGATATGTATGAGAGAGGCATGACCCCTTTCTTTTTTTTTTTGTTTTGTAAGGAGGCAGAGGATCATCATATGGGAGTAGTTACATCTCACAGATCACACATCACTTTTTATTTTATATATGTTTTTATTTTTTTCTATATATGTACGTTTTCAGATATTTTTAATATATAACCAACCCCGTGGTAGATGAAGATTTATTTAATTATTTATATATTTATACATTTTTGGCCATACACTATATGGAATTGGACATACAATTTGTTCTGTGGTGGACAATAATTGATGTTTGTTTTAAAATTAATCCACTACAAACTAATTCCGAGGAGGGCGCAAATGGACGTATATTAACTCATACATTTGCCTGTGTATATATTTGGCCATATACGATTTAAGAGTATGTTTTATTTAATTAATTTAAATCTCCCCCCCGGCTTTGGTGAGAATTGAATTATGCTTAAATATTCACAGACTTGTTTATCTATGATTATTTATTGTTTGGGCCATACATTTGTAATAGGCTTTTGTTTTAAAATCCATCTTACAGACTACAAAGTATTTACTATTAAGTATTGGCGTTTAGTCTATGTTTATACATTTTTGCCATGTTCCAAAATGGTGTGTGTGCAGCTTCCTGTTTAGTGGTGACTTTGTACCCCAAACAGGAACAAGAAATGCATCGTTTGGTAATTGGAGGAGGAGGGGTATATAATACATGCCTCATCGTAGCCGGTGTTGTAAAATTTTGTCGGACCCGTGAAAAAATCGGACCTCGTCACTTCCGGCTGGTGCGAGCCCTGGTGTGCATGCGCACAAGGTCCGAGGAAATTCTAAGACTTGGCGAACAGCTGATTGAGAGGAGGAGGGGCTGAGGAGGGACGCACACACCGCCGTGGGAAAATTGCTGTCACGGGCGAACCAAAGCTGCTAGAGACCCCAAAATTATATCGCAGGTAGCCAAAACGCTCCCCTATAGCTGATAGAAATTTGGGGTCCCGGGGATGAAAGGGCACGGAGTAGTGACCCCGTGGGTCTCGGGGATGAAAGGGCGCGGAGCAGTGACCCCGAGAACCGGGGACCACTGCTCCGCACCCTTTCATCCCCGAGACCCCAAAATTTTAACAGCTGTAGGGGAGCGTCTTGGCTACCTGCGATAAAATTTTGGGGTCTCTAGCACATATGGTTCGCCCGTGACAGCAATTTTCCTGCGGCGGTGTGTGCGTCCCACCTCAGCCCCTCCTCCTCTCAATCAGCTGTTCTCTAAGTCTTAGAATTTCCTCTGACCTTGTGCGCATGCGCACCGGGGCTCAAACCAGCCGGAAGTGACGAGGTCCGGAATTTTCATGGGTCCGATAACATTTTAGAACACCGGAGATACGTCTGGAGGAGGGCGAAATGCGTCCACGCAATTTCCGGCTTACGCTTGTTGCACACGTCACTTCCGGTCACGGTAGAACGCAAACTGGGACCAGCGCAGCCCGTGTGAACACTGATAGTCCGGAAGTCTCTCTCATTCTAGGAGATCGTTGTATTACAAGACACTATTACCACTTTATCAATGTGAGTGTGATTTTATTTATTATTTAATACATTTTTGAAAACAGGATTATACTATTTGAGTCCTTCCTTCCTATGGTACAATTCATACTGGCCCGTCGAGGAAAGATTGACCACTGAAGTTTGAAAGACCAGCACTATAAGGAAGACCCCATTCCATACCGGACTAAGTGCGTTTGACCCACATGCAATATTGCTAAGGGGTCCTGGCAGTCTGGTAAGTGGAAGTATCCTTGGGGAGTGGATCCTTGCACCATTACACCTTATTTTTTGGCACTCATATGGAATAAGGAGCACCTTAGCACACTGCACTATTCACTGGCAACTTGCTTAAATGATTGAACTTTATTTGGGACTTTATGTATTTATATATATATTTATTGTTTATATGCATACACATTGCATTTCTTCACTGGCAACCTGATTGAAATACTAAGAATTTTTTATTTAACTTATGTGTTTAAGCAAATATATGTATGCACCATTTAAAACTTTATGAATTGTAATTATGCACAATTCTATTTGCCTTTGAAGCACTTTATTTATTTATTTTTTTTCCAAAAATTTTATTGAAGAATAACAATAAAACATAACAGCAGATGCAATGTTGCCGTAAGATACAACAGGGTAAAATCGTAATACAAGAGCGCTTATGAGTTGTACATAAGATTTACAAACAGGGTATTGTTACTCATCTGGAGATTAACAATATAAACATATGACAACAGTAGAGAAGTATGTAATTAACTGTAACATACAGGAGCAATTCCTGGGGCATGTGAGTAACACTTGAAGTGTCAAAGTAAGAAGAATATGTAGTATAGAGTCAATGTCAGGAAGAGGACAGAAAGACTAGAGAAGGTACTAGAAGCAGGGCTTGTGGACGACTATTACCAGCATAGTCGTTTGATGGAAAGATAAAAGGATGATATGAGAGATGAATTAAGAAGGTAAGTGGGGGGAAGGGAGGGGAGGGGGGGGAAAAGACAGAGAAGAAGAAAAAAAACTAAAAAACGCATTATTTGCCAAATTCTTAGGAAGATATAAACTTGAAGGGGGAGATTCAAGACTTAGTGGGGCCATATTAGCTGCATTTAATGTGGATCATTCATCTGACCCAAATACTTGGTTTGGCAGTTTTGAATCTAAGGTAGTCACTGGAAGAGCGGAAAGCAATCCAGTCCTTCCACGTATTTATATATTTATCAGGATTGTCATGAGATATGCAGATTAGTTCTTCCATGGCTGAAATTTTGTCTATTTGAGTAAACCAATCATATAGAGATGGTGTAGAAGGAGACAGCCAATATCTGGGGAGGCATAGTTTAGCCGCATTAATTAGGATCATAATAAGTGATTTACAGTACCTCGGAATTGGATCAATCATATGGTGTAATAGAAATAAAGCAGGGTGAGGAGACAGAGCGTGAGATGTTATTTTTTTATATATTCCTGACCATGTTCCAAAAAGGTACAACTTTAGGGCATGACCACCAAATATGAAAATATCTGCCTTATTTTGTTGACAACGCCAGCAACTGTCTGTTGAGCCTCCGGAGAATTTGCTTAAGAGAAAAGGGATGCGATACCATTTGGTTAATAATTTATAATTATTTTCCTGTATGGACACATTGATTGATCCTTTGTGTATATTGTGAAATATTTTACCCCATTGAGTATCTGAGATTGTAATATTAAGGTCCGCGGACCAAACAGAGTTTGCCTAAGTGCATGGGACAATTTGACCAAATGAGAGAGTGCATCCGTGATAAAAGGTGTTGATGAGGATGATGTGAAAGGCATATTTGTTCAAAATTGGAGAATTGACGATTATCCGGAAGTTTTTTAGGAGTGGAGTGATATAGTAGTATAGTTGAGTATATTCCCAGTGCGTTAATGAGGGATGTTTAAGAAGTTGTCTCAGATTTTCTAAGGTAGGGAGTTTGCCGTTGTGTAAGAGATGGTAAATGCGGATGCCAATGTCACATTTTACCGAGTGGAGAGAGCGAGGTGATAGTCCAGGAGTAAAAGATGCATCGTCTAAAATTGGTGAGAGTAAGCTCGGATTATGGAGTAGGTTATGTTTAGTGTTAGAGTCATAGAAGCATCGCAGGGTAGTGTTAATAAGAGGGTGTTTAGTGATAGCCGATGGTAAGGAGCAATAGGATGTCCAGGGGAGGCTCTGTATAGGGGTTTGGGAGAAGGAATTCTCTAGATCAACCCAGTCTTTTCTATGTTGTTGGGTGTGCCATTCAACTATTCGTTGGAGGTGAGACGCTCAGTAGTAAAGCTGAATATCGGGAATGCCCATTCCTCCCAGATGTTTAGGTCTAGTCAGCAATGCAAATTTTACACGAGGGGATTTGTGAAGCCAGATAAAGTTTCTGAATGCTCTTTTGATGGAAGAGAAAAAACCTGACGGGACATGGATTGGAAGGGTTTGCAGCAAGTACAATATCCGGGGTAAGACGTTCATCTTAATTATAGCAGCCCGCCAAAACCATGAGAAGTGAGCTTTATGCCAATTATGAAAATCTAATAATATTTTTTGTAGGATGGGGAGATAATTCATTTTATAAGTATTTTTCAAATCAGAAGGAATTTGGACCCCAAGATATGTAATAGAATTGTTATGCCAGGCATAATGAAATGATTTCTTGCATTGATCAACTTGGGTAGGTGAGAGTGAAATGTTGAGGGCTTCTGATTTGGAGGTATTTATTTTGAAGTTGGCTATGTATTGGAATAGCTTTAGCTCTTTATGAAGATTGGGCAGGGAGATCACTGGGTTGGATAAAAAAAGTAAGATGTCATCCGCATAGGCGGCTAATTTAAACTGTTTAGATGAGGATGAGATACCTGAAATGTCTGGGTTTTGACGAATGCTGTTAAGTAATGGTTCAAGAGTTAAAATAAATAGGAGTGGCGATAGGGGGCAGCCTTGCGGGGTTCCATTTCTGATTAGGAAGGTATTTGATAGGGTTCCATTTACACGTACCTTTGCAGAGGGTCCCTTATATAGGGACATTATTAGAGCTAACAATCTCGGACCTAATCCTATCGAATGAAGGACCGCCTCTAGGTAGTCCCATGCCAGCCTATCAAATCCAGAGAAAGCATAAAACCCACTTGGCCTGAGGAGGACATCAAGTGATGTATGTTCAGTGCTTTGATGGTATTATCCCTGGTCTCTCTGCCAGGGACAAAGCCAACCTGGTCACTATCAATGAGAGCAGGAATCAAAGGTATCAAACGGGATGCAAGAATTTTAGCAAAAATTTTTAGATCAACGTTCAATAAAGAAATTGGTCGGTAGTTTTGTACAAGGGAGGGATCTTTTCCAGGTTTCGGAATAACTGAGCTATGTGCTTCAAGAAGTCTGGAATAGTTGGATTCCGGATTAGCTAGACTATTGAATGTTTTCAGAAAAGGTAGCACGAGAAGATCAGAAAAAGATTTGTAATAGGCTAAAGAGAAACCATCCGGACCCGGGCTTTTTCCTGCCTTCATTTGTTTAATGGCCAAATGGAATTCTTCAGCGGCTAAGGGCTTATCTAGCTGGGCAGTTTGTGTCTGAGTTATGGGCTTAAAACCATTATCATTGAGAAATTCCGCTATGATGTCTGATCGGGCGTTTAAATTAGATGAGGGCTTATGTTCGGGGGGAAGGTTGTAGAGGTTTTCATAGTATTGTGTGAAAATAGTAGCAATATCTTTGTTGGAGTGTTTCTTCTGGCCTTCTGAGTTCAATAAGTGGTGAATAGTGTTTTGCGCTCTTTTGGAAGCAAATGCTCTGGCCAGAAATTTGCCACTTCTGTTACTAAATTCATAATACAGTTTTTGTGAGAGAATAAAGCGTTTTTTAACCACTTGCTGTCTGCTCACTAGAGCTGTACTGCGGCAAAGTGGCTCTTGTAGGTCTGACGACGTAGACCTACGTCGGCAGACACCCCCCCTTCTCGGCGGCACGCGCGCGGCGCCGGAGGCTCGCTCCCGCCGTATTCAGTCACAGCAGGAGTCGGGCCAGGGGAGGAGCAGCGGCGATTGCCGTTGCACTTCCCCGATCGTCGGGGAATTGGGTCTGGAGATCCGCCCGCTTGTTTAAACAAAGTGGGCGGATCTCCTAAGTGACAGGCAGGGTCAGATTGCAGGGTTCAGCATAGCTGAACCTGCGATCTGTCCTTGTGTCACTCAGTCACCTCCCCCCACACACGTCAGTAAGCACCAGGCATACATTAACCCCTCCCTCTCCAATAAAATTAACCCCTTCCCTGCCAGTGTCAATTTTACAGTAACAGTGCATATTAATAGCACTGATTACTGTAGTAATTTCACTGGTACCCCCAAAAGTGTCAAAAATGTCAGTCAAGGGTCCGATCTGTCCGCCGCAATGTCGCAGTCCCGCAAAAAAAAAGCAGATCGCCGTCATTACTCGTTAAAAAAAAAACACCAAAAATGACAGAAATCTTTTCCTTAGTTATTAAACCCAATAACTTTTGCGCAAACCAATCAAAATACGCTTATTGCAATTTTTTTACCAAAAATATGTAGCAGAAAACAAATTGGCCTAAAATGATAAAAAAATTTGATTTTTACATTTTTTGGGGGGGGGGGGAATGTGAAAAATATTATTTTTTCAAAATTGTCGCTATTTTTTTGTTTATAGCGCAAAAAGTAAAAATCGCACAGGTGATCAAATACCACAAAAAGAAAGCTCTGTTTGTGGGGAAAAAAGGATGTAAATTTCGTTTGGGTACGGCGTTGCATGACTGCGCTATTGTCAGTTAAACTCGCACAGTGCCGAATCGCAAAAAGTGGCCCAAACGTAAGACAGCAAAATCCTCCGGTGGTAAAGTGGTTAATTTTGTGTCCAAAGGTCTCCCTTATTTGGTTTCTAATCCGTTCTAATTCTTCAAGGTGAATCTTAGCTTGGGTGCATTTATGAACATTTTCTAATTTTTTGGCACGAGTAAGAAGCTCAGAAATGTATTTCTGAGATAATTTTTTTTCTAGTTGCGGTTTGTTTGAGTAGGGTTCCCCTTATCACACACTTATGAGCTTCCCACAATGTAGAAGGGTCTGTCTCTGGTGTGTCATTTATTTCAAAGTAGTCATTTATTTGCTGTTTAATGGTGTCGACTGTGGAGGGGTCCATTAGTAGTGATGAATCTAAACGCCAAATTTTTTCCTTACGAGGAATTTGTGGTATGGAAAGAGTGAAAGAGATGGCACAGTGATCGGAAATGCACATTGGCTCTATAGTAGCGGTGGAGAGAAGGGGAATGTCTTTTTGAGATATGAAAAGATAATCCAATCTGGAGTAGCGATTATGTGGGGCAGAGAAATAAGTATAATCCCTTGTGGTAGGATGCAAAAGACGCCAAGCGTCATGTAAGGACAGATCTTGTAACTGGAGTTTAATTTGTCTTAGTGCTTTGAAAGGTAAGGAAGAGGAGCCTGAGGAGGTATCTTCTAGTGGGTTAAGAGCCACATTGAAATCGCCCCCACATATTACACAACCTTCTTGAAAAACCGATAAGCGCTTACATTTCTAAAAAAGCTTACTTGAGCAGTATTGGGACTGTATACGTTGGCGAATGTTAGAGGGGTATTCCATAGTGTGCCCCTAACCAACACGTACCTTCCCTCCTCATCGATGATTGGGTTTGTTACTTCAAAAGGGACATGTTTGGCGATTAAGATAGAAGCACCTTTCGTTTTGGCAAGTTTGTTCGTTGAGTGGAAAGCAACTGGAAAATCCTTATTATGTAATTTTGCCACATGGCCAGATTTAAAGTGTGTTTCCTGTATGAAAACAAGATCTGCTTTAAGTGATATTTTAGGATCACAGGGGAAGGGTGGATAGGAGAGTTGAAAAAGGTAGGAAAACGAGAGAATAGAATAGAAGGAAAAAAGAAGAGAGAATCAAGAATAGGAACCAACCGCAGTGAAGACCAGCTTAACTGCTTATATGAAGAAAGAAGGTTGTTGGAAATTGTTAGCACCAGTAAACTGGGCTGTGGTGGGGAGTGAGGGAAGTTAGTAATGAACAGTGAATAAATAATTGTGTGTAATCAACGGTAGAGAAACCCTACCCGACTGCCCCCTAATAGCAAGTATATGAGAGTAATTAACGGGGTTAATTGTAGAGTACAGAGAAGGAACGACCCTAAACAATGCTATAAAAATCATTAGGGTGATGTCCTTAAACTATGATGTACTTAAACTATGTCCTTAAACTATATTATTTTTATCACATATTTATGGTGCAAACTTATTGCAATCTTGCACATTTGCACCATTGCACATTTATATTTATTATCATATATATTTTCAGCACTATCCACTTTGCATAATATCCCTTTTGGATATTTCTTGCCATATCCCTATTTGCGCTGTGTATCCTTTTTGTTCACTTTAAAATACCAGTATTTTTGAACAGCAGCATTTAGGATTGAGTATTTATATCCATAGCGCAGTATTTATTATCATTTGTCATATACTAATCAGTGTCTACTTTTTAACAATTATGCAGCAAAATAACTTATCTCAGAGAGCCAATGTGTGCTCACGTGACTTCCCACTGCTCTCCTCCAGGCTGATGTCAGAGGGGAATCTCAGCCAATCCCACTGTGACCATCAGATCGGGGAAGGAGAGCACTGGGAGGTATTTTGTGGCATCATTTTTAAAAAACACACGCACAGTATATGTTGCTGTAACAGAGGGGATTTCAGGATTTGTGATTAGTGACTTTACAACTTCTTTAACATTTGCATGGACAGACATGGGTGGAAGCAGAGAAATGGATGGTTAACAGTTACAGGAAAAGCAGTATTGGCCTAGCATTATCCTCAGGTGAGTCAACCTCTGTTCCTAAAGCAATATTTTCAATCTCCTGGATATTTATGAAGTAATGTCTTGCTTTTCAGTTAAAATAAGACTTTGATACAAACTATGATAAGAAAGGTGTTAATCTTCACTATTCCATGCCGTTTAAGTTCTTATTCTTTGTGCCACCAGACTGCATTTCGTCATTCGTTCTGGACTTTCAAAAGCAAAATGAACAGGAGTTACTTTTCATTGTTATCTCTGTCATTATCAAATGAGCTGCTTCCGTGTACAATGGAGCGTCACTGCTTTCATAATGGCCAAGCAAATCTGTATAGAGTGTGTTTGCTTTGGGCAGATGGACAATCTGTCAAGGTATATAGTGAACAATAAGTAGCTATTATTCTGTAATGAATACAGTCAATCAAATCTGCATGTTTTGAAAAACTAATAAGCCTTTCTGAAGGGAGATAAAAATGAAGCTGCTCACTGTAGCTTCAAGTAAATTCTTCCTATAATACCAATCTATTGTATCCCAGAATCAATGTAACACGTTATACTTCATTCTCTCAATAGAGCTTTGTAAAAGCAAGATTGCATATGTCATCCTAGCCTTCCTTTTAGATTATATGTGCTGAACATCAGTATAAATCATATACAATAACAACAGAATAATACATGTAAAATATTTAATTTTCACCAGGTGCCAACTACTTACTCTACATTTACGATGCATCAAGATGGCATTCTTTGTACAACGGACGTCTACTGTATACCTAAACCACTGCTATTTATGGATTTTACTTTCTGGTCCATTACAGCTTCATTTTCTAGAGAGCCTTAGAGAAAGAGCTTATCAAAAGCTTTTTTGAAAATCTAATTATAGCTTGTCAGCCGGTATTCTGTTAGTCATAGAGTAAGAATATTTTTTTCATTGATTTCCAACAGAATTAATCATAAGCAACATGCAAATGTATGCCAGTAAATCTCCAGCTTACTATGTTAAGTTATTCGAGCAAGCATATGTCTAATATGGATTGAACAAGAATTTGCTTCAATGTATTGTTGCTGTGCTCAGCATTGTAGCTGGTCACTTGAATGCCCCACACTTAAAATGATGACATTTTACAAAGAAAACTTTATCATAGTCTCATGAATAAGCCCCTTTTAAATGCTAAAATAGTTGATTTAGTTATTGGGTTAGTTGAATTAATACAATGTTTGAATAGTTAAATTGTATTTAAACCCAAGAAGAAAAATTTTACATATTGCTGCTTACCAGTGCTTTGAAGTGTCAGCATCATTGTTTTCTTTTGGGCTTGTTATCCCTTTATTTTTATGTGGTGATCCAGGTAGCAACTCATTACCTTTAGGCTCCATGTACACGGGACGTTGTTAAAAGTCCCTTTGAATGCTGGAATTTTTAGGACGTTTGAAACGTCCGTGCGGTCGCGTTTGTACCCGCGTTTAGCGGGCGTTTAGCAGCGTTTGCGGGCGTTTGTGTTTAGAAGCGTTCCTAGAGGTCAAAAAAATGATTCCCCTTTAAAATGGAAAAATGCGAACGCTAAACGCGGGTCATCGCGTTCGGACGCGTTCAGACGCGTTTGTGCGTTTGAAACGCCGGGAAACACACGTTCGAACGCAAATAATTGCGTTCTAAAAACAGTCCCTGATCGCAACTGCCTGCAAATGACTGTAGACGACCTGGTGTACATGGACAGATAAGATAAAATGTAGATGGGTTCAGGGGCTTCTGAAAAAAACGCCCAACTGCTCCTAAACGGCCATTTCCAGCGTCCCGTGTACATGGAGCCTTAGGGTGATGCGCCCACTTACTTTACTGCATCTGTGGAGAAGCAGAGTTGTAACAGTAGGACAAAAACTGTCACTTCTCCTCTTCTCCATACCATAACGGGGAGCAGGAGAATTTCTGTTGTCCTCAAATATAGCTGAGAATAATGTAACAGATAAGTGTGTGTAGCACTACTCTCATGGGA
Organism: Pelophylax lessonae; assembly: GCF_965119305.1. Classification (NCBI taxonomy): domain Eukaryota; kingdom Metazoa; phylum Chordata; class Amphibia; order Anura; family Ranidae; genus Pelophylax; species Pelophylax lessonae. The sequence goes on along the minus strand of NC_138770.1, from coordinate 539,073,942 downwards.
GCTGCTGGTTAAGGGTTCCCCTGGGTTACCCATAGCAACAACATCACAGTTTAGCATTTCCAAAGTGCTTGGCTCAATCAGAAAACAGTCTAGGGGTTTTGTTTTTTTGTGGTTTTATTTGAGAACATGGATAGGAGAAGGGATGAGTGGCATACTCCAATTTGAATAACTATGCACAATTTGCTGGGACTGCTGAATAACTGAATGCGGCAAGGCCGCTGCTTCACCTTGACTATGCAGTAAATAAGTATTTATTTAAGCTGTACTGTACTATTCAGGGCCCTTCCTGGTACCCCCTTTGCCCCTATTCTTTAGGGTTCTCTACACGGCACCCCCTTTAATGTAACTCTCTGTTTGAGCTGGCTCCCTGATCCCCTGACTTCATTGGAGTGGTCCCCCTTCCTGGGCAGACCCTTTGGCAAATCTCCCGGTACTCACGGACACTGTTTTTCTCAAGAGACTCTGTCACCAGCTCCACTGTCAGCTTCACTGGATCCTCTGCAGCTCAGCTCCACACCTGGTTCACTAGGCCGACTGCCTGAAACCACCTTCCTCATACAGAACAGGAGGAGAGACAGCCATCAGCCTCCTCCTGGGACTCTGCTTCCCGCCAAAGACGCCCTGTCACATGTCCCCCCCCAGCTTTTATGGGCAATCTCAGGATACATTGCAAGAATGCCCTCTCACTGGGACTCTCACAAAAGCCAATGTGTCCCTGGCTGGGTTTCCTCCACTGCCCAACAAGCTCCCTCATTGGATACAGTGGGGACACTCCCTCAGACCCAGTCAATCACACCTGGAGACATGCAACAGGTGACCTAATAGATCAGGCTCCCCTGATAAGCAGAAGGAGCAATAGATGCATTTGCCTAGCACCTACCTACCTAGGAGGGTGCTACATGTGCATTATAAACAGAAAGTTATCAGCTAACAAAGTGTAAAAATGTGCTCTGTTTGGGTGTGTTAATTCTAATGAAGGAAGACTAGATCTTAACCAGCTTCCACCTGCGCTATAGCTGAAAAACAGCTACAGCGTGGGCTTCCTTAGCCAGGAGAAACTTCCTCCTGTAATAACGCTGCCCGCGGAGCGCTCTGTGATCATCGAGTCCTTCGTCCTCAGCTGGTCCCAGATCTGGGTAAAGGGCCAATCACAGCAGCCCAATGAGAGCTAATCATGGAAATAAACACAAGCAAGTTATCATCTTTTTCTTTCCTCACACTGGTAGCGTGAGGAGAGAAAATGAGAGTCGATAACCAGCTTGTGTTAAAGAGACATTGGCACTGATAATCAGGGCACTGATTATCAGTTTCCTGATTATCAGTGCAGGCCCAACAGTGCCCACCAGTGCTGCCAATAGGTGTCCACCAGTGCTGCCAATCAGTGCTCATCAGTGAAAAAAACAAATTTAAACCCGCGCTGCACAATAGTAATAAATTATTCAGTGGAAAAAACTGTGAAAGTGTGCAGCTGCTGCAAACACTAAGAAAATTCTTAGAATAAATGAATAAAAGCAAATTTATGCAGCGCTAGCAACAAATTTGTGACAAAAATTAATTAAGATGAAACTAATCATATAAATTCAATATATATTAATAAAATATATCAATCACATTAAAGTGCATAAATATTCTATAATGATAAAATATAGTGCATGATTAAATTCATGAATCCAGGAAGGAGAAGTCTCCCTCTTGTATGGGAAAAGGCTCCTCTAGAAGGTTTCCCCTGGATGGTTGTGGTGTGACGGTGAGCTGTATAGGAGGTCACATCGGAGGAATCCCACATCAGATCCTGGGCAAATGTGCAATAAAACCAAGGGCTTTTATACAATCTAATTCCGGTGAGTGGGGAACCAAGAGGGCACCTTCACCTCACAAGCACCTTATTCACTTGGCACTTTGGCACCTTTTCGGATCATCAATAAGGACTGTATTTCACCATTTATGCACTTTAAATCTTTCACCTGGAAATTACATTTATTAATGCAAATTATATTTATTTATGCACTTTAAATCTATCACTTGGAAATTATATTTATTAATTTTGAGTGCTCATTAGTGCTGCCAATCAGTGCCCACCAGTGTTGCCAATCAGCGACCATCAGTGCCTCCTTATTAGTGTCACCTATCAGTGCCCATCAGTGCTGCCTATCAGTTCCACCTATCAGTGCCCTTTAGTGCCGCCCATCAGTGCCACCTATCAGTGTCCATCAGTTCTGTCTATCAGTGCAGCCTCATCAGTGCCCATCAGTGCCACCTCATAAATGCCCATCAGTGCCACCTATCAGTGCCTATCAGTGTTATACAATGTTGTCATTCAAAGTGCGACAGCGCTGAAAGCTGAAAATCGGCCTGGGCAGGAAGGGGGTGAAAGTGCCCAGTAGACAAGCGGTTAAACTAAGGTCGGCCATAGACGGAGTGAATTTCTTTCCTGCAACCATGGGTTCACTTGATTCCCACATCAACACAGACAATGTTGATGGGGGAATCCCTTCAGTGGAGCTTTTGTTTTCTGGCGGGGGCGGGGAAAGCCGTGATTATTGCCAGTGGCTATAACAGCCATCAGCAAAAATTGCATGTAAAATACAGCAGGCCGGTTGCACCCAAATTGATCAAGTGACCAACTTGGGTACATTCAGCTTGCCCATACAAGGTTTAAATCTTGGTTCCTGCTGAATCAACCAAGATTCAAACTGACTATGACCAGCTTAAGGATTGGGTTTATTTTCAAAGAGGGATATACATGTATTGTAGTTAAAAATAAGAAAGAGGATAAGGACCGGGAGATAAGGGGGTCTCTACGCTAACACACATACATTCTCACTGAATCTTTCCAACACACCAAGGCCTCTTGACCAGTCTTGAGACACACCCTCAGATGGATGCCAGCATGTCCTTGATTCTTTGTGGAATATATCTTGAACCAAAGGTCAAAAAAGTTCTTTGCTGTCCCAAGTTCTGAGTTGAGGTTCTTGTGAGCTGATAATCCCACCAGATGTCCCCATGATCTCCCCTCCAATTAAAGTATAATTTTAGCCAGGTTTGGTTAGTAAACACCTGCAGGGGTCCTGACACTTATTATGCACTGCTATCAATCCTATGCTTGTATCTAGTCCTCTTTATTGCAGGCTAGCTGTATAGTTTGTATTTTATGTCTAAGTCAAAGTGTTTTACAGTTTGCTTTTGGAGAAGCCATATTTTGCCCAAGTCCAAGCAGCATTGATATCAATCTGTATCCAATAATACACAACATTTTTGAATATATTGAACAAATAAGACTAATTATTGTTTGATATATCAAAGTGCACCTGCATCATACACTAATATCTTGCTTCTATCCTGGTTTGTTCTGACAGGCAAATCTCTGATACTTCCAGGTAATGTCAGAGCTTGCTGCTCCCTTCTATTATACATTCCTATTGACCCATCGCTATGTTCGACTGGTTAAAAGAGATGTAGAGGATACTGAATATGAAGAATCGGGTAACTTCGGCCCTATCAGGAGGAACAACCTGGGATTTGGCTATAGAGTATTAAACACCACTGCAGACATGTGTAAGCTTGTGTAAAAAATCAAGGTGAATATGGGTGGTGCAGGACGGTAATAAACTTAACGCACCAGAGAGCAACCATTCCTTTCTATTCATTAAGATGCCTCCCTTTTTGAATAACACTGCAAGATAGATAGGTGGTGTGACTCCCAGGGCATAAATTGTACTCCTTATGAAGCTTTCTGTGAAAAACTTTAAGTTTTGACTTTGTGAAAAATTGAACAGCGAAAGGAACTGTTAACGATATTCATTAAATTTGGCAGTTAAAGGGACTAGTCATCAGGGGCTTTTACAATATTCTATGGACATACTACTTGGGCTGTAAATATATTGGTATACATTATTTTATTACATATTTTTAATGAAATATGAAATAAATACAGAAACATTTAAAATATAGTGTTGCTGAGTACTTGATGGCATCAAGATGGTCCCTTGCATTGTTTTGGTCAACATAATTATCTACCTACTTTTCCTCTAACATATCTTCACCAGCTTCTGTATTAGACACCCTTTGGTATGAAAAACATTTATATATATATATATATATATATATATATATTATACAGAACTACAATATTCTTTTCAAATGATTTTTATTGAAAATAAGTTTTTGACAGACAATAAGACCAGACAGACATAAGTACCATTTCAACAACAGAGTTACAATAGTGGGTGTCAGATCAGTACATTTTGGTCATTGCACAACTATACAATATCAGAGTTATTAATCTAGACCGTCCCTGTCCTAAGAACAAGGTGAAGATTCATGAGATGCCTAAAACTCACCGAGCAAGGAAAACCATTCACTGTATGCATAACAATGTTATTATAAAATATTTTACCAAATCAAGGCAATTATGCTTATATGATTCCGAAAAGCATTGCATAGAAGGAGAGAGAGAGAGAAAAAGAATCCTGCGGAGGGACTCTTGTGTAATGAAACCAAATTTTCCAACATAAAGCCATAAAAAAAAACACATTACCCAGTATAATCTAGACTTAATGTAACAATAAAGTCCACTATAAAATGTGTGGGAACCCACAACAGAGCAAAGTGAGAAATTGTATGAAGGAATAGAAGAAAAAAAGAAATAGGAGAAAGAAAGGAGAAAGAATAAGAGGTTTACGGTCGATCACCACGCTCCAAACCACTGACCCCTCTCCCCGCCCCAACCCTCATGGTGACTGGAGATACCTAATCGAGGGGTTCCAAACAATTTTGTTGATCACGAAGGATACTAGTCAACTTTTCGTTTATTATGATCAAGGAAATGTTATTTTTCAATAAAGCTAAATTTTTCAGAGGGGTTTTCCATGCTTGTGCTATGGTGGCCTATGGTGGCTGCCAAAAATATAAAAAATAGAGGGTGATGGGATGTCTGGGCAGTTCACTCGAAAGATCAGAAAAAAAGGCTGTCTTAATGTTTTTGGGTATATTTCATCCAGTCACAGAGTAAACCAAATTAAAAAATTGTATCCAAAACCGTTTGACTTCTGAGCACATCAACCAGATGTGAAGCATTGTGTTTTCCTGTCCACACCCCCTAAAACAGAGAGGCGATCCTGGAGAATGCATCCTGGTAGATTTTAGCTAGCCTCGTCGGAACGAGATACCATTGTGACAATACTTTATAATTCGCCTCCACCAGGGAAGTGTTCAGAATTCCTTTGTGCAACATGGTCCCCCACTTGGACCAAATGTCTGCATCAATAGTCTCCCCCAGGTCTACCTCCAAGGCTAATTGACAGGGGAATTTGGAGCCCTGATCGTTAACAGAACATACAACTATGAGATACTACCTTGCATTGCAGGACCGCTCAGGAATTCGTTTTCATAAAAGTTTCTACTGGTGATGTCCCCCTGATCTTAGCATAAATAATAAATAATAGTAAATAATGGGTCATTTGGCAAAGTCTAAACGACTTTGTCGGGGGGCATTTCCAGAGGATCTCGAAAGTAAGAAGGCTTTCTAATGCCCTCATGGTCTATAAAATGTGATATCCTGTATAGGCCTTTATTATTCCACCATGTAAGCTGTTTCAAATGTTGTCCTGGGGGAAATTGCAGATTTACAAAAACAGGGGCCCCTGAGATATGAGGTGACTTTAAAGAATATATTTTGCGCACTCTGTCCCAGAGACCCTGGGAGTGGGAAGGAGAGGGGCTCAGAATGGCTTTACACTCCCTAGGGGTTAAAAACAGTAGAAGGTCAAAAGGGAGTGTAGAACTTGCTTGTGCCTTCAGTTTTACCTAATCAGGCTGGTAAGTTGTAGAAAAAATCTGATAGAGTTGCACAAACTGGTCCGCTATATAGTAACATAAATAGAGGGGAACTCCCAGTCCGCCTCACCATTTTGAGACATACAAGGAAGATTGAGCTACTCTGAAACCTCTCTGGCTCCTAATACATTTGAAAATTAATGATTGGATTTGTTTGAAAAATGTTGTGGGAACCAGTGTCAGCAGGGACCTAAAATAATAAAGAATTCTGGGAAGAGCCATCATTTTAATTGCACCTACTCTGCCCATCCAAGAAAGACTGTGGTTCTGACAGTTCTTCAAATCTTCTGCTGTAGAAGAGAGGAGAGGGACATAGTTAGCCATATAAAGGGTAGATAAGTCCAAGGTGAGTTTTACTCCTAAGTAGGGCAGGGCCTGCGTACACCAGCGAAAAAGAAAAGAAGCACGTATAGAAATCAAGGTCGAGGCAGGTAGAATAATGTCCATTGCCTCTGATTTCGAATGCTTGATGGTCAGGCGTGATATTGCTTTATTTATAAAGCCATTCCCTCTATTGGCCTTTCCTTTTCACACTTTGGGGCAATTTTGGGCCCAAATTCCTCTCACTACTAAATGTGTGATATTCCAGTCCCTCAGCTAACATTGTAGCCCTTGGCCACAACTTGGTCCTACAGGAACCAGACAGGGCTGTCCCCTTTCACCTCTCCTACTTGTTGTTGCTCTAGAAACATTGGCTGCTGTTATCAGGACCAATCCTAAAATACATGGTGTCTTGAGCGGAGGCAGAGATCATAAATGCGCATTATTTGCGGATGATCTCCTATTATTTATTACAGACCCTGTCAGGACCCTACCTATTTTGGTTTCACTTCTATTTAAAAAACGGGGGGAACAGATCCTGCCCCCCCCCCATGTGAATGGGTATCGGGTACATAGTGCATCAAAAAATTCTACAAAAGTAATAACCACACAAGGCAGTTTTTGACAAATCCTTTAATAAACATCAATTGACGTCAAAAGGGGGCAGTGCCACCGGGGGATGTAGCCCTGTTGGCCCCACCCCCTGCCTATATAAGAAATGTCAAAGCACGGGGAGCGGGTATACGGCAAGTGACCTCCCAAGAGGCAGAGCCTTTTTCATTTTTTTCTATGTTTTGGTCAGCAGGCGGTGTGATTGATGATAGATTTACATGGAGGGACACTATTTTTTTATTTTTTAATAAAGAGATTTTCAAAAACTCTCTTGTATGGTTATTACATTTTGCTCGCTCATCCCTTCCCCTTCTTCCTGACCTGCCAGGCTGCATGTTTGAAAAAAGGGTATGGTATGGATTTTGGAGGGGATTCCATGCTGTTTTTTTTTTTATTTTGGTGTAGGGTTCCCCTTCTCGACTAGGGGGGTCCCCACGCCATTTTTTTTCTTATTTTTTTTTACCGGTACTTTTTTTTCCATTCAGCTGTCAGCAGGGAAACCCATTGACAGCTGTTGACTCATTGGTTGTTAAGGACGGGGTGGCCGGCTTCCCAGCCCTGCTTCTTAACAACCAGCTTACACTGCACCCTAAATGGGCAAAGCTTTGCCCAATCAAGGCGCAGAATGCACTGTGCAGAGCTCAGTGTATTGCAGGATGTTCATCGGGGTGAACATTCGGCAAATACCCTGCAAATTTGGGTTTTCAGCGAATGGCAAAATAGGCAAATGTTCGGCCTGAACTCATGCTCAAAGTCGAAAGACCCCTGTGCCTGGCTTGGTTTCAGTCCTGTCACACAAACCTTGTAATACATATTAAATATACAGAAACACAAAGTAACACCATGTTAAGGAAGTCACTTAAACCATAATAGTAACTAGAGGGTAAAATGTAACAGAGAGCCAACATGGTGGGTAAAACCTTGCCACTGATATTGTTAGTGACAACTTGTGGCTAGGGGTCCCCACATAGTTGTCCTCCAACAAACAAAGGGAGTTACGTAACTTTAGAGTCATAATGTTAAAGGATCATTAGGAAGATCCAACTGTGATCCCTCCCACGGATCAGCAAAGGGAAAAGGGTGACGACTGTCACAATGGTAGGTGTGTGAAACAAAAGGGTACATGTCCTTCTCAAGGAGGTCTAGTTTTTAGCTTGCCAGAACGGTGAGAGAGGTCTTTGAGGCGATCTGCCTGCAGGAGTATGCAATTGGGAGGGATGTGGTGAGCCCCCAGAATCCACAGAAATCACGCCTAATTTCTTCAACAATATTTTGTCCTCCTGAAAGGTGGAGAAAAAATGCTTTCTGTGTTGGTAGGTGAAGGCTAGGGGGGAAGGAAAGGCCCAGTGATGATTGATTCCATTTGTTATAAGAGGCTGTAGTAATGGTTTAAGTGCACGGTAGTAGGGGAAAAATACGCAAAGATCTGGATGGGATGTTCCTGAAGATGTAGATCCATAATTTCTCTTGCTTTGACCATCACCTGTTCCTTGGCTGAATAATAGCGCGGTTTCACAGACCATCAGCACAGGGTTCAGTCATGGCCATATGAGCTCTGTCCAACTCCAATTTATGTGAAGGAAGATCCGGTAAGAGGGCGGTAGATCAGTTCCTTGATCACTGTCATTGAAACGTAGGAATGCCACATACTCTAAAGTTATAACGGAATGAGCATTTGTCTTTGATAATATATATATATATATATATATATATATATATATATATATATATATATATATATATATATTGTAGCGCTGTATATTATAAATATCCTTGCAATTTTTTTTATCACTAAAAAAATCAAAGTAAAGTTAAGGTGAATAATATAAACAAAAAAGTTAACACTATAATAGCTAATATAGAATGTAGCCAGTTGTTGTGAGTAGTGCCAACTGGTTATTAGTAATGTATAAAGAAAAGCAAAAAAGTATAGTTCTAAAGGGGCCAATACAAGCATCTCTTGTGAAGATAAGATATGAAATAGGCAGCATAGGGATTCCTTATGCAAATAAAATCATAAAAATAACATTCAAGCATCCAGCTCCAGCCCTTTTCTATAAAAAAATAAAAAACATGTTAGCAGCTGTGTGTGCATTGCTATTGTCACCCAAATAACAAAATATTCTCTTTTAGATGCCAGGGGAATTGGTGGCAACTCCCTTGGTTAATCCTAATCCGAACATCTTTGGTCACCCTTAACATTATATTTTCCTTGTAACTTTTGTGAAGAGATTGTTCAGATAAAGGATCCCGTGGGAGCGGAATGGTAATCATCATGCAAGAGGAAATTATTATTTTATTACACAAAACTAGAATTGGCAAAATCTTTTTGATTAAACTTTAATTTGCTAGCTAGAGGTCTTGTAGTAATAGACATACAGAATATTTTAGTATAAAAAGTGAACTATGCATAAAATGGTTATCTGAGGATCAACTGTACAATATTAATGTAAATATTAAGTAAGCTGGTACATGATATTTTAAAGTGGACCTAGCCTCAGATATATTATTTCATGTTAAAGCAGTTGTAAAGCCTCAAGGTTTTTCATCTTAATGCATTCTATGCAGCTGCCCCCCTGATCCCCGTTACTCTTACCTGAACCCGAACGTTCCAGCCACTAGCACGAGCCCAGCAAGGTCCTCATTGGATAGATTGATAGCAGCAGGAGCCATTGGCTCCCGCTGCTGTCAATCAGATCCAGTAACAAAAGACCGGGGGCCGAGTCCTGTTGTCTGTGACAATGGACGCAGCAGCAGGACTCCAGGAGTATGCCAGCACGGAGGTTCAATGGAAAGAGCCAGAAGAGGCGCCCCAGAAGAGGCTGCTCTGTGCAAAGCCCTTGCACAAGGCAGATAAGTATAACATGTTTGGTATGTGAAAAAAAAAAGTGAACCTTTGCAATCACTTTAAGTGCATACATGATAAGTAATGTATAAGTGTAACACACTCATGTATTTATTATCTTATTATCCCCAACAATGACTTTTCTTTTCAGAAGAACTGTGCAGTCTTTGTTTAGCATTTATCCAGGGTCAGCATCTAGTTCCTGGAATTAGATGCTTTCTCAGAGATGAACCTCTTCACGACCATGCTATAGTTGAATGACAGCTACAGTGCAGTCGCACATTGCCAGGAGGGTGTCATATGACTTCCCCCCATGATCACGTTTCTTTCACGCCCCCTGCTGTGCACACCTGCAGGCATTTGTATATACTGTGTCATTGGGACACAGCTGATCACAGATCAGGGTAAAGAGCCAATCACAGCGGCTTTTTACCATATGATCAGCTGTGTCCAATTACAGCTGATCACAGTGTAAACAGGATTTGCCAGTTATCAGCATTCTACTCCTCACGCTGACAGTGCGTAAGGAGAGGAGAGACAGGCAAATCCACACGGGGGACATTTACACTAAAAATAAGGGCACTGATCATCAGTGCCCTGATCATCAGTGCAGCCCCAACAATGCCCACCAATGCTGCCAATCAGTGCCCGCCAGTGCTGCCAATCAGTGCCCACCAGTGCTGCCAACCATTGCCAATCAGTTTTGCCAAAGAGTGCCCATCAGTACTGCCTGTCAATGTCCATCAAGGCTGCCCATCAGTGCCTATCAGTGATGCCTATCATTGCCGTCTACCAGTGCCCATCAGTGCCACATATCAGTGACCATCAGTTCTGCCTATCAGTGCCATTAGTGCTGGCTGTCAGCACTGCCTATCAGTGCCAATCATTGCTGTCTATCAGTGCCCATGGGTGCCGCCTATCAGTGCCCATCAGTGCCACCTATCAGTGACCATCTGTGAAACCTATCAGTGCAGCCTCATCAGTATCTCCTCATCAGTGCCCATCAGTGCTGCCTCATCAGTGCCCATCTGTGCCGCCTCATTAGTGCACATCAGTAAAGGAGAAAAATTACTTATTTACACAATTCCATAATAGAAACAGAAAAAGAAAAAGAAAAACTTTTTTTCCCAAAATATTCAGTCTTTTTCATTAGTTTAGCAAAAAATAAAAAACCCAGTGGCGATTAAATGACATTAAAAGGAAGCTCTATCTGTCTTAAAAAATGACAAAAAATGAGTTTGGGTACAGTGTTACATGACCGCGCAATTGTCATTCAAAGTGCAAAAGTGCTGAAAGCTGAAAATTGGCCTGGGCAGGAAGTGGGTAAAAGTGTCCAGTAGGCAAGAGGTAAAATCAATCACATAAGGCTCCATGCACACAAGAGCTTTTTTTTAAGCTTCTAGAAACCATTATGAGCATTTTTTTTTCTGCTCCTAGAAGCTGAAAGTGTTATCCTATGTGACAATGCACACATTTTGCGCATGCGTGCACATTTTTCAAGCTTCAAACTTTAGGAGTAGGAAAAAAAAATGTTTTTTTTTAATTTCAGGAAGCATTTTCCAGGCAGAAAAATTTTTAAACGCTCCTACATGCTTATAAACTCTACTAAAAAGCTCCTAACAGCTTTTTCTTTTTTTTTATGTACTGTAAAAAAAGCTACTAAAACGCAACTACAAGCCAGCAGAAAAACGCTATTATCAGCCTTTTTTTTTAGCCTTTTTTGAGCTTATAAAAAGCTAGTGCGCATGGAGCCGAAATTCTAGTGTCTGTTTGTTGTGTTTACAAATATCTAAAACTATCTATGACTATATGACCTGACAATATCAGTCCCTTATGCACCCTCTGGTGTGCCTGTCAGCAGGGCCGCTGATAAGGCAGTACAACCAGCCCTGTTGTACCGGGCCCGCCTCATTCAGCTCAGCAAGGGGGCCCGAGCAGCTTAGTAGTAAATTTCATGTTAAAAAAATATATACCTTTATAAACTTGCATACACTTGAATATGAAGGTGTATAGTAAGTTCCTGGGCCCCATCAGGTTAACAGAGGGGCCCAGGAGGTAAAAGCAGAAGAGGGACTATTTATCTAGTTTCGGGCACAGGCAGACAAATCCCATGCATGCTGTGTACCTGCACATTCTAAATTTCTGGCTATGTGCCTTGGTGTTTGGATTCTATTGTGAGGGCTCCCGTCCCTCAGTTAGTGCAAGCACTGCAGCCTGAGGAAGAGACTGATCGATAAGACGGCTGAGACAGAGCAGCAGGAGTAATCCCGGCGGCGGTGAACAGGCAAGCAGTCCCTTGCACACACAGTGACACACCACACAGGCTATTCTGGAAGGTACTCATGGTCATCATCATTCTGAGGATCTCAGCACAGCAGGTGCTCTACGGCTCTGTCAGTGTCGCATGGCTGTTGGGTGCTGACTTTCCTAATTTATGGCTATACTGCGTGTTACAGACTATAATACAGTACAGCCATAACAAAGTCAGCACCCAACAGCCATATGACACTGACAGAGCCGTAGAGCACCTGCTGTGCTGAGCTCCTCACAATGATGATATCCATGAGCACACAGTGAGAAGCTACTTTACAAGTGTCTTGGGGAGGGGAAGGGACAGTTAAAACACACACCCAAGCTACATTTTTACCACCCCCAAACCAATTCCCTTTAAGAACCTTTCACCCAAGCTTTGCAATTAGGCCTGCCTGTCAGTTTTTTAAGCGGAACTGATTAAAAGCTCCATGTAGGTCTACAGGAGTCCAGATATGAATTGATTTGTGTCCATTTAGATCCTACCTCCATGGCCATTCAGGTCCAAAAAAAAAATGGAAAAGGACATCCTTTTCTATTTTACCAGACCAAAATGTGACAGATCAGAGGTAGAGGACACAAGTCCATTTACATCAGGCTACCCATAGAGCCACCGCAAGTCCATGGTGTATGCGGACACAAACTGAATGGTCATGGATGTCAAAACACATCTTTCCCATTCAGTGTAAAAACTTTAGAGTAATAATGGTTTCTCACCTTTTGGAACATGTTACATGTTCCAGCTCCTGCCACCAGTCCCCCCCATTGTGACAGAGTGGGGTCAGGGGCAGAGCCAGAGCTGGGGTTTTTGGCGGGGTTGAGAGGGGCCCTATCATGTGGGCTGTATATGGCCCCATGATTTCTAACAGCAGCCCTGCCTGTCAGTCATATATAAGGCTAGTGTTTTCATACTTAGCACTTCTTAACCTTTTCCATTATTTAAACCACTCAAAAGGCTGCTTGCTTTAGACAGCAATTATTGTAAAGCAAAATTAAATGAAATGAAGCACCACTTGGACAGTATAGAATAATATTACATAGTATTATTAAACATAAATTGTAAACCAATTAGTGAAGTTTCCAATAATGTGATCACCATATCAGCTAATCATGGCGATCACATGAGTTTCTTTACAAACCAAATTGCCTTGCAACCAAAAAGACATAATAACAACTGATTTTAATAGGCTACAGTTGGTGCAGTTCAATACAATGAGTAAAGGAAAATTATAGTAAAAGTGTGAAATCGAATAAAAACTGTTATGTGTAAATTAACAAATAAAACCACCTTTTTTTTACATTTATGTCCACTTGTCAGCCTAAAGTAAAATATATGAGCTGGGTATTTATTTAAACAGAGGACAAAATAAAAACAAATATGTCCTAAAAAATGAGTCATATTGTCACGGTATGACCACAAGTCCGTGGTGTATGCGGACACAAACTGAATGGGCATGGATGTCAAAACACTGACATCTCTCCCATTCAGCTCCAGTTATGATTGGTGGGGCGCTGTAAAGCTTCCTGTATATCTCTGCTGCTGCAGAATGACACTGCTAAATTCGGTTTGGACATCTGGATCTTAATAACCTTTGATCATGAAAGGGACAGTAACCCAGCGCTAGTATGCAGACGTAGGCATGTTAGAGAAAAGACAGATGCTTTTATCTATACCCTTTTTCAAGGTCTTTGACTCAATGTAATGAGGAAAGAGGGTCAACATAATAGACAAATATCTAGCAGTTGCAGAATGCAAAGCTAGGAGCCTTTTAAGTTTCTTTCAGGAAAAGTTTCTGTTAAAAATAAAGTTTACAATGATAATGAAAGCTTTTCAATTAAAAAGTGTTGATATTCTGTTTTCAGTAACTAATGATCCTGCCAGCATGTACCTAGTCTTCCACTTCCTGTGACAGATAAGAGCAGAAAATCCCAGGAGCCGCACATCAGAACAAGACCTGTTGTGTGTAGACAAGTAGCAGTCTCAGCCTAGACCCCGCCAGGCCACGATTTTGATGAGTTTCACTCTGCCCATTGGAGCCTACTCATGGGGATGCCTATCCCCATCCCCATGAGTAGGCTCCAGTGGGCAGAGTGAAACGCATTGGGTAGAGTTAATATTACCATCGCACACCTTCCTGGTATAGGCACATATGTTGTGGGTGCTGAAGCGATCACCGGCAGTACACTGGATCTATCACAGGTATATACATATTCGCCAGCACACCATGGATCTTGCAAAAGCAGTCCAAAGAAACTTTTTATTGCAGAAAGAATCACATCAGAAACAGTGCAACATTTTGGAGTCACGCAGGACCCCTTCGTCAGGCATGCGATAAAGTGCTAACAGTGAACTTGCCTGACGAAGGGGTCCTGCGTGACTCCGAAACATTGCACTGTTTCTGATATGATCCTTTCTGCAATAAAAAGTTTCTTTAGACTGCTATCGCAAGATCCATTGTGTGCTGGCAAATATGTATGTACCTGAAACACATTGGGGGCGTGGCCTGTCGGGTCCAGGTTGATGCTGCCACTTGTCTACACACAGCAGGGCTTGTTCTGATGTGCGGCTCCTGGAATCTTCTGCTCCTAACTGTCATTGTCTGGAGCGTGGGCGGGCTCCTTTCCAGCCAGCACTCACAGCAGTAGACACATGACTACCCTTCCTAGTAGCCTGAGTGGCTCACATACATAACATTACTTCCACTTCCTGTGTTAGGATGACAACACTGCCTTTCTTTGTGCCTATGCAGGAGCAGCGCTGTTACCCTTGTACCCATGCTCCCATTGGGACCACAGGCTGTCTGCCAATGCATGGAAGTGGAAAGCAGTATGAGAGGTGTGGTCCTCCCTGATTTGCCCATGTAATTGCAAAGATAGGAGCACCCATGGCATGGATGTAGATGCATAAACACAGAAAGAGACATGGGCAGCTGCAAAACCATAAAGAAAAGGTTGATCTTTAATTTAGAGCCTTCTGGCACAGGAGAGATGAATATGCAAAAAAGTGCTTAATTGATACTGTATCCCCATTGTGTCCTCAAAGCTCTTAGCGTAAAGTACAGGTACAGTATGTACAGCATACTTGGACATCATGGCAGATTTACTTCTTCTAGTGCCCTCCTTTAGTGATGTGAGTTTGTGTTTTCTCTTATTACTCTACTCACTTGCTACCACTGCCACCTTTCCCCAGTCTTCTCCTCGGTCTTCTATCCTTGTTTGGTACAGAAATTGCATTGTTTGTGGCAGTCAGTATACTGATAAAAAGTTTTTTCCACCGGACGGGACAGGGATTTACTGGTCAGAAGAGACATACAGAGTCTCTTGTACCATTAAAAATCTATATGCTAACAATGTGTTATATTTGAAGTAAAGCTTTGTTTTAAAGTGTTACTAAAGGCTAATAACAAATATTTTTTTTAAAAAGCTGTCTCCACCACCTTCTATCTATTCTGCATAGCCCAAATAAAAAAAGAGCAGTGTAAATACTTTTTTTTTTAATCAGGTCACATTATCCAGGAGTTACGGCTTACCTGTGGAAGGGGGTACTCGACCATGGTTGCAAATTCACCCACCAGCTTCCTTTGCCCCTCCATTGTTAGCACTCCAGCTTCTCCCCTGCAGCAGCCATTCTCTGACACAGAAGAGCTGCAGCTGCTAGACAGCATTGTAAAAATGGTATTTACATTACTCTTCTATTTGCAGTATTATCCTTACCCTTATCTTCCACTTTAAATTCACTAAAGAGAGGGTTTATTTTAGGGTTGCTTTAGTGAAGAGTGCTCAAGCTATGTGTCATGATTAAAATTGGGGGGTCAGAGTACGTTTAGAGGCCATTTTATCTTTCCCATCCCAATATGTTACTATAGCATAAAGACTATTTCTGCCACATGGTGCCAGGTATGGGCAGTAGACAATGCAAGTCTTTTCCACTGCTAAGTCTTACAAATTATAGATGGGTAGGAAAGAAGTTTGTGTTTTTTGCTCACATGGGTTTGTAGAAAATCCTCAGGATTCCTGAAATTCGCAAGTCATAAACTTTTATGCAAAATCTTTTCAGGTTCAACACCAGAAATAATGAACAACTTATACTGCAGTGCATAGCCTTTTCTCCTGGCCAGCTAAGTCGAAAGTGTCTATAATATGAATACATGGATAACTAAGACTCCTTTCCACAAAAGGGTGGCCTCATGGTAGTCATATTGTCAGTTATTGTTGAGGCTATTCGGGTGAGCTGTGTAGGGAGAGACTGGGTTATACTTTTTTATTTTGGCATAATAGGTCCTGGCTTGTCATGCGTTTTGTTTGACAATAGCTTGCTTATCAGCCTTACAAATAAACACAATCAAATAGTAAGTCCCCCCCCATCCCCCCTCTTTCCTATAGACTTCAGTGGGTTTGCCACAAAGATTTCAAATTTTTAACTTCAAGCAAGAGTTGCAAAACTGTTAGTGAAAACAACTCCCCCACAGATTCACTCATTCCAAATCTCAATAATAAAATGTGGGCCAAAAAAAAAAAGGCAATATTGATGTATGATGTAAGAGTATGGGTTAGACAGAGGGGAGATCTATTCATCTTAAGGACTCAAGGAGGTTCTATACAGTCTCAGTTTTCTCCCCTCCAGTATGTGTCTAGGACATCTGGAGTGAATTTATGGAGGATCCAGGGCGTGTGATGCTATCTCAATCATAGTTGTAATTTTTCTCTTCTGGAAAAAAAAGAAAACAAATATAAACACCTCATCTAAGAACTGGTAAGCTACCAGATATGCTGTAAAAGAATTATTGGCAATTAGTGATGAGCCAAACACCCCCCTTCGGTTCGCACCTCGAACAGGGGAAATGTTCTAGTGAATATGCGAACTCCATTAAAATCTATGGGACACGAACATGAAAAACCAAAGTCCTCCTTTTAACCTCCCTGGCGGTATGATTATGTCAGGAATTACATACCAAAAGCGGTACAATTGTTTTCATGGAAATTTGGCATTATGTATTATAGGCCTACAATTCTTAGTAATTACTGACTTAAACCTGACCAAAACAAGAGTCTAGTAGACATCCCAGATGTGATAAATTTGAAACACAAACGCGTGAATTATAATCAAATCAATAATATTATTTTATTATTTAATATATAATATATATAATAAAATTATATTATTGATTAGATTATAATTCATGCATTATATATTATATATATACACACACACATATACAGTGGGTACGGAAAGTATTCAGACCCCCTTAAATTTTTCACTCTTTGTTATATTGCAGCCATTTGCTAAAATCATTTAAGTTCATTCTTCTTCCTCATGAATGTACACATAGCACCCCATACTGACAGAAAAACACAGAATTGTTGACATTGTTGCAGATTTATTAAAAAAGAAAAACTGAAATATCACATGGTCCTAAGTATTCAGACCCTTTGCTCGGTATTTAGTAGAAGCCCCCTTTTGATCTAATACAGCCAGGAGTCTTTTTGGGAAAGATGCAACAAGTCTTTCACACCTGGATTTGGGGATCCTCTGCCATTCCTCCTTGCAGATCCTCTCCAGTTCTGTCAGGTTGGATGGTAAACGTTGGTGGACAGCCATTTTTAGGTCTCTCCAGAGATGCTCAATTGGGTTTAAGTCAGGGCTCTGGCTGGGCCATTCAAGAACAGTCACGGAGTTGTTCTTCGTTATTTTAGCTGTGTGCTTAGGGTCATTGTCTTGTTGGAAGGTAAACCTTCGGCCCAGTCTGAGGTCCAGAGCACTCTGGAGAAGGTTTTTGTCCAGGATATCCCTGTACTTGGCCGCATTCATCTTTCCCTCGATTGCAACCAGTCGTCCTGTCCCTGCAGCTGAAAAACACCCCCACAGCATGATGCTGCCACCACCATGCTTCACTGTTGGGACTGTATTGGACAGGTGATGAGCAGTGCCTGGTTTTCTCCACACATACCGCTTAGAATTAAGGCCAAAAAGTTCTATTTTGGTCTCATCAGACCAGAGAATCTTATTTCTCACCATCTTGGAGTCCTTCGGGTGTTTTTTTGCGCATATATATATATATATATATATATATATATACCGGTATATATATACCGGTATATATATATATATATATATATGCATATATATATATATATATATATATATATATATATATATACCGGTATATACTGGTATATATATATATATATATATATATATATATATATATATATAATATAAAATGTGTTTTGTGTTTTGTGCAACGTTTTTTTTTTTTTTTTTTTTATTTCCCTCCCTAGTTCCGCTCCCATGCAGCATTGCTGCTGCAGGGAACGGAACTAGGAAGTGATCACACCGACGGAGGACGGAGGAGCGGCGGGACTCTCGGCTGGCGATCTCAGCAATGAGAGATCATCGCTGGATCGCCAGGAGAAGGTAAGAGAACACCGCTGCGCTCTCTGCACATCCACCCCGAGCGTGACTCGGGGTTACCGATCCTGCAATGAAAAATCCACCCCGAGTCACGCTCGGGATTACCGCCAAGGTGGTTAAAGGCTTAAATGCAAGTTATTGGCCCAAAAAAGTGTATGGGGACCTGGGCACTGCCCTAGGGGAAATGAATCAATGCAAAAAAAAATACATATATATTTGTGTGTGTATATATTTTTTTTTTTATTAACATTTTGTGCAGTTTGAAATTTGGTACATTTGCAACAATTCAATTTTAGATTTCTTTATTGTGCAACTTTTGGTTGCTATTTAAGGAGGGGCAAGGCCATCAAAAAATGAAGCTGACAACATCAGCTTGATGTTTGATGGTTAAATATTGTGTATTTAGATGTAGCGTAGCATAATCAATCACAGTCAAAACCCTGCAGGAAGCATTTACCAAAGCAGTGGGATTCTTCTCTCCCCCCCCATGTGATCTTACAATATTCCATTCCATGAGAAAAGTCTGACCGAGCACACTGCAGAGTGCCAGGTCTCGTTTTTGCCATAAATAAATCAGTATAAGATTAATTCTTTGAAGACTACCCCTTTACCATGTGTATAAAAGTATTAAGAACTGCAAGCTGTGATGGGTGGGCATGTTAAGTAAGATCTCATTTAAATGGAATAAAAAAGATGAACCTTCAATATTCATTCTGATTTACTAGAAACATTGGCTCAATCTATGTATATAAAGACCATCATTGTAGAAATAAATACAAATTCAACAGTAAGGATATTATTTTGAAGGAAGTTTTATTACTAAAATGTGCTGTTTCTATAAAATTCCAATATAGAATTATTTTGTATATTGGCAATAAGTTGGCTCACCATACTAGAATGGCAACCATCCCAATTTATAACGAGATCTTGAAGTAAGGTTCACATAGAAGGGCATGGCACAGCACAAACAAAATTATATCCCAACACATTTACCAGCTAGTAGTGATGGGCCGAACACCCCCCTGTTCGGTTTGCACCAGAACTCCCGAACATGTAAAAAGTTCGGACCCAGGCCTAATAAAAGCCCTATTAAAATCTATTGGACCCGAACTTGAAAAATCAAATGTTCCCATTTTTAACGCTTTTATGCAAAAAGGTATGGGGTCCTGAGTACTGCCCTGGGGGACATGTATCAATGCAAACATTTTTTCTAAAAAAGATCATTTTTACAGGAGCAGTGATTTTAATGATGCTTAAAGTGAAACAATAAAAATGAAAAATTCCTTTAAATATAGTAAAGTGGCACATCTGTACAGTGTATAGAACCTGCTGCAGCAAAACTGACATATACAAAGAAAGAAAATTACATTTAAATTGATTTTCCCGGCTGACTGAGTATAGGGTACATAGTACCCCTACCCATTCACCCAAAAAAGTGTCAAAAAGAAATAAAAACACACACACAATTGACAATTCCTTTATTAAAAAAAACAAAAAAAAAACAATAACCCCAGATGTAAATCCATTGCATGACGCCCCCTGCACTGCCTAACCCAAAAAAATAAAATAAACAAAGCCCTGCCCTCAAGGAAAGCTAACCGCTGTCTGCATGCTCTGCCATCTGACCATTCTTAAATAGGTAAGAGGCGGAGCCACCTGGCAAGTTCACCTGGTGGCACTGCCCCCATGTGTTGAGAATGAGTAGGGGTACAATGTTCCCCATATTCATTCACATGGGTGGTGGGTTAGGATCTGGGGGCCCTCTTGTTAAAGGGGACTTCCAGATTCCGATAAGCCCCCTGTCCGCAGACCCCCAAAACCAGAGCCCAGGGTTTTTAGGGAAGAAGTCTTTGTCACCATTAACATGGGGACAAGGTTTTTTGGGGTGTCCCTGCCCCAAAGCACCCCACATGTTGAGGGCAAGTGGCCTCATGTGGTTCAGGGGCATCCCCATCTTTCCTGGTCTGCCAGGCTGTATGCTTGGATAAGAGTCTGCTATAAATTTTAGAGGGGACCCCACGCCATTTTTTTTTTATTTTTTTATTTTGGTTAGGGGATTCCCCTCAAAATTAATACCATACTTAAGTGTCTGGTATGGATTTTGGGGGAACCCCAAGCCATTTTGTTTTAAATTTTGGCGTGAGGTTGCCCTTAAAATCTATACCAGATCCAAAGGGCCTGGTATGGTTTGGGGGGGACCCCCATGCATTTTTTTTTTCACATTTTTCTATTGCCGTCAGTAATTTTTTTTTCCATTCAGCTGTCAGCAGGGAACCCCATTGACAGCTGATGACTCACTGACTTCCCAGCCTGCTCCTTAACAACCAGCTTTTCACCATGACCTAAATTGGGCAAAGCCTTGCACCTGACCAGCCGTCAGGTGCATTGCTTCAGGCAATCAGGGCTTAGAATGCACTGTGCATTTTGTGTTTGCCCGCTGAGCACAGGCAAACAGGCGACGTTCAGGCCGAACTTATGCTCAGTCTGAACTGCTCACCCAACACTAACAGCTAGCCTGCAATTAAAACATGACACTGTCTAACAATTTACATTAAACTCTGAGGATTTCGTTTCATACATTTGCAAATATTGTGTATGTGGAAGCTGCAATGCCTCGCCAAGTAAGTGCAGTCCTATCTTAATGTTTGAGAGTCTTCATGTTGGAATTTATATAGAAATAGGGTGGCTCAATGGTTAGAAATCTTACCATATTGTATTTGGGTTACAATTTGGATACTGATCTAAAAATTTGTATGGTATTTTTGTTAGAGAAAAGAATACTACAATTTCAGAATGTCTTCTGTTGTGTTATGATCACCCAGAACTGATCTGGTTTTGTACAGATTAGATGGTTCATAATCTCTGTTATTTGGGGTAAATGTATTATGGGTTTTGTTTGAATCATTCTAACCTTCACTATGACCATATGCATGTCCTGGGCACAAAAGAATTCTAGTTAATATGCCTGGGATTTCCTGGGATACCGATGCACGGGGACGGCAGCTGCGATTGCCGCCAGGCACCCGCGATCATTCCCTGCTGGGAGAGAAGGACAGTCAGCTGTTGTAAACACAATTGACCATTCTTCTCGCTGAAATGATCACAGAGCGCCTTTGATCCTTCTTTATAGGATCACAGGTCTCTGTGGTCATTTCACAAGCCCATCCCCACACAGTTAGAAAACACTCACCTAGGCTCACACTTAACCCTTTGATCACCCCTGGGTTAACCCCTTTCCTGCCAGTGTCATTAGTACAGTAACAGTGCATATTATTAGCACTGATTACTGTAGTAATGTCACTGGTCCCCCAAAAGTGTCAAAAATATCAGTAAGGGGTCCGATCTGTCCACCGCAATGTCGTAGTCCTGCTAAAAATTGCTGATCGCCGCCATTACTAGTAAAAAATAAATAAATAAATAAAAATGACATCAATTTTTCCCCTAATTTGTAGACGCAATAACTTTTGCCCAAACCAATCAAAATAAGCTTATTGCAATTTTTTTTTAACCAAAAATATTTAGCAGAATACAAATTGGCCTAAAAGGATGAACATTTTTTAATTTAAATTTTTTATTTTGAGAATGTTATATAGCAGAATGTGAAAATATTCTTTTTTCAGAAATGTTGCTCTTTTTTTATTTATAGCGCAAAAAATAAAAATCGCACAGGTGATCAAATACCACCAAAAGAAAGCTCTATTTGTAGGGGAAAAAAAGGACATCAATTTTATTTTGGTACAGTGTCGCATAGTCGCGCAATTTTTTGTTAAGGTAATGCAGTGCCGAATTGCAAAAAATTGGTCATTAAGGGGGCAAATCCTTCCGGTCCAGAACTGGTTAATCACCACTGGGTTTTATATTTTTTTGCTTTATAAACAAAAAAAATGTCAAAAATTTTGGAAATAAACATGTGTTTCTTTGTTTCTGTTATACAGTTTTACAATTAAAGCGCAGTTCCGGCCACAAAATCGACATTGTCGATTTTGGGCCAATCTGCTTGCTTCTAGTCACCTAAAAAAGAATTGGATATTTAAGATTTTTTTTTTTTTTACTTACCTTGTTATTCCAGAAAAATATACTCACTTTTCTTCCACTTCCTCCCTCTGCGGCCGCGGCCCGCGTCGTCACTTCCTCTTTGCATTGGTTCCTGGGAGCTGAACGTCATCGCACCCGGGAATCAATGCGCCTGCATCGGCCCCACTCGTCACTTCCGGTGCGGCGCCTCATTCCCTGCTAAACAGCTTCTGGGCATGCGGAGGGATGACGCGCGCGCACCAGAAGTGACGAGCGGGGCCGGTGCAGGTGCATTCTGGGAGAAGAGGACACAGAAGAGGATGCAGAAGAGGATGCGCTGGCTTCAGCTGCCCACATCCAAGTTGGCAGCGCTGGAGAAGAAATTTTCAAGGTAAGTATTTCTTCTAAAAGGTAAGTGCGCACCGGGACAGATCAGAGGCTATCCATTGTGGAATGTACTAGCTCTGACTGTCCCGGGGGTATTTTCATTGAAAAAGGAGACAGACAGACAGACTGTCACTGGCAGTCTTTTCCTATTGTCTGTCTATTGAGGTGGGATGGGTATTCTGTTAGGCATGTATGTCCCATTGTTAAATGTTAATGAACTCACATATTTTTTTCTGTCCAGATGGCTAGATAATTAGTTCAGGTTAATTCTATTTCTGTATACAATTTGATCTGCATATGATAATGTAATCAGGCAACCCCTGACCTGTGTGGTAATCTGATCAGGAGGGGGATGTGCTCATGTGTGTATAAATTGAGTGTGAAACTGTTCAATAAAGAGAAGATTCCAGTACAAGCTAAGTTGTCGGCTAGCTTTGTATGGGGCAGCTGGAAAATCTGATATCTATGTTCACGACTGGGAGGAAGCCGTATACTGACGGAATTCCACAAGTAAAGTGTGGGTTGCGGTTCCCTTGCTAACTAACTAACTAACTAACTAACTAACAAATGCCTAGAAATGTATCTATTGTACATCAGAATAAATCCAAATGCAATGATATCCTCAATAGGCATTTCATAGTATCACAAACTTGTTTTTAGATTAAAATAATCCCATTACTCATTATGGCCTTTCACATCTGCCCAAATTTTTATTCTTGCAAATAACGTAATGCTGAGTGACTAAGAAAAGATAGATTTTGACCATATGTTCCAGATGTCTTCATACATTATTCATTGCCAGTATTGTTTATTTCCATTTGCTTTATTTTATCTTTATTTGATGAAAATGTAATGGGGTTTATTTATTAAAGGCAAATAAACTTCACTTTGTGAGAAAAGTTGCACTTTGCAAGCAAATTTGCCACAGAGGTTAGTAAATGTGGTGAAGCTCTGCTGATTTCCACCATCCAATCATGTGCAAGTCAAAATGCATTTTTTTTTTTTTCATTTTTCTTTCATGTGGTTAGGTGTTTATTGCAAAGTGAAACTTCACCATATTAACTGGGAAAAATTATATTGAGAGGTGCAATTTTCCTTGCGAAGTGAACAACCTATTTGCCTGTAATAAATCAACCCCAGTGTTGGACAAGGACTTTCCAACCTCTGTTGGGTACAACAAACCAGACTTGTCATTTTCAATTAAATGTGGCATGAAACCCAATGTAAAGTTCTTCATAGGGCATACATTCCCTATTTTATACGACATGGTACTGACCATTTGCAATGTCCTCATCTTCATGCCCTAAGTGCAATCAACCACGATTCACTCTATTCCATTATCTATGCTTTTGTCAAAACATAACCAAATTCTGGACTAAGGTTGTGCAATACAAAACCATGTTGCTTCTAGAACTGTTCCCAATGACTCCCTGCTTTTTCATTTTAGCTATAAGATACTTTTTCACTCTTCTGGGTCTAAAGAAATTGACAATGAAGAAATGTCATTAGCACACCAAGGATTCCTGGAAAGGGTCTAAAGCTTTATTCCGTGGTCACATGATAAATATATAGCAATGGAACCACGCCCCTTCATCAGGCAAGTGATGGGGCCCTTCATGGTCCAGAAACGTTGCTATATATTTTTCATGTTACTAGGGAATAAAGCGTTGGACCCTTTTCTAGAAATCCTTAATGTGCTGATGACATTTCTTCACTTTGAGTATCCACGGTTTACAACCTATGGTTATTACAGCATCCAGCATCACTGAACAGCCAGTTATCTTGAATGTGTGCGTGGGGAATATTGCGTTTGATAAAATTGACAGGGGACATTGAATGGCTATGCTTTTGCCTCCTGACAGCTAGATGATGTACCACGCAGGACTGTATTTCTACAAATAATCAAAAAAAAATAAGAAGCGGCGCTAAATCCTAATAGTGCAATCATCAATAATGATATGATAAATAATGTGGCATGAAACAACTAAACATGCAGTGAATAAATTATGAGCAAAATATAGCATTGAAAAAAATCAATCATATGAAAGTGATATGATGAAATAGGTGCAAAATCCAGTGTTAGGTGAACATAAAAAAAGTCCTTTCAATTAAAAAGTTATTTTCAATATTAACCACTTTACCGCTAAGTACTGTAATAGTACTGCGGCAAAGTGGCTCGTTCCCGTCTGACGACGTAGACCTACGTCGTCAGACTCCTCCCCTGTAGGCGGCGCTCGCGCGCCGCCGGAGGCGCGCTCCCGCTGTTTTCATTCACAGCGGGAGTTGGGCCAGGGGAGGAGCAGCGGCGATCGCCGCTGCTCTGCCCCGATCGTCGGGGATCTAGTGTGGAGATCCGCCCGCCTGTGTAAACACAAGCGGGCGGATCTCCTCAGTGACAGGGAGTGACAGATCGGACTGTTCAGCATAGCTGGACGTCCGATCTGTCCCTGTCTCACAAAGTCACCTCCCCCCCCCCACACGTCAGTAAGCACCAGGCATACATTAACCCCTCCCTCTCCAATAAAGTTAACCCCTTCCATGCCAGTGTCATTTTTACAGTAACAGTGCATATTTATAGCACTGATTACTGTAGTAATGTCACTGGTACCCCCAAAAGTGTCAAAAATGTCAGTCAAGGGTCCGATCTGTCCGCCGCAATGTCGAAGTCCCGCAAAAAAAACCGCAGATCGCCGCCATTACGCGTTAAAAAAAAAACACCAAAAATGACAAAAATCTTTCCCTTTGTTAGTAAACGCAATAACTTTTGCGCAAACCAATCAAAATACGCTTATTGCAATTTTTTTTACCAAACATAGGTAGCAGAAAACAAATTGGCCAAAAGTTTAAAAAAAATTGGTTTTTACATCTTTTTTGGGGGGAATTTCATATAAAAAAATGTGAAAAATATTGTTATTTTCTCAAAATAAACGCTCTTTTTTTGTTTATAGCGCAAAAAGTAAAAATTGCACAGGTGATCAAATACCACCAAAAGAAAGCTCTGTTTGTGGGAAAAAAAGGACGTCAATTTTGTTTGGGTACGGCATCGCACAAACGCGCAATTTTCAGTTAAAGTCGCACAGCGCCGAATCGCAAAAAGTGGCCCAGACGTAAGACAGCAAAATGCTCTAGTGGTAAAGTGGTTAAACAAGAGTGTCCATAAAGAGAAAAAGTGTATAAGTAACGTTGATTGATGAAATCCACCACCAAGCACCAACACTTAGCATATGCGTCTTACCAGATTGCATAGACTATTAATTAAAATGGCCATAAAGATAACCCAGCGTCCGAGATAGGCGGTGGCTGCTCAGCAGCAGCCCCAAATGGATCAGAAATAAAAAAATGAACAAGCATAGTGAAGCCTGCTAACATTTAAGTCCCTTTTTTTAAAATACAGTATAGGCAGTACCTTCAATTAGTTGTAAACACGCACTAACAAGTATACAAAACAGCAGACTGTCAGCTCTTGAGAAAGGAACACCATAAGTGATGGCTAGCGTGATGTCCTCAGTAACAGCCAATCCGATGCATTTCATCATCAGTGACATCTTACCAGTAGGGATGATCAAACGGTTCGGGTCGACCATCGGTTCGGCCCGAACATTGGGTGTTCGAGGTTCGGCCGAACTTAGAACTTTTTGCCCAAAAAGTTCGGAATTCGGAAACCAGAACCCACCAAAATGCAATGCTTCAGGAAATGGGCTTTAAAAGCCTGTGATTGGACCAGAACCATTAGCAAAAGCCAATTGAGGGGGCAGGAGAATGCTAGGAATGTGATTGGAGTGACTAGGGGGTCCCTAGACCAATCATTAGTGAATACGCCCCCCAGTATATAAGATCGCCCCGCCATATTCCTAGCATTGTTATACTGGACATGGAAGAGAGTGGAAGCAGTTCTGTTAATTTAACTTTAAAAGTGCCATTTAGCTATTTATTAGTGTGAGGAAAGGGATATCTAGTGTAGTTAGAGTGCTCCTTTACACTTAAGTTAGCTTCAAAAATGTTGTTTCTGTAGGGAAAGTGTTAAGTGTAAGGGGACCGTAGTGTAGTGTAGGGTTAACTGGCAGTGACTGCTATGGCAGGGTGACAAAACCCTTCCATAGCAGGGTGACCACTATAGAGAAATGATCATTTCTCTGAGTTGCTTCGGAACTGGAATATGGCTTCTCACCAGCCAAGCATTTTTTATGCTGCAGGGGCTGCCACTGCCAGTGCTTTTTTGAGGACATGTTTGATGTCAGACATGACATCTGAACATGTGTATAGGGGGTATATATACACATATATGTCTGTATATATACCCCTAGACATATATAGGTGTGATAGTAGCAGAAATAAATGCTTGCGCTAATGAAATCATTTACAGTAATATATTTCTGCTACTATCACACCTATATATGGCTAGGTGTCTATATACATATAATTATGTGTGTATATATACCACTATACACAAGTTCAGATGTTTTGCCTGCCTCAAAAGAACCCAAAAAAATGCCAAAAAAACGCTAGCGTCAAAAAAAAAAATGCCCAGGTGTGTTTTTGCTGGCATTTTTTGGGGGGTTTTAGAGGCAGGCAAAACATCTGAACTTGTGTATAGTGGTACTGTGCACAAGTTCAGATGTTTTTCCTGACTGCAAAGAACCCAAAAAAATGCCTGCTATTAAACCGGCAAGGTGTTACAGCAGAGAAGCCATACTCCTGTGCTGAAAGTTTTCTAATACAAACAATCCTTTTTTTTTTATGGTTCTGGACATGCTACAGAGCTGAAACTTCACATGTACACCTTTTAGACCCCCCAGACACAAAATCACACAAAAAAAGTTCTTAAAAATTGTCATTTTTGATAAAAAAAGCCAATTATTGAAAAAATAAAAAAAAATAAAAAAGAGAAATTTTTTGATTTTTAAAAAAGTCTAAAAAGTGTACATGTGAAGTTTCAGCTCTGTAGCATGTCCAGAACCATAAAAAAAAAGATCGTTTGTATTAGAAAACTTTCAGATCACCAATATGGCTTCTCGGTTTCCACACCTTGCCGGTTTAATAGCAGGCATTTTTTTGGGTTCTTTGCAGTCAGGAAAAACATCTGAACTTGTGTATAGTGGTACTGTGCACAAGTTCTGATGTTTTGCCTGCCTCCAAAAACTCCCAAAAAATGCCAGCAAAAACACACCTGGGCATTTTTTTTTGACGCTAGCGTTTTTTTTGGCATTTTTTGGGGTTCTTTTGAGGCAGGCAAAACATCTGAACTTGTGTATAGTGGTATATATACACACATAATTATATGTATATAGACACCTAGCCATATACAGGTGTGATAGTAGCAGAAATATATTACTGTAAATGATTTCATTAGCGCAAGCATATATTTCTGCTACTATCACACCTATATATGTCTAGGTGTGTATATAAATATATGTATGTGTTTATATACACCACTATACACAAGTTCAGATGTTTTGCCTGCCTCAAAAGAACCCCAAAAAATGCCAAAAAAAACGCTAGCGTCAAAAAAAAAATGCCCAGGTGTGTTTTTGCTGGAATTTTTGGGGGGTTTTTGGAGGCAGGCAAAACATCAGAACTTGTGCACAGTACCACTATACACAAGTTCAGATGTTTTTCCTGACTGCAAAGAACCCAAAAAAATGCCTGCTATTAAACCGGCAAGGTGTTACAGCAGCGAAGCCAACCTCCTGTGCTGAAAGTTTTCTAATACAAACAATCTTTTTTTTTATGGTTCTGGACATGCTACAGAGCTGAAAACTCACATGTACACTTTTTAGACCCCCCAGATACTAAATCCAAAGTCAAAATAAAAAAAATCTCTCTCTTTTTTTTTTTTTTTTCAATAATTGGCTTTTTTATCAAAAATGACAATTTTTAAGAACTTTTTTTTGTGTGATTAATAGTTAATGGGGCATGACTCAGAACCCTAGGCACTTTTTAGGGGCATTTATTGGGTTTTAGGGCTTCAAAATGGTGTTTTTTGATTCCAGAAGTTCGGGTCCCATTGATTTCAATGGGGTTCTGGAATCCGAACCAAACTTTCCTAAAATTCGGGTGTTCTGGTCGAACCGAACTTTTCAAAAGTTCGATCATCCCTACTTACCAGGGGCAACCTGAATGTCAGATACGTATTTCTGTCCGTTACCCAACCATCTGGATTGTGAAAAGAAATCTCTAACAAATTTTCCTTCTTGAAAAATTGGACATGAAATTTCAGCCATCCACACACACTAAGCACTTTTACAGGAGCTGGAAATGTTTTATTAAGACAACTTTCAGCAAAAGTGAGATTGAGTAAATTATGCATTCACTTCAATATACAGAGTGGCATGCTAAGACTCACTAATACTGGGAATAGAAGAGAATAAATACCTTGTCTAACTACCTCTTGACAAGTGGTGACCTCCCTGCATATGAGCTACCCACATTATTGCCTTAACTTTTTTTTTATTTGTATTGTTTTTCTGTTTTCTTTCTTTCTTTGTTTTTGTATATTTCCTTGCTCACCATGTCTCCACTCCAATGTGTTCATATGCTAGGCCTGTTTTTTGTGTGAACTCTCTTACACGGTGAACGTTGCTTCTTTGTTATTACACAGCCGGACATTCTGTTTTTTTGCAATATTCAGTCATGAAATGCCGCCAGATGATTTGTTTTGTGCATCGAATAACAAATTGTGCAATAAAAATGTTACAATGTTAGAAAAGTGAAATGTGACATCTATTATCTGCCTGACCAGATGGATGGTCATTGGGGCAATTCATGCTAATATAACATAGGGTATGTCTTTGTATGTAGGGTATGTATTTCCTTCAGTTATAAAAATATGATACAATAGATATTTTACAAACCAGGAATTGGATTACCTTGGAAGATGGTATTATTTCACCAGTGGCTTTCTCTGTAATTCAGATCAAGTAAAAAAAAATGAGTGCATTTAGTCTGATTGGAAAGTCTCATAATTCATAGATTGATTGTCTTGGGAATCAGTTTAGCTGCAGTCAAACATAAAGTAGATTGATTGTTATAGCAGACAGGTTAAGGGTTAATGACTTCTGGGTCTTTGAAGGAATGGGAGAAGTCATTATATAACTGCTTTTTAGTACAGAGATGACATTCCATTAAAGTGTAGGCAATGCACCTGTCGATGAACAGTGGACATATATATGTTTTAAGCTTTAAGTGGTCAACGTAAGCAACTATTATTTTATTTATTGTGTGTTATGGGTAAGAAGTACAATGCAAAAATTATGTTTTTACTTTTGTGGTATTACTATTATTACTGGAGGTATCTAGTTAGCCCCAACAATTTACACAGTGCTGTACATATTATACATTCACATCAGCCCATAAAGAAGCTTATAATCTGCAGCCCCTATCTTAAAAGCATACATACATATACTAGTGCCCATATAAACAGGATCCATTTACCCTACCAGAATGTCTTTAGAATGTGGGAGGTGTCAGTATCCGTGTCATTACGTCGGTCACCTGCTGGTGGCTCTGCTGTTCCAGTAACTGAAGGGCGCAGTTCCAGGGCCCACCAGTAAGTGTCTCCCTGCAGCTGTACTGTACCTTTAATTAGGCTGCACCTGAGGAGAACTGCTGTGGGAATATAAGCCCGCCCTTCACTAAGGTTCAGGGCTTCAGCATTCTTTGCTAGCCTTGTCCCTGTTTGAGCTTGTTCCTGAAACCTTATCCTGAACCATTCTTTGCTAGCCTTGTCCCTGTGTCAGCTTGTTCCTGAAACCTTATCCTGAACCCTTCTCTGCTAGCCGTATCCCTGTCTGAGCCTTATCCTGAACCCTTCTCTGCTAGCTATATCCCTGTCTGAGCCGGATCCAGAACCTGTATCCTATTCAGGTATCCGGTAACCTGTACCCTTATCCTGAGCTCTGTTCCCTGTTTCCTGTACTTGGCTCCCCACTTTCCTTGTCTCCTGTTCCAGTCCTGCCTTGCTATTGTTTGCTCCTTGTGTAGTTAGTTTGTTAGGTCACTATTGGGGTTTGCTGTAACATTTATATTTTGGTTACTTGTTTTTGTCCACTGGTGTTGTAATTGGAATGTGTCACTTGCTTATTAAATGTATTTGCACATTATTCATTTGTGTCCTGATTCCTTAGTGCAACCAGCTGATCTAATCAACCTTGAGGGATACCTGCAAGAGGTAACCCTGACAGGAGAAAACTCACATAGGTACGTGCAAACTCCTAGCATACTGTGTAGTGTCCTGGCTAGGAATCAAACTAGGAACCTTAGCATGACACACTATACCCACAAACTATACTAACACTACACTAACACTTTACATTCAAAGTCACAATTAGTGAACACACTAACTCACTGGTAGAAAACTGAGCCCTGCTCTATCTATCTCCACTCCAACACACTGCAAAAGCTTTCTATGGGAAGTTAGCTATTATAGCGTGGGGTGGGACAATGAGCACTGACCTGTGATTGGAGAAGTTATTCAGCACTTTGTCCAATTTGGGCTCTGACAGTGGTAATTGGTGAAGCCTTTCACCAGCTGTCAGATGCAAGCCTTTATCCAATTAGGGGTCTAGAATGCACTGTGAAGCATACAGTGCATTATGGGGTGCTCGCATTCAAACATCCCACCGAGCGAACTGCAAATTTGTGTGTTCCCCAAACGGGCGAACGGGCGATGTTCAGGCTAAACTTTTGCTCGGCCCCCAACTGTTCACCCAACACTAATTTTTTATCTGAGACAACAGGTCTTCCTGTAACAGCAAAAATTACGAATTGAATGGTTTCTGGTGAGGATGACTCTTCAGAATCATTAAACATACAAGAGAGTGCGTCTGGTTTAAAGTTCTTTGATCCAGGCCAAAAGGTGATATGAAAAACAATCTTGAGAAAAACAATGGCCACCTGGCTTGACATGGCTTTAAATGCTTTGCTGTTCTTAGGTATTCAAGATTTTTGTGATCAGTAAAAATCTATTTTGGGTGAGCTGCCCCTTCATGAAGGTACCTCCATTCCTAATTCACACATACAGTAACTGCCAGAAGCTTGCAAACTTCTACATCACAATCCTTCTCTGCCAGGAAAAGTTTACATAGTGAGATTGCAACTGGGGGCAACAAATCTCTAGGCCCCCACTGAAGTTTACAATGTGTCTTCTTTCAGAAAATAGGATAGGGCAGGATCTGGATGGCTCAGGACAGGTGGTAAAGTAAACAGTTCTTTCAGAATATTAAAAGCAGACTGAGCTTCAAGGGCCCAACATACCTGGTTGTTTCTGGTCAGTTGTGTGATTGAGTAAATTAATGCCGAAAATCCTTTGATGAACTGACGGTAAAAATTTGCAAATCCCACAAAACATTGTATGCCTTTTTTGTCGGGGATGACATTTTGGGGGTCCATCTTTATTCCTTCTGTAGAAACTATCAGTTAAAAGAATTGAATGCTTTGGCATTCAAATTCACACTTTTCAGACATGGCATACAAGCCATGCTGTCTCAGTAAGCTGAGCACTTTTCTGACATGCCCCATTATGTCATCCAGATACACAATGACAAAAAGATTTAAGTAGTCCCTGAAGATGTCATTGATAAAGTGCCGGGATGTAGCAGGAGTGTTACACAGTCCAAATGGCATCACCAGATATTCGAAGTGACAGAATCAGGTGAAGTCTTCTATTTGTCACCTACTCATATGCACTCTAGGCTGTAAGTCCAACTCAGTAAAAAGTGTAATGGATCTAACATTTTAAAATAGTTCAAGCGTTCAGATTGATGGCTACAGCTTCCAAATTTTAGTGGAGTTTTCTCCAGCTACAGTCCAGAAGGGAAGAACATTTAAACCTTTACCCCAACCCCTACCGAAAATGGGGATAAAAATATCAGAATGTTGTGACTTGCTTGCACCCAACTTCCATATGTTCATGATTATTGTTGATTTTTCTCAGCAATGTTTTTATTGTTCTACTTGCAGTATGTCTCTGTTTTCCCACTTTTTCATGGAATTGTCCTCTTCCTCTGTTGACTTTCTTTCCTTCTTGCCCATCTGTACACCACCCCAGCCCCCCACTAATGAGCTCTTACAATACTATGCCAAGCAGACTGCTAGGGTAAGCACTTTTAGTTTACATTTCCACCATAGCTACGTTTCATACTTCTAGACCTACCTCCAAAATCTCTCATAACACTCAGGGCTTGGACTCCCCGATTAGGCGCCAAAAGACCTTTCAGTACTACCACTGCATGGGCAGTGTTTATTCTACAGGAGACCCACTTCCTTTCCAAATATAAGTCCACCTTTATTCATAATCAATTTTCACTTTTCTACCTTGCTAATGCCCCAGACAAAACACAGGGAGTGGCAATTTGCATCTCAAAAAAGGAAGACGGAAAAAGTTTCTAACTTACCACAGAGATTCCAATGAATCACTCGCCGAGTGTCAAAAGCACTTAATATTCCCCTAATGTTGAACATAGAGCTTTCTAGGATAGATCATACCATATTAAAGGCACTTTCCTGACAGTCTTAAGCCTAGTACACACAATGAGAATATCGGAGGAATGATCATCCGTATTTTGTTCCATGTTAGTTTCAGATCGGAAATGAAGGGGTTACTCGAATTACAAAAATTCTCAAATGACAGATAACAACTTTGGAAATGATATAATGTGTTGAATTGTATTGTAATGTATTCTTTCATTTCTCAGCATGCTCTTCTGATTTTTTTGGGACGAAAACTGTACTAATTAAATGAAAATTGGATGTTATGTTCACCTACGATAAAAAATTTCTAGACTGCATCTTCAGTTTTTGTCATCTGAATAGTCCGAATCGGCTGGTGAAAGCACTATATTAATGATCAGATAGTCGGACGATCATTTTTCGTACGGAAATTTTCATATGATTTTCTTACCGTGTGTACGGGCCTTTACCTCACTGATAGATCAGTGGCTTTTCAGATATTTCCAGAAAGGTTTGAAACAACATATTTCTGGCATTTTTGTAAAGAAATTTTGTGTACTTACAGGAGTACCTCAGCCAGAACCATATCCCGTAAACCATAGGTACAGTATATTATATTTTGCAGTGCTTCAGTGGCAGAACTTTATTTTTGGTCTACCTTGCCATAGACTGCCTAACTATTGTAGTTTGATACCCCCTAAGCTCAATGTCACACAGTCATGTTTTCCATAACTTGCACTGATAGCAGACAAAAAGCACTAACCTATTGTATTTAAGTAAGAATTAATATCAATGCTACAAAACCAGTGGCTTCATATGTATAGCTGGCCACATGGAATGTTGCTCAATGATTTTTGGATTTGTATTGAAATAATAACATGTAGTTTTTAGTGCTTTATATAGATTTTTTAGGCTCCTTTTGTCTTTTTTACACCAGCTAGATATACAGTGGTAGAAGGCATTAAAGCTGAAGTTTAACCTGGTTATATTTTGCCTTCCCTAATCTCTCCACCCTTTTCTGCCTTATCAACCTGCTAATGTGATGTTTAAATAAAAACTTCCATTTTGTTCCATACCTTATTTTAAGTGCACTGAAATTATCATTAGGTCTTGATGCAACTCTATCCAAAGCAGTCAGTTTATGCCTGGTGAGAGGAGCCAGCATGGTGCTGTATGTAGCTGCACACATCACCCTGTCCATGTACTCTTCTCAAGAGCAGTGGGCTGGATGGATGAGTATCTGAAAGTGTGGGCATTTCTAGGCAGGCCACATTTGCATACAGATGGCCCTAGATATTGTCCACTGTTGTGATGCTGAGCTTCCATGATTGAACTAAAATTCAATGACTGAAAGGGGTGGGCAAGGGACAATAAGGCTGGAGAGTAAGAGGCTGGATGACGCTGCACATTCTTTACCCAGAAAAGGAGGAGGGCAAATTCTGACATGCTGCAGCTTTTAATGCACACTGTGAGAAATGCAGTGAAATCAGAGTAATTTCAGTACAGGAGAGGAGCCTGTACAATTGTGCAAGACTGGAGGTACAATTTTTAAAATATATATGTGTCATGGTTCAGCACAGATATCACAGGAACTGGTAAACTCTCCATGGCATCAGTAGTAGATCTGTTAAGATATGTTCATTGCACCCCAAAGTAGAATTGTACCTGCTGTGTGCCAATGCAGCCGATGGATGGCACCATGTCATATTGCCTTGATAAAGGAATCCACTGTGGCTCTGAAACATTGCAGTGAACTGTAACTAATGCAATGATGCACAAATAAAGAATAAAAGAAAATAACTTTCTTGAAAAATATAGTAGTTTGAACTGCCTAGGTGACAACCAGCTTGCAGTTGTCAAACCAGCCATTATTTTAAGGTTTAAAATAGTTACATTTTTAAAGTACCTATTAACTCAAGTTTTTTGTGTAATCTAATGTTTAATATGTTTTTCTCCATATGTGTCAATATACTTCCACTATGCAGAATTAGGTTCTATACTAGATCTGTCATTTAATTGATTTATGGTATAGCAGGGCAGTTTTACCGCAACAGCTGCAACATGCAATATTCTGTTTTTCCCCAGGAAGAAACGATCCACCCCCACATTTCCGCTTGATATTCAGTCCATTAATCTTCTGTATGTGTATGATCCTTCAAGTGCATTAACTATTTATTATTTACTGCAGAAAAATAAAGAACACAGATAAATTGATTGTAAACCATGTAAAAAAAACATCTAATATATTATTGCCTATTAAATGCACTGTGTAGACTCTAGAAAAAAATATTTGCTATTTATTTGAGAATACAGGTAAACCCTTTCTAAGCCTAAGAACAAAAATGTAATATATTTCAGCTTACTAGTCTTTATACAGGGTATTTAGTGGCTACTGTCTTTTCTGACAGTAACTTTCTGTCCCTGTGTGGCTACTCTCCCTTCTCCATTGTATCTTTGGAGAGAGCCATGGTAGTCACCCAGGCTGCACTCCTGATTTGGACTACAAGCATATCTTTTATTCATCTCTATTACATGGATAGTAAAGGGATTAGTCTTTTTTGCAAGAGAAAGATAACATTGTGCTTTCAGTTCAGCTCAGACGAAGTGACTTGGACACTGCATTTCGGGCAGGATCAGCAAGTATTTTCGGTAGTGATTGACCAATTATCGGCAAAGCCGATATATTGAGGGCCGATCTGCACTTTCCCCAATATATCAGAATCGGCCACCAAGGTGACCGATATTGCCGATATTTCGGGAAAGTGCTTGTACCGGAGTGAGGCCTGCAGCTAGAGGCATCACCCCGGTACCAGCGTCCAAAGCCGACGGTCAGCTGTCTTGTAATGACAACCGATGCGGCTAAGAAGCCGCTCGGCTGTCATTGCAAGGAGTGGGAGGGGACATCCCCCCCTCCTGCCGCCTTCCGCACGGCTTCTGCGTAGCCGCTGAAGACCCGATCAAAGCCGCATTCGGCTCTGATCGGGTCTCCATGTAAACTTGCCGTTTTGAATGCTTTTAAGTGCAGAGGAGGGGTTTGGGGTCTGTTAGACCCCCAGATCCCTCCACCAGAGTACCTGTCAAGTGATAAAAACAAAAACAATTTTTTTTAAATGTACAAAAATATCGGCCAATATCAGCTGATACCGATATGCAATGGCCAAAAGATTGGTATCGGTATCGGCAACGAAAAACCGATATCGGTCGATCACTAATTTTCGGTACTTTTTAAAAATGTTGTTAGCCTTAAGTACTTGCCAACCACAATACATGTATATACGTTGCAGTTTGCAAGTGGTTTACCGAATTATGGATGAAGATATCAGCCATAACCTCAGTATCGTTCTTTGCAGCCGATGGCCAGCTTTCTCATGAAACTGTTGCGAGTGGCTGGAATGGTTTCCGAACCCAGTGTTTCTCAGGCTTACCATTTCTGCTGGTTTACCCAAGAAACGATTTGGTGGTGCGGCTGGCTGCTCCCATAGGGGATCAAACAGTGGCCTTGGAGGACTGGAGTGACATCATGACGTCACTTCCGGCTAAGGCTGAAAGTAATTTTTTTTTTCCTTCTAAAGCAAAAGATTTCAAATAAATTTTCTCGTCTTTTCTTTTTAAAGTTGAAGAGATGTGGGGTCTTTTTGACCCCAGATCTCTCCATAAAGAGGACCTGTCATCTTTATTTCTATTACAAGGGATGTTTACATTCCTTGTAATACAAAAAAAGTGATAAAAAAATTAAAGGGACAGTGTAAAAATTAAAAATAAAAAGTAAAATAAAAAACAAAAAAAAAATGTAAAGCGTCCTCATCCCTCCGTACTCTAAACAGGTAACTTGTAAAGGTGTTTAAAGCATCACCTATGGACTTGGAGATTTTTAAGTACCGTAGTTTGTCGCCATTTCACGAGCAATTTTAAAGTGTGATATGTAAGGTATCTATTTACTCGGCGTAACATCAACTGTCACATTTTACAAAAAAATAGGGTAAATATTGTGTTTTTTTTTAACTCATTAAAGTATTTTTTCCCAAAAAACTTGCATTTGCAAAACCGCTGAGCAAATACTTTTTGACATAAAAAATTGTAGTGATCGCCCTTTTATTCCCTAGGGTATCTGCTAAAAACAATGTATGATGTTTGGGAGTTCTAAGTAATTTTTTCAAATATTTCTTTATTGAAAACTTGGGATTTACTGTACAATCATTAGTGTTTTGGTTTCATTGAGAATAAATCAAACAATACACAAGAGGATTGATACATTTCATTATCAAATACATCAAAATATTTCAATATGTCCATAGACAAAAAACTTTTACACTACCCTTTTACACCTCATCGTTTCTCCATCCTCTTTTTCATTAAAGAGTTTCCCAAAATTTCTCATACTAAATTTTAACATCCCGTTTTATATTTTCTAAAAAAACAATCGTATCCCCAATTCACCCACCCCCAAGAAAAAAAAATATCTCTCCCCAGTCACCTACAACTCCTGGGGTTCCTGGGAATGACAACCATCCCTTGAAGACTGCTGTATGTTATCCTCTACATCCATGCTGCCACAACCTTCCTCCTCCTCCTCTTCCTCCTATTGCTCCTGTGTGTTTTTTGTTGCCCAGCATGAATGACATCTGCATAAAGGGGGCCTTGTGAGGAAAGGAAGTCCTCCTCTTCCTCCCGCTGTTCTGTCTCAAGTGTCCTGTCCATGATTCCACAAAACATGTGCTCCAGCAGGCAGACTAAAGGGATAGTGTCACTGATGCATGCATTGTCACAGCTCACCATCCTTGTGACCTCCTCAAATGGTGACAGGACAGTGCATGCATCCTTTATCAGCAGCCACTGGTGTGGTGAAAAGAAGCCAAGCTCCCCTGAGCCTGTCCTTGTGCCATATTCACACAGGTACTCATTGATGGCCCTCTGCTGCGTGTGCAGCCGCTGCAGCAATGCCAATGTGGAGTTCCACCTGGTGGGCATGTCACAAATCAGGCAGTTGGTGGGCATGTTGAATTCCCGTTGCATGTCAGATAGCCAAGCACTGGCATTGTACTACCACCGAAAATGGCCACAGACTTTTCTGGCCTACCTCAGAAGATCTTGTAAGCCCAGGTACCTGTTCAAGAAACACTGCACCACCATATTCAGGACATGTGCCAAGCATGGAACATGTAGAAAGTGTTCCTGTCGCAGGGCAGAGAGAAGGTTGGAGCCATTGTCGCATACAACCGTTCCTGGCTCAAGCTGCCATGACGTCAACCACCTCTAAGCCTGCCCCAGCAAAGCTGACAGAATCACTGGCCCAATGTGGCTGCTGTCCCCTAGACAGAACAACTGAAACACTGCATGGCATATTTTAGCCTGACTGCTTGCATAGCCCCTTGAATGCTTAGGGAGCACTGCTGGTTCAGAAGACAATTCAGCGAAAGAGGACATAGAGGAAGAAGGGGAGGATGGGGTGGAGTAGACAGATGTGGAAGAATCAGCACCAGATTTTTGGAGGCATGGTGGCAGAAAAAGCTCCAGCACTGAACCCTGTCCTGCATCCTTCCCAGCTGCCGGCAGAGTTACCCAGTTAGCCCATGCCTGCTGGACCAAAAATCAGCAGTAATGTGAACCTTCCTGCTGACTGCTCTGTCCAAGGAGGCCAAAACATTACCTTCCACGTGATGGTAAAGAGAAGAAATGTATTTTTGGAACCTGCCACTGTGGTACAGCACATTCCACAAATTTATGAAAGGAGGCAGAGTCTACCAGATGAAAAGGCAGCAG
Source organism: Pelophylax lessonae (assembly GCF_965119305.1). Classification (NCBI taxonomy): domain Eukaryota; kingdom Metazoa; phylum Chordata; class Amphibia; order Anura; family Ranidae; genus Pelophylax; species Pelophylax lessonae. Next base: position 539,035,000 of record NC_138770.1, on the reverse strand, counting down.
TTGTGGTGCTAGCAATTTGGCCAAGCTAGCATTTAGACGCTGAGCATGTGGATGGCTGGGACAGTATTTCTTTTTACGGTTCAGCAACTGGGGTAGCAAAATTAGCCTGCTGGTCAAATCAACAGGTGGTGTACTGCTAGCAGATTGGGTGCAAGTATATGTGGCACTCATTGCTATACCATCATCCCTATCTCTCTTTTTGAGAAGACATGAGGTATAGTAGGGGTAGAGATCTCAGATGAGGAGCAAGGTGAAGCATGATTTTTTTATGATGTTGGTCTTTCAGGTACTGTTGCCAACGGACTGCATGGCATGCTGTCATATTTGATTTGTCAAGCATGTGGTGCCCAAGCGGCTGGTGTTCTGGCCACGCTTGATCCGCTTCAGACAGAGATTGCAAACAGCAACACTGCAGTCTACTGCACATGTGCTGAAAAAAGCCCACACTAATGAACTTTTGGTAATCAGTGGGGAGTTAGAAGAGCCCTGCACCTATTGAACTATGTGGTGTGATGCAATTGGGTGGCTTCTCTTTAGGCAGCCCCTGGAGCCCATCGTGCCTCGTTGGAGTTGTTCCACCTCCTCCTCCTCACATTCCTCCTCTATTCTCTCAGGCAACCAAGTACAGTCAGTGACCTCATCATCCCCTCCCTCCTCGTCACTAGAGCAAATTTGGCAGTATGCTGCAGCTGTGGCAACATGACTGCTAGTTTCTTGTCCATCATTGTCACCCCCTCTCTCTAGGCTCGCGTTGTTCCCTTCCTCAATCTGGGAACCAACATCGGAGCATTCAAATTGCTGCACATCCTCCAGCATCATGCAACTGACACTATGATCAAAAAATTCAGGTCATTCCTCCATGCTTGATGGTGAGGCTATGGAAGGAGTAGCTGTAGACAAGGAGCCTGTGGAATGTGCTACTTTAGCAGCTGCGGTGGAAGGCAAACTAGTATGAGCCTGTGTGACAGAGGACGAGGAGGATGAGGATGGCTTAGTTATCCACTCCACCAACTCTTCTGCATGTTGTGGCTCAATAACACGGCCAGCACCGGAAAAAAGGACAAGCGTGCCTCGGCTGCAGAAGATGCACCATATCCGTGGCCACCACTTTTCACTGTGGCCACAGCTTGCCCTCTTTTAGTAGCCTGTGAGCATCTGCCTCTCTTCGTTGGCCTTTCGGACATGATGGGGATTTTGGGGTGGTTTTTACAACTGATTATTATAGAATGTGTGATGGAAATATAATGCTTGGGTGCAATATTTTGTGCTTGATGCACTATAAACTGTTTTATTATTGTGTTTTATTTTTTGGGGAGGGGGGAATTTTTTTAACTTTTTAGTATACAGTGTGGAAAGGGAATATGGTGGTTAGGTGCAATACTTTTGTGCTTGGTGCACTAAAAACCGTTTTATTATATTTTTTTATTAATAAAGAAAAATTAATTAAGCCAAAAAAAAAAAGAAAACCCCTGCTGAGGCAGAAAGAATAGCACCTGAGATGCACAAGGGGGTAGAGCAATTATGCCCCAAATATTATCGGTGCTGGTTCACCACCAAAAAAAAACCACCCACGTCTGGAGCAGAAGGAAGAGTGCCTGAGATGCACAAGGCGGTACAGCAATGATGCCCTTAATATTATTGGTGCTGGTGCGCCAACAACAAAAACACCCACGTCTGAAGCAGAAGGAAGAGCGTCTGAGATGCACAAGGGGGTACAGCAATTATGCCCCTAATATTATTGGTGCTGGTTCACCACCAAAAAAACACCCATGTCTTGAACAGAAGGAAGAGCGTCTGAGATGCACATGGGGCTACAGCAATTATGCCCTTAATATTATTGGTGCTGGTGCGCCAACAACAAAAACACCCACGTCTGAAGCAGAAGGAACAGCGTCTGAAATGCACAAGGGGGTACAGCAATTATGCCCCTAATATTATTGGTGCTGGTTCACCACCAAAGAAAACACCCACGTCTGGAGAAGAAGGAGGAGCGTCTGAGATGCACAAGGGGGTGCAGCAATTATGACCCTAATATTATTGGTGCTGTTTCATCACCAAAAAAAACACCCACGTCTGGAGCAGAAGGTAGAGCGTCTGAGATGCACGAGGGGGTGCAGCAATTATGCCCCTAATATTATTGGTGCTGGTTCAGCACCAAAAGAAAAAAACACCTGCTTCTGGAGCTGAAGGAATAGTGCCTGAGATGCACTAGGGGAGCAGCAATTATGATGCAGAAGGACACACTACCACCTGCGACAAAGAAGGGGGTGTACTAATATTGCAACAATAGAACCTGATGCTGCTAAAAACAAAAACAAAATATTTATTGAAAAGAAAAAACACTTCAATCACTGTAATGGCTGATATACAGTATATATATATATATATATATATATATATATATATATATACTATCTCCTGAAATAGCTGATAAATACATATATCTACTACACTGGCTGATCTATTATTATATAAACCGCACACTCCACTAACTACCCTGCCTAATTTTCACTCTTAACACACAGCTGCCATTTAAGCAGCCTTATATAGTGTGGGGCGTGGACTTAGCCCTTGAGCCAAGATTGGCTAAAGGCACCCTGTGGACATTGTGCTGTGATTGGCCAAAGCCTACAGGTCAAGGTGCATGCTTTGGCCAATTACAAGCATTGCATTATGGCGGGCGAATTTCCCGCAAATAGCCATGTTTGTTCGTTGTTCTACAAACAAACGAACACCCGATGTTCAAGCCAAACTTATGTTTGACTCAAACTCGAAGCTCATCCCTAGTGGAAACATAGACTTAGTGTGGTTGCCTGTACTATTCCTTTAAAGTATAGTGAACATTGTAGACTGTGAGCTTAGACCCCAGAGCACTTCCAGCTACACTGACAGTCCTCCCCCGGGTCCAGCTTCCTTCTCCTCTGGTAGTCTTCATTCAAAGCCCAGCACAGCTATACTGTGTGTATATATATATATATATATATATATATATACATATATATATATATATATATATATATATATATTTCATTTGGAGACGTAAGGCTGAACTAATGATTGCAGGGGGGAATTTAGGTATTAGGCTTTACTTCCACTTTAACCACTTAAGCCCCGGAAGATTTTACCCCCTTCCTGACCAGGGCCTATTTTGCGATTCGGCACTGCGTTAGTTTAACGTTCAATTGCTCGGTCGTGTGATGCTGTACCTAAATGAATTTGACGTCCTTTTTTCCCACAAACAGAGCTTTCTTTTGGTGGTATTTGATCACCTGTGCGATTTTTTGATCACGCACTATAAACAAAAAAAAAAAGAGCATAAATTTTGCAAAAATAACAATATTTTTCACATTTTTTTATTTGAAATTCCCCCAAAAAAATGTAAAAATCTAAATTTTTTAACATTTTAGGCCAATTTGTTTTATGCTACATATGTTTGGTAAAAAAATTGCAAAAAGCGTATTTTGATTAGTTTGTGCAAAAGTTATTGCATTTACTAACTAAGGGAAAGATTTTTGTCATTTTTGTTGTTTTTTTTTAACGAGTAATGGCGGCGATCTGCGATTTTTTTTGCGGGCCTGCGACATTACAGCAGACAGATCGGACCCTTGACTGACATTTTTGACACTTTTGGGGTTACCAGTGACATTACTACAGTAATCAGTGCTATACATATGCACTGTTACTGTAAAAATGACACTGGCAGTGAAGGGGTTAACTTTTTTTTAGAGGGGGGGGTTAAGTGTGTCCCTAGGGGGCGTGCTTCTAACTGTGATTGGATGTGGCTACTGGTAAAAGAACAGAGATCAACGGTCCTACATAGCAGAACCGTATGATCTCCATTCTTACACAGGGGAGAATGACAGGCGGCTGTGTTTACATTAGCCGCCTGCCTTTCTCCCGCTGTAACGGACAATCGCGAGTGCCCGGCGGACATCGGGTCCGCCGGGCACACGCGTGGGGGGGGTCCGTGAGTGAGCGGGAGTGGGAGCACGCCTCCGGCGGTGCGCGCTCGCTCCCTAGAGCCTCACAGGCTAGCGACGTACGCTTCTGACTGCCGACGTAAATCGGTGTTAGGCAGTCGGCAAGTGGTTAAGTTAGCCAATAAAGGGTATCGCCTAAACTCCAAACTGCATTAATCAATAGCTAACACTGTACAATACTCTACTACAACTAAAACATATGAGTTAAAACTTCAAAAAGTCAAATGTATCAAGCAGAATGTACACGTAAAGACCAAATCCAATCAAAATGTTTTACTTCATTTTGGGAAGAGTGTAGAAGGTTTGGAACCCGTGTGAAGTGTTTCTAGGATTCATAGTATCCAGGTTGCTTGACCAAAGCAACTTCAATGATCATATACTGTATAGCCTATGCTTATATGTGATCACTAAAAACTAACTCTAGGCACATTGATTATTACAATTTTTTGTACTAGAAACTCTTTCTGATGCAACTCGAATATGGAAGTTAGGCTACTGCTGTACATTCCAGCACCTGCTTATTGGAGGATAGACACTAGTATACAATTAAGGAAACACTTGCATCACAACTGGGAGTTTAGCAGATTAGTAAGGCTCTAAAAAATGAAATAATTGAACATTCCCGGGCAATGTTGCATTTACTCCAAACAGTTCAGAGAGTCGTGGTGACTATACATATGTGCTCCGCCCAACGTGTTTCATCATAACAAATCTCTGTTTACAAATGAGACTGGGCCATTTTGTGAAAGATTTTGAGGCTTCAATAACTTTCAATTAAAGTGTCACCTCCCCTAATGGATAGATAAATATTTGATGTGGGGGCTCACATGACATTTATGCCCCCGATTACATCAGTTGTAACGAAACAGGTTAGGAGTAGCTAATGTACTTGACTTCGCCACGCCTGTCTGAACTGTTTGAAGTATTTGCAACATTGCCGGGAATGTTTATTTAAACAAAAGCGCTATTTTATGTTTAAATTGTAAGTCATTTTATGTACTTTGAATACATTAAAAGTTTTTATACAGATTTACACTATGTGGGCTCTCCCATTTTGATTTTATAGTGGAGCTCAGGAAATATATGGTTGCCATTCATTTAACATTTAACATACATTGGTGACATAGAGACATTGCAGGAATCCAGCTTGAACGAATGCAATATTTTTAATATCATAGTGTTGCATTGTTACTTAATTGGAACTGTTATATACTGTATATTTTTGTTTTGCACAAAGTGGACTTTAAACTTTTTATTTGTTTTTGGTTTTCACATTAGATTAAGTGTCTATCTTGCACATTTTTATAGTTATGCCCCATACACACGTGCAGATTATCTGCAGACTTTTGTCTGCAGACTTACCTTTTCTATGTAGTGCAAGGGCCTGCCGGGTTTTCATACAAATTGAAAGTGTTTAGGTTTGACCTCATATTATATGGTTTTGGTAAGTCTGCAGACAAAAGTCTGCAGATAATCTGCACGTGTGTATGGGGCATAAGCGCAGAAAATTTCTTATTGCCTTTGTTACACAGTGTACCTTACTGCTTTTTGACAGCAGCTTGATTTTTCACCTACCAACGCATTCTCTATTATGATTATATAACAACTTTAAAACATAGCTCCACATAGCTATTATCATTTATGCATGAATATTAAGATCCTTTATAAGAGCAGGACTTTTGGTGCAGGAAATGCACCAAAACCACCCACTTTAATAGAAGTCCATGCTAAAGCACGGGTAACCCACATGAAACACGTGGTACACCACGCTGCACCCGCACAGCAGGGAAATTGTAGTGGGTCATTGTGAAGGGGGCCTACCACCCAGCTGTTGCACACATGTGTCCATGGCAGCATGAGATTGGGTGCTTCCCATGATCCCAGGGGCAATAAAATCTGCTTAAAGGGCCCCCAGTGCTCACTATTTTTGAAGTTAGTTTTATTTTAGTCTTTTAGATGCAAGGGGTTTTTATTGTTTTTCTTTTGCCTTTCTTAAAGTTGATCGAAGCTGATTCTCTTTAGTATTTGAATAGCATTTCTTGTAGTTAGTCACATTTAACTGGATTCATTCTGTAATGTTTCACTGCTTATCAAAGTGTTAAGGCTCAATACCACCCCTTTGCATCTTGATCGCCCATCCCGACTTTTGAGAAAAAATGTTTATCCATAGTCTTATTTTAGGTGTCCTTGGTCCAGTAGCATGACATCACAAGTACTGTCCCGTGTGATGATGTGGAATCATTCTCTGTAGTATTCTCCTGTAAGTCCAGGGAGACCTGATGATGTGGCTGAAGGTGGCAGGCCCTTAAAGCTCTGGATTCCTAGGAAGTGGGTAAGAAGTGAACAATGGTGGAGAGGAGATGAGTACTGCAGTGCAACCTGTTTTTTTTTTTTTTATTTTACCAATGGCTGGGCTTTTTTTAGTATTTAGTTAAGACAAGGTTGGGCTTTAGCCAACAGTCTCTGAAAAGCATTGGCAAAGCACACAGCAGGAACAGATTGGGTAAAAGGTAAATAGATTTTGTAAAGACTTGCTAACTAAAATAAATATTGCTAGCTTAGGATAGGAAATATTGCTAGCTTAGCATAGGAGATATGGTTAGAGACCTTAATCACTAATGCGAAATGGAGAAGATATTGGACTCAACCTTAAAGTCTTTTTGCAGAGAATGCAAAAAAACCTTAAAGCTTTAGAACCACTTCAAACACTACTACATACTACATTATTTTATTACTTATGTGTAGCAAGCACTAGTAATTTTAGTGGGGCAATTAAAGGTTATGTTCGCTATAGCAAAAATTGCTTGCGTACTCCCAGCCTCAATAGGACAGATCCTTTAGATCAAAAATTCTGGTCACTCTTTTAGCATGCATTCCAGACTGTAAACCAAAAAAAAATACCTAAGCATGTGTCTTTTCTGTGTTGTAAAGCAACCAACACAAGGTGAACAAGAACGTTGGATCTTCTAAAGCAAACTTAAAGAATAAATGCATTGTAAATGCAGATAATTTATTTGCCTCTCCATGCTGCCTGTTCAAATAGTAAAATTGAGCCTGTATTTTATTTAATAAGATGAGTGAATTCTCCTCTTTATAGTTTGCTGGCCCTGCCTACAATTTACATATTGTTGTAATGTGAAAGAAGCTTCTCCTACAAACATCTACACTAGAAGAAGCTCTGGGAATAGGCTGCTGAATTACCCTAATGCAGAGCCCATCTCCTTTTTTTCCTAGAGCTTACATTGATGTGTGCAATAAAAGGGTGAAGGAAGTCTTTTTCTTATTTCAGGACCATGGACAGTACTTTACATCCCTATAGTATAATATATCATCACAGTACAAGTGAAAAAAGTGCTGCACTGCAATTGTTATAGCAACAGATCATCAATTATCATACAATGACACCACAGACATGGCAAAAGCCTTTAGGGCATAATGGAATGAAATATTAAATTAATGCTTCTTACAATGTTTGTAATCTTGAACTGTGCTCCATCTTCATAATACCTTTAAAGCCTTAACGCCTTCCCGCCAACGTAACACATATATGTGGCCTCAAGGAAGTGGGCTTTTTTTCTGTGGGGCCACATATATGCATATCTCCCTTTTTCAGGGAGCGCGCCGCACAGCATGCTTGCAGCACAGAGCCCGGGCCCTCGGGGGCTCATACTAACAATCGGGACCCAGGACTGTCGGTTCCAGGTCACCTGATCGCTGGGATAGCCTCTGATTGACTATCACAGTGATCAGTCACTCTGACTCTGCCCCTGTGTTTATTTCCCCTTTCTCTAGTTATACACACTGCTCCTGCTCTTGAGGAAGAACATGCGTTAAAACATCCCCACAAAAGGGGACTCAATAACAAACAGGTAAAACAACCACAGAATCGGTCAAACCAATGTAGCACATCAAAGCATGGACTTGACAGTGTTAGTGCACAGCATGGTACAGTCCCATTGATTCTTGTCCAAATCCCCATCCCGTTTCAACTTGTTGAGTCTTCTTCAGGGGGGTACTGGACAATAGGATTATACAGATATTTCTGTGTTTGGGACCAGTGCCTAGGCAAAACTCTTAATTACATAAGATACAACTTTGTCTTTGGGAGCAAGGAGACAAATGGAGCCTCAAGCTTTCCCCTGAGGGAGGCACAGCTCCATCAGTGATGCTGATCCACACACACAGGTCTAGCGCTCAACCACCATGCAACTGAAGACAATAGAGAAAACTTTTCTCTATTGTCTGCTTTTGCATGGTGGTACACGTTAGGCTTGTGTGTGTGGATCAGCTGCAGGCATCACCTCGGTGCAACCACTTCTTCAAGCCAACATACAGGTACGTCAGTTTGCGGGAAGGGCCATGCCAGAATCTACAAATATGTAATATCAGAATTTGCAGATGTCCACAAAAAGACTATATAATATTCTATAGACATGCACAGTAAAATTACTTATGTTGACATTCAAGACTGAAATATAGCCACTACTTAATTACTTCAAAAATAGTTATTGTTGTTTTCATCTTCATAATACCTTTAACGACTTCAAGGGATTAAATGTGAGCCTAGGGGAGTAATTCTAACTGTGGGGGGCGTGGCTTGTGAAATTATCACAGAGACCTGTGTTCCCACATAGAAGGATCACAGGCACTCTGTGATCATTCCAGAGAGAAGAACGGTCAGCTGTGTTTACAACAGCTGACCATTCTTCTCTCTTAGCGGGGAGTGATCGCGGGTGTCAGGGGGCAATCGGAGCTGCCTGCACCATGCATCCGAGTCCCCGTATACCTACGTCGGTACACGCAGGAGGGGCTGCCTGCCGCAGTAGAACTGTGGAGGGCGGTCCTTAAGTGTTTATTTAGAAATAATGTGCCTCCAGACAGCAGCTATCTGGGCCATTATATATAGCACTTGGTGGTGCCCCTATCCACAAATATATCATTAGAAATGGAGGGATTGGGAAGCAAGGATTTCGGGCACACTGATTATATAAAATCACTTTTTATTTGACAATTCAATTAAAAACATAAAATATTACAGGCAGATAGATTTTCTGCATTGAGAACAAAAACCACAACAGTGGTCTACATTGTAGAATGCATTGGCTCATAAGATAGTGAACCTTGGTTTACATAGCCATTAAATGTACAGAAAGGTTTACAATTGAATATAGATCAAGAATAATATACTTCGCATCAGGAGATTCCTGCTGACGGATACCCGAAAAGTCGAGGTGCCGGTCAACAGGGTCAACTGAAATTGTAGTTGGTTTGTACCATACATTACTTTGCGTTTTTGCTCAACATGTTTCGCTTTGCTACGAAAAGCTTCACCTGGAGCATATCATTTGACTCATCTGTACATTGTATGATGAGACATACATCTCAAATTCTTTGATAGTTAACGAGGAGGACTATTGTGTATTCAGAAAGCTCATCTATTGGTAAACGGGTATTCACATAAGAGTGAGAGTGGTCACCTTATGTGCCGTATCAATCATTCAACAGTAAGGAGCCTACAGTGTCGGCTTTGCACCCAACCTAAGGATATTAGATGCCCATGATGAGCTTGTGTTGAACACCACAATGTCCTCCCCGGATGGGGAACCGCCGCCATCCGGGGAGGACATTGTGGTGTTCAACACAAGCTCATCATGGGCATCTAATATGCCTATAATATTTTATGTTTTTAATTGAATTGTCAAATAAAAGTGATTTTATATAATCAGTGTGCCCGAAATCCTTGCTTCCCAATCCCTCCATTTCTAGCGGTCCTTAAGTGGTTAAAGCGGAGCTCCACCCAAAATGGGAAGTTCCTCTTATTTGCTTCCTCCCCAGCAGTGGATACCTGTTAAAACCAGGTAAGATCGCCACTTTTGTTGTTCGTCGATCTACAAATTTTCCCTCCTCCTTCTACCCCACTGACTTCTGGGAGACACACAGATCCCAGAAGACAGCAGTGCCATTCAGAAAGCACAGTGAGACTCGCGCATGCACAGTAGGAAACAGGCTGTGAAGCTGCAAGGCTTCACTTCCTGTTTACCTTAGTGAAGATACCGGTGCCTGCACACTTCGCTTTAAGTCTACATTTTTTTCAGGACTAAATATATAACAATACCTGAAGCAGGACCAGCTGTAGTTGACCTAACTTTTTATGGTTGTTTGTAGGTCATGAGTATAATGCATATGGCCTTCCAGGCCAGAGTCTTCTTAAGTGAGTACTAATACACCTGGGAGTGAGTGTGCCAAATGGGATCATCCCTGGCTGGGCAGAGCTATGTAGGGGACATTGAGAGAGACTGGTATACCAATGATGGCACCTTGTTTAGACTTGTTGAAGGAAGCTGAAGGCTGTGGACTTAGTATACATGGGGCAAGTGATCCCACCTTGGTGCTCCCAAGGAGGAAAGTAATATGGGAAGATGGCTTACAAATGATGTGCTGGTGTTCTGCACCCTAATGACAGCTACAGAATGTCAGTTTTCAAAATAGAAAACATTCAATAAAATTATTTTGGAAAAAAATACAAAAAAAACAACTGCACACTAATGCCGGTCCAAAGGTATTTATTCCATAAAGTCCAAAGAAACTGACACCAGGACACAGTCAAATGATGGAGGTTGATGCGTTTCACACAAACATTGTACACAGAATGTTTGTTCCTGTGTATGGCGTTCCACAAAAAAGAGTTCTGTTGGTATGTCAGTGTGATGTGACGTCACGTGAAGTTAAAGTAAATGGCAGAAAATTCACTCACCAGCCACTTTATTAGGCACACCTGTTCAATTGCTTGCTAACACAAATTTCTAAACAGCCAATCACACGGCAGCAATTCAATGTATTTAGGGATCTAGACGTGGTTAAGATGACTTTCTGAAGTTCAAACTGAGTATCAGAATGGGGAAGAAAGGGTATTTAAATGACTTTGTACGTGGCATTGTTATTGGTGCCAGACGGGCTGGTCTGAGTATTTCAAAAACTGCTGATCTACTGGGATTTTCACACACAACCATCTCTATGGTTTACCGAGAATGAACCAAAAAAGAGAAAATATCCAGTGAGTGACAATTGTGTGGACGAAAATGCCTTGTTGATGTCAGAGGTCAGAGGAGAATGGAAAGACTGGTTTGAGATGATAGAAAGGCAACAGTAACTCAAATAACCACTCGTTACAACCAAGGTATTCAGAATACCATCTCTGAATGCACAACATGTCAAACCTAGAAGTAAATGGGCTACAGCAGCCGAAGACCAGCCCGGGTGCCACTCCTGTCAGCTAAGAACAGGAAACTTAGGCTACAATTCGCACAGGCTCACCAAAATTGGGCAATAGAAGAGTCTTAATTTCAGCTGCGACATTCAGATGGTTGGGTCAGAATTTGGAGTAAACAACATGAAATCATGGATCCATCTTGCCTTGTATCAACAGTTCAGGCTGGTGGTGTAATGGTGTGAGGGAAATTTTCTTGACACACTTTGTGCCCCTTAGTACCAATTGAGTATCGTTTAAATGCCACAGCCCACCTGAGTATTGTTGCTGACCATATCCATCCCTTTATGACTACAGTGTACCCATATTCTAAAGGATACTTCCAGCAGGATAATGCACCATGTCACAAAGCTCAAAACATCCCAAACTGGTTTCTTGAACAGGACAATGAGGTCTCTGTACTCCAATGGCCTGCACAGTCATCAGATCTCAGTCCAATAGAGCATCTTTGCGATATGGTGAAACGGGAGATTCACATCATGGATGTGCAGCCGACAAATCTGCAGCAACTGCGTGATGCTATCATGTCAATATGGACCAAAATCTCTGAGGAATGTTTCCAACACCTTGTTGAATCTATGCCACAAAGAACTAGGGCAGTTCTGAAGGCAAAAGGGGGTCCAACCCGGTGCTAGCAAGGTGTACTTAATAAAGTGGCTTGTGAGTGAATATTTCATGTGTCGACATTCCTTTATTCTTGAATATCTAGGATTATTGCAAAGAGTTTCACACAGTATGACAAATTGTTCCATCTACCAGCAGGAGGGTAGCTGTCCTGAAGAAGAAGTGAGAAAAGGACTTGCAGAGCTTGGCACCAATACACAGCCAATCACAAGCTCCCTTGCATTCATTCATGTTTGCTTCTCAAGCAGTAAATAAGTTCAAAAATAGTGTGTGAGATGCCGTTTAAAACTGTAAAAGCTTAGCAAAAAAAACATTGACTGCTGAAGAGTCTCTTCGGTAGGGGGACCTTAATGCATACCTCCCAACATTTGAACTTCAGAATGAGGGACACTGGAGGAGGGACAAGACCTGCAGTGCCCATAGCACACAGCCGTAAAAATATGGGCATGGTCAATCGCTTAGCAGTAGGAGGGGCTTAAGGGATGTGGTTAAACAAAACCCAGGCTTCCTAGTACCTGTAAAATATGCTTTGATTGCTTTGTCTGAGCCACTTCAGCTCTGGAAGATTTTACCCCCTTAATGACCAGGCTATTTTTTGTGATTCGCCACTGCGTTACTTTAACTAACAATTGCACGGTCGTCTTTCGCTGTACCCAAATACAATTGAGGTCTTTTTTTCCCACAAATAGAGCTTTCTTTTGGTGGTATCTGATCGCCTCTGCGGTTTTTAAATTTTGCGCTATAAAAAGCGACAATTTTGAAAAAAGCACAATATTTTTTACTTTCTGCTATAAAACATTCCCAATATTTTTTTTATCAGTTTAGGCCAATTTGTATTCTGCTACATATTTCTGTTTAGAAAAATCCCAAAAAGGATATTTTAATTGGTTTGCGCAAAAGTTATAGCGTTTACAATCTACAGGATAGATTTTTGGACTTTTTATTTGCTTTTTGTTTTTATTAGTAATGGCGGCAATCAGCTATTTTTAGCGGGACTGCGACATTGCAGCGGACAGATCAGACCCCTAACTGACATTTTTAACACTTTTTGGGAACCAGTGACATTAATACAGTAATCAGTGCTAAATAATATGCACTATTACTGTATAAATGACACTGGCAGGGAAGGGGTTAATAACGGGGGTGATCAAGGGGTTAAATGTAAGCCTAAATGTGCTTGCTAACTGTGGGGGGGGGGCTCTAAAGCAGGCACACAGAGATCCGTGTTTCATCTTAGCTGAAACACACAATCTCACTGTGCCTGTCTGACAGAAGAGCCGCCTGCTTTGTCTACATAGGCAGTGGCTCTCCTGTCAGTTTCCCTGAAGATCATGGGAGGCCGGCGGCAATCGAGCCCGATCCTCCCACGGTCTGACTCCCGCTTTGTCTAATCACAGTGGAACGGTGGCGCACGCACGTTGCAGAGACCGTGTGCACATAATCAGGTAGATCTACGTGATTATGCACAGCCGAGCCGCCCTGCCTCAGTAAATCTGCGTGGGGCGGTCGGCAAGTGGTTAAAGAAGAACTTAATTAAAAAAGTCAGGGACTGCATAGCAACCAGCAAGTGTTAAGACAATGAAGACTTTGATGAGACGTATATAATGTACAGTATTGTGTATATAGTGCATTGCATTTATACACAGGCATGCATTACCACTGCTACCGGAAGTTACGTGTGACGTAGCAAGACACGCCCTACGCGTTTCATCACCACGTCATTTGGAGCAACACATAACTTCCGGTAGCAGTGGTTCCGGACCGTAGAACGTGGAAGCGCTTAGGTGACTGGACCCTGCACGCTGACGGTGAACTTCCTAACTGTGAGTGGATATGCTTTGTGCCTTGTTACCCAAACTATACTACGCAATGGGAGATATCTTATGTTTTTAGCACAAGTTCATCACACACCAGTGAGGACACAAAGTGGGACCCAGGATTGATGTGCAGTTTGGATCTTAGGCAGTCCGTGCGGTAAGTGCTTTTACCTAGTGGGGGGTCACGGGTATTAGCACCGGTCTCACCAGCACGCCATATCCTGTGAGCACATATCTCCCACAGTATCACTGGCACAATTCTTTGCAAATAAAATCTTTCACTCTAGAGCAATCTCAGCACTTTTGTTTTTTATAGTGCAGCACCTATTCGTACTATCTACAGGTATTACAACTTGTCCCAGCACGTTGGCACTTTTATTACATGATGTGGCTCCTTGGCCCCTGCAGGTCCACATCAATTTGTTTTAATGCACAGTGCACTTTTAAGTTTTAATTCAGTGAATTCGCTCAGCATAACTTGCGCGGCACATGTATATGGTTTTAAGGTTTTTATCCATTGTGCATTGTGGTAGCGCCGGTAAACCAACATATTTGCGCCCCTTTATTCACTCACTACCTCAAAGGTAGGTAGGTGGCAGCTCAAAACCACATATATATATATATATATATATATATATTTTTTTTTTGTTTTAAAAAAACAGGATACTCCATAGCGCAGGTATTACTCACCCCCCCCCCCCTTTCATATGCAAGTGAGCAACACACTCCCTAACCATATCTCTTAGGAAGAGAGTCCAATATCCCCTTACGGGCTTAATAAAAGATATATATCTATGAGCACAATTAGGCAATAGTTTTCTAGTTTCTTACTCTACTTTTTCTACTACATTATAGATGGTAACGGGGTAAAATAAAACCACAAAACTTTTCGTAAGGACTCTGCCATAAAAATAGTCCCTCTGTTACTCTCGCTAGCTTCTGGGACTCTGTACTTACAAACTACTTCTGATAACACCTTTTACTGTGGCTTTTGCAAAAGCATTTGCCACTGGCCAAACTTTTGGCCATCCAGAAAACATGTCCATACAGATAAAATGCATACTCGTAAGATCCTGACTTGGGCATCTGGATATAACTTTTTGTAATCTCTGGAAGAGATGTTTAGCTTTTGGTAACACCTTTGGTAACAGGTAAAACAAGAAACTGTCATTAAAAAAAAAAAACTATGGTGAACCCTGGCACTATCTCATACTCGTTTACTAAGATAGCCATAACTGCCTTTGACTTATGACACGGTCTATGTGTCAAGCTGGAAAGAAAAGAGTGACTGGCGGACATAAAAGATCACCTTTTTCCAAAGTCCTGTTTCATAAAAAGTTGCTCTATAACACTTGTTCTTCTCGTTCTGGGGTCCTTAAAGTTTAAATATTCCCAGCTCTACTGGACCAGAACTAGGGTGGAATCTGTGAGTTGCACAGACCCAGCAAGTGTCCAGGGCTGTAATGCAGCATCCTTAGTCACCTGGTCTGCTTTCATGTGTGAGCTATAATGTTAGTATGGTTACCTCAGCAAGAAGCTGGCAGGCTGAAGACAGCCAATCAATTAACTTAACATATTTGATTGGTTTACCTGCCAAAGTAAAAACAAACTTCTGGCCCTTCAAATGGAACCAAAAGCTCTCTAAATCTCTATTATCTATATAAATGTATACTATTTTGATAGCTCACAGGCTTTGCTAAAGCATGGGGCTCTGCTTCTTGAGCTGGGGAAGAAGCATCCAATGAATACAAAGCGCCCTTTTGGGAGATAATTGCATACTCAGTATGGGTATTGCCAACCCCGGTATAAAACCGAGATCAAAATCTACAAAAAAATCCAATATCTGGGTCTTCATGGAGTGTGTCGTGCACTAGACTCACAGCAGCTGATTCCTACCTCATTAGTTTAAAACATGTAGTTTTTCTTTGTCTCCAGCCTCCTCCAATACAGGCAATAAGGTGGCTGGGTTCAATGTACACACTTTTCATTGTTAGATTTGTACATAAACAACAATGCAAATTCATATTTTGTAAACCTTTCATAAAACAAATATTTTGTTTGGCTGTTTGCAATATTTGCTGCACAAAATGTGGGACCATTAAAAATTAAATAATTGACCAAAATAATGTCTACTACTCTGATTTAGCCGTGTGAACCCTTCATTATTGGGTCCAGCTTGCATGAAATATATTACAATGGCTTCTTTTTTCTATCATGCCGTTTGTGTATAAACTCCAGTTTCATGTTTCAAAAATAAAATCTTTTCTTAGGAATATTATAAATTCTCATCGCTTGTGCTGATGTTAGTTTTAGCAAGATAACACAAGTCCTTAATTTCCATCTAACAATAATATATTTAATAATAAATGATAAAAAATACAGTGCAGTAACACAGCAGATTACCACTGCACTTACAAAGAAAAGGAACTCATCATTTCAGAAACCACACATTCTGCTTTGGAATTTAAAAATAAATAAAAACAAAAAGTATCATCAGCCAGATCGAAAACTATAAACCAGCTTGGCTGCAGTTGGCATCTATCCTAACAGATGTGTGAACTTGATGTGATGGGTCTGTTATATTTTAAATTATATTTATTACTTTCACATCAGGGACCACACCTTAAGTTATCAGACCTTTAGATTTAATCTTTTGTAGAAAATTCTAATGTATCCCATCCATCTTGGCTTTGTTCAGTATTATGGCAGCTGTATTATCAACCTCATCTTAATCTAAACTAGCCCCATATTACAAGTTTTCCCAAGAACCTGTATTTTATTTCCAACCAAAAGGTTGTCTAAATCAATTAAATTATATCTATATTATTAATAAAATTGTTAGCATCACATCAAAAAGTAATACTCAATAACACAGCCCAATTCCAATATATCTGCACAGATATATCTCCTTACGTTTTACCATATGCCTCATTTCCACTGAGCAGTACGGTTCGGTACGGTACAGTTCAGTACGGTTCGGAACAGGACACCTTGATCAGGCTTGCGTTTCCACCGTCAACAGTACCCTTATATGATAGGCGTGGTGTAGCCGGAAAGTAGTGATCGACGTCACTTTATAGGCGTAGTGAGAGGCGTGGTGTATGCCGGAAAGTAGAGAATTCTCGCACGAAAATGAAAGTTACACAGCGAACAACAATGGAGGAAGTAATGCAGATTTTGTTCTTGCCTCTTGGCATGTGGTGGAAGTGACAATTCTCTGTCAACCAATCAACATTCTTCAGAGTGTAGCTTCACCCTGTTGGTACAGTACAATTGTGCTTGGTACCCCATCGAAAGTGTCCCAAAAAGTGATATGGTACGGTTCGGAATAAGGGTACCATTCACAACTTTTGACAATGGAAACGAACCGAACCGTACCGCTCAGTGGAAACAAGGCATAATTTCCCTTTTTTTTTTTTTTAAAAAAGGCACTGTTTTACACTAACAAATACTGTGTGCACTTTTTTCAATTTAACCTTCATTTTATCATTCTGTTTGGGAAACAGATTCAAAATAACTGTGATCACATTGTTTATCATTAGATTAATAAACCCCACACATATTGTTATGATATACGTGTACTCATATCATGGGTGACTTTGCCAGTTATCACTAATATCTCATCCCAGTACATTCCTTTTCTAAGAAAGAAAACAGGGAGGGGGGCAAGGGAGAGGATCACGTCTGCACACAGCTAACATGACTTACACAAGATTTACTGTAGAACTAAGAATTTCGGCAGTTACACTTATACACAATTATCTCTCTAAAATCGCTTACATTTTTCCCATTTGTACATAACACATGCATATGGTTCTCTCACTTTCTTCGAACTTATTTCCCTGCATAAGTTAGTTTTACCTCCCTAAAATCTGCTTTCCTTATTTTGTTCTTTTATCCCTTGCATCTCTTGTAATCCCGTACTTAACTTACTCTAGCTCCTATGATCATACAGGCAGCCATAATGCTCATCCCATCTTCCCACTCTGACAACATATAAAGTATTCTGTTTGAGCCAGGGCCAAAAATTGTTATTCCTATACAGTTTGACTTTCATTTGTCTGTTTTGGCTTTTTCCCCATGTTTTAGAATTTACTAGTTGTAGTGCCTGAACCTAAATTCATCATACAACTTAACATCACAATTTCCCTTTATGTCTAGTGTTAATTTGTCTGTCACCCTTCATCCATAATGCTCAAATAGATATCTGTTCCTCTAGCTGTTTAATCTGCATGATTCTTAGTCCCCGTGGACTTTTTGGTAACGCTGTTACCCATTGTGGATCCCTGTCCACTTTAACCTATTATCTAGGGCTCAGTATAGACAGAACCGCACCTCTGGTTCATATATTTTTCTAGCGCTCCTCCTGCACTGGGCATTTTCGAGGGTCTCTTACCCTTCATTCCCTTACTTAATTTATTGCCCATAACAACTGACCAGTCTTTTTCTCTTCTTTACATGTGCCTATACCCTCTAGCCTCTAAACTACTATTACGGCAGATGTGTGCTTCATATAACCTGTTACCAGCACTATTCTTCCCTTTCTTATCTATAACACTCCAATGGACAGTAGACAGTGACAACATACCATATAACCACCAATAAATACAGTTCGATTAAGGGGAGTAAAATAGGTACCCCTACTGTCCCAAAAATGCCTTACTGATCAAGGAAGTCTGATAACCCAAATGTAAGCAAAAGGCTTACCTCAGCCGGCTGATTATCAGAAATTTCCAGACCGTCTCAAGCTCCTCGTTTCGGATTCTCAGGGTCACCTGTAAATTCCCTCCTTGGCAAGGCTCGCCATCTGTTCTGGACATTTTATAGATAGGCAACTCCTATCCTCATATTGATTAGTGGTTCCAAATAATAATAACTACTGCAGTAGAGAACAGACACAAAAAGATACACTCTGCATCTTTCCAAAATAACTGTTCTGCTTTATTTGACGCAGTTGAAGGTTTTTATACATATGATTATGTAGGTATCACATTAATATTACAATTGTACTTTTATGGTAACAAGGGGCGTAACATAGGCCAGGTCATTCTAATTAGGACTCGAAAGAATGCAAACATGTAATGAAAACATTATTAGTGCCATGTGCACATTGAGTGCAGTGTGCAATGCATACAAAATATAATATAATAATATACAGAATGTACAAATTTCCTTTACAGGAGTATGTAATGCACAGAATGTAGGAGACAGGAGTGTGTAATGTACAGGTTGCAGTGGACAAGAGTATGTAATGTACAGAATGCAGGGTGCAGAAGTGTGTAATGTACAGAATGCAGGGGACAGTAGTGTGTAACGTACAGAATTCAGGGGGCGGCTCCATCCATTACCCCAATCCCATCCCGGCTCCATCCACCACCCCAATCCCATTCCGGCTCCATCCACCACCCTGATCCAATCCCTGATTAAATCCTGGCTCCATCCCCCAATCCCATACCAGCTCCATCCATCCACCACACCCATACCAGCTCCATCCATCCCCCACACCCATTCCAGCTCCATCCTTCCCCCTGATCCTGTACCAGCTCCATCCATCCCCCTGATCTCATCCCAGCTCCATCCATCCCCCTGATCCCATACCAGCTCCATCCATCCCCCACACCCAGCTCCATACATCCCCCTGATCTTATACCAGCTCCATCTATCTCCAAAACCCATCCCAGCTCCTTCCATCCCCCCTCACCCATCCCAGCTCCATCCATCCCTCACTCACCCATCCCAGCTCATCCATCCATCCCTACACCCATCCCAGCACCATCCATTTCCTCCTATACCCATACCAGCTCCATCCATCCCCCTCACCCTCTTCCCTATGCCTGTCAGAGGCAGCCGGTGATAGATGCCAGCGTTCCCATGTGTTGCTTGCGGCATGTGGGAACCAATCAGTCCCGCATCACCACGGGAGTTCCTGGACTCAGCCCTGGTTCCCTGGGACTCTTGGACAGGAGGTTTTTCCTGGATGGTCCCAGTGAATCAGGGACTGGTTGGAAGGTATGCCTTATTGGATTCTGGTCCATTCCATCCCTCCCCTCTCTACAATCACAGATTTTTTATTTTTAGTATTTATTTCTTTACATTTTTTTCTGACCCCACCCCCAATGTCATTATGGCCTAGGCCAGAGTGACATGTTCCAGGTCATGCAGCCTCCTGGGATACTCATATTATGTCTCCCAGGAGGCTGCAGGACTAGGCACACAGCTGCCTATAATGCCTAGCCAGCCATCAGAAGCTGACTGCCTGAACCTAACAGAAGCAGCCAGCTAAGGAAAACCAAGATGGCAGCACAAGACCCAGGCTATGTAACCAAAACAGTGGATTGCAGTGGGACATGCATACTTACTGTGCATGTGAGTATGTATTTTTAGGATGCACAGAAACAAAACATGGGGGGAGTTAAATATTACTTTAAGTGTCCTTCAGTGATTTCAGATGAGGATATTTTTAGCAAAGTGGAAGAGACCAAATTAATAGGTGGAGAAGGAAATAGACTACAAGGTTACATGAAATTAATATGAAAATTACATTTAGGCACAAAAAGATCTGCTTTGCAGTGTTCCCTGCACAGAGGTTGATGCCTTTACATTTTTAAGGCCAAGATTTAAAAATCAGATTAGCTATGTATCTATGTTATCCTCCCTAGCGGTATACCCGAGTGTGGCTCGGTGTTAATATAGAGTATCAAAAGCGGTAACCCCGAGCCACACTCGGGATTACCCCACAATCAATCTCACCTTCCCCTGCGATCCCCCGCCGTCCTTTCCCTGTCCACCAGGCATCCTCGCGCTGTCCTACCGCTGTGTGCTTGGCCGATAACAGCACCTGTCTTCCGGTACCCTTCCCTGCGAGCACCGCGATGCAGGGGGGTGGAACCGGCAGCAATTTCAAAAATGTAAATAAAACAAATGACATGATACAAAGTTGTGATCCTAATGGATTACACTGTATCAAGCCATTTCACCACAGGATTTCACCTGGTGGCTTTTCCAGTGCCTTGCCTGTGCTTTTCCAGTTCTTTGTGCCTGGAAAATTGAGAAGGACCATGGCGTTCAAAAAAGCGTTCTTTTTGCGCAAAAGAGCTTTTAGACGAACTGAAAAACAGTGACAGTGAAACTGAGTTACTTGAAGAACTGAGTGATAGTGATTTGTGAGAGAATTCATCATCAGGTACAGAAAGTGACGACAGCGAAGATTCTGTGACTGAGCTCAGCGATGTGCGGACTTGGTGCGGTACGGATCAGGCAGCGCCCCCCAAGATTCCCATTTACAGGAGCACCTGGTATGATAGTTGACTATGACAACCCCTTGGCATACCTACAATTATTTTTGACCGATGAGGTCATTGAAAAAATAGTTACCGAGACCAACCGGTACAAAGAGCAACAATGCGCTACGCATTGGAGGTTTGCAAGATGCAGAAAGTGGGAACCAGTGACCAAAGATGACATTTGGAAATTTCTGGGCCTAATAATTCTTCAGGGAGTGGTGGGGACACCCCTGCAGAAGTGATATTGGACAACCAATACATTACTTGCCACTCCATTCTTTTGCACGGTCATGTCAGAATACAGATTTCCCCTAATAATTAAATATCTCAACTTTGAAAATAATGAAGAATTTGATGAAACTACTCATCCTTCACCAAAACTAAAAAAAATTTGGTAAGTATATCAAATGATTCTTCAGAATTTCCAACAGAGCTATATGCCAGAAAGAGACATCAGCATAGATGAAAGTCTAATGGCCTACAAGGGAAGGCTCAGCTGAGTGAAATACATTGCATCAAAAAGGGCATGATTTGGCGTAAAATCCTGCATGCTATGCGAATCGTCAACTGGCTACATTTGGAATTCAGTGATATACACTGGAAAAGGAAAAAAATTTGATGAAAAATACAGTAATAATGGAATGGCAACATCTTCTGTTCTTCCACTAATTGAGCCATTGCTAAATCAGGGCTATTGTGCAACAACAGACAACTTTTATACATCTCCTGAACTTCATGAGGTTCTACTGCACAACAAAACTGATGCCTATGGAACTGTAAGGGCTAACCGTCTGCCAGGCTAATGGTTGCCTGGCAGAAAGGCAAAATTATGGCACTGCGATGGAGGGACAAGAAAGATGTGTGCCTAATGAGTACAGTGCATAACACCTCCACTGTTATGGTATGCATGAAAGGTGGGAAAGAAGTCATGAAGCCACAAGTAGTGATAGACTACAACAACACCATGGGATGTCGACGGAGCCGACCAAGCAATGGCATTCTACCAAGCTATGAGGAAGCAGCAAAAAAAATACTATAAGAAGATCTTCAGACATCTTGAATAATGCTTGTGGAA
This sequence comes from Pelophylax lessonae, assembly GCF_965119305.1. Classification (NCBI taxonomy): domain Eukaryota; kingdom Metazoa; phylum Chordata; class Amphibia; order Anura; family Ranidae; genus Pelophylax; species Pelophylax lessonae. Next base: position 539,012,954 of record NC_138770.1, on the reverse strand, counting down.
TGCATACATTCTGCTAAAAAAAAGAGTGACTAGCCTGTGATTCATGCAGCCTTTATTTGGAAAGTTGCCGAACAAATTTTTCGGAGTCATCAAACACCATCAATGGCTGTAAACAGATCTGGATGTCATGCTGTATGCGTTGTCAACCCGGAAAGCCTGACTGGTCGTCACTTCATGGACTACATCTGAGAAAAAGTCAGCACCTACAAGGATGTGCCTGGTTTGTTGCTCAAAGAGAGATGACAGTGGAAGGAAAATAGGAAAAGAAACCAGACTTTTTTGTCCCGATTGTGACGTCGGACTTGGTGCAGTCCCAGGTTTCAAAATATTTTATACCCGAGATGTTTACTGAACCTTTATTACAGTGACTAGTAATATTGCACCCCTTGTTTGTACACATTTCAGTGTTTTTGGTTTGATTCTACTATTAAAAAAAAAAAATATTATTATATTATAATTTATGATTTCGTAATCAAATTTTATGATACCCAGGATGTCTACTAGACTCTTGTTTGAACTTATTTAAGTGAGTTATTCCTAAGATATACAGGCCTAAAATATAAAACAACATAATTCCATGCAAAACAATGTACAACTTTTAGCACAAAAATTCTGACATAATCAGACAGCCAGTGAGGTTAAAATGTAAAATCATATATTAATTTCCACATTGTATTTCAACAATTTCTAGCCAACTCCCATTAATCTGAATTATCTTGAAGTACTTTGTAAAGATCCCTACACGTTTACTTCCTTGAATTCTGTGACATATATTTAATATGCCCTTAATTTGACAGTGGTGTTGACAGTAAGAGTTGACAGTAGGAGTTTCAGGAGGTGTTGACAGTAGGAGTTTCAGGAGACGTAATCAATTCAGAAATCACTGCTTGCGAGTAGCAAGGTACCATGGGATATGTAGTCTTTGGAAATTAACAGTAAACCAAAGTAATGGGCAGAGGAGAAGCAGGAGCATGCAAGAAATTCAGGAAGTTATGGAAAGAGATGACCAGCAGCCAGGCAGGACTCAAAATATGAAAGGTGATTTTTCAAGTAAGGTATATTGGAATGCCAAAAAAATAACTATTGTCTGTATTTTCTATTACAATTCTGAGGTTATGAAAGGAAAGTGTATACTGTGACCATAAAACTCCTTTAGGCCCCATGCACATTTCTACAGCTGCTGTTTTTTTTTTTCTGCAGCCAGTAAACTCACCAGCATGCTGGTCTATGTGTCCATGCACACATAGGCTGGTATCAGCATTTTTTGGCTGGCTTGTTTTCTGTCTGGAAAAAAACCCCATAAAAAATGGGGTTTGAGAGGAGTCTTTGAGCTGTAAAAACGCTGTAATAAATGTGGTAAAAAATCTGTATGTTTTCTTGCTATAGACATTAAAAAAAAACAAAAGCTAAAAAAGACAGCAAAACACTAATGCAAAAAAGCAGAAAAACTCACTTTTTTAACGCGGCAATGCTACTGGCATTTTTATAATATCAGTGTGCATGAGGCCTTAGCCACTTGCCGACCAGCCACCACAGATATACAGCGGCAGGTCAGCCGGCTCCTGCGAATCACCGTACCTGTACGGCGGTTTGCGGGAGCAATCGTGGGGGTGCACGAGCGCAATTCGCCAGCAAGGAAGCTGATCTGTGGGGCCTGCGGCCATGATTGCCGCACCGCAATTGCACCCGCGATCGTGGAAAGAGAGCGGCGGTCTGCTGTTGTAAACACAGCAGACCATTGTTCTCTCAGCAATCACAGGGCTCCTGTGTTCCTCCTATTTAGGAACACAGGTCCCTGTGTTGATTTCATAAGCCCATCCCCCCACAGTTAGAAAGTACCCCCTAGGCATATATTTAACCCTTTGATCGCCCCTGGGTTAACCCATTCCCTGCCAGTGTCATTATTACAGTAACAGTGCATATTTTTAGCACTGATTAATGTGGTAATGTCACTGGTCCCCCCAAATGTGTCAAAAATGTCAGTTAGGTGTCTGATCTGTCCGCCGCAATGTCAATCTTTCCCATAGATTGTAGACGTGATAATTTTTGAGCAAACCAATAAAAATACTCTTATTGGGATTTTTTTTATGTTTCAATGATTTTTATCGAGTTTTTTGTAGGAAAAAGGTTTAACAGTGCAAAAAGAGCCAACATGGCTCAACCATATTCTTTGAAGGCAGTAAATTTCGCAGAATACATGAAATACAATGATGCCTAATTAGAGAAGCACAATAGCAAAAATTAGAAACCAGTAAATCAGAAAAAGGAACAGTAAATGTTGGTTAGGCATCCATCAGATGAGGTGAAAACATGGAGACACCGCCCCCGCTTTATTACACTAAAGGTCGATGGTCCGGGCCCGACCCCCCCCCCCCCCGGCGCCCCTACGGGAACACACTGCGCCCTTGGGAGAAGACGGCCCCCAACCCCCGACCCCAGTACTAAGCCCACTACTAGAGGGGGCAGTATCTTGCTATCCGTGCACTGTCAGAGAGAAACAGAAGAAAAGAAAGAAAATAAGAAATGGAGGGAGAAGGACAAGACTGGGGGAAAAAGGAGGAAACAGCAGAGGAAGGCAGCAGGAGTGGGAAGGTGGGGAGAAGGAAAGAAACATCAGCAGCTGGTGAGAAGAGAAAGGGTCGACACCCAGGTCCCGCCCGCCCAGAAGGGGGAGATTCCCCCAACATTTTGTCCAAGGCGACCAGGGCGCCCGACCTCCCCTAAGGGGGGCCTGCCAGGTACCTTATCCAGGGGTCCCATATTTTGTCAAACATACGCATCTTGTCATTCAATAGTGCCACCATCCGTTCGTTTATCATGATCCAGGTCAGTTTGGCTTTTAAAAGCTCGAATGGCACCACTGGGGTTCGCCACGAGCGGGCTATAGCTATTTTGGCGGCCGTGAACACAAAGGCGATAAGGCGTTTGGCGGGTTTAGATGCCCCCTCCACTGGTTTACCCAAGAGGGCATTTCGGGGATCCTTTACCAGGTTAACCTGAGTCAAAGAGTAAACAAAATTATAGACTCGGATCCAAAAGCGTCTGACTTTCGAACAGGTCCACCACGTGTGGAGCACCGTGCCTGCCTGGCCGCATCCCCGGAAACAGTTGGGGGATGCGGTACTCACCGCCACCGCCAGCCTGACCGGGACCATGTACCAACGCAATAATACCTTGAAGTTTGCTTCTATCAAGGAAGTATTAAGTATGGATCTAGAGTTAAACTGTGCTAAAGTGTTCCATTCCGCCCGGTCCAGAGACTCTCCCAGATCCTCCTCCCAGCGTAGCATACATGACAATTTAGTATCGTCTCCATGGAGTATATTATAAATTGTTGATATATAGCTTTTTTGTTTATCTAGTGTGCGGCAAAGGTACTCCATTGGTGTGGAGGTAGTGAAGTCGCTCTTACGCTTGAGGGAGGCTGCGAAATGGGAGATCTGGGCTTAGCGAAAGTACTCCCACTCAAGGAGGGAATACTTCTCCTGTAGTTGGGACCTGGCAAGCAGTCCCCTGTGGTCGCATAATCTGCTAACCGGAGAAGCCCCTTGTTCGTCCACCAGTCAAATGCCACAGGGGTCAGACCCAGCGGGAACAAAGGGTTACCCAGCAGGGTGCCAGCGGAGCATGGAGGGACTTAAATGAGTGTCTGCCCAACAGCCTGTCCCAAACCCCCAGGGAGAGGGACAGGGCAGGACAGAGTACTCCCGGCCTGTCTCTGGCCCGTAACCACAACGCGTGGTGGACCAGAACCCCCAAGTGGGCCGCCTCCAGTTGCATCCAGATTGGGAGGGGGTCTCGGGAGTGGAAGCGTACTAAATGAGCCGATTAGGCTGCGTAATAATATTTACCTAGTTCCGGGACCCCCAGTCCCCCTCTAAGTTTTGGGGTAAAAAGAGTCCGTCTGTTAACCCTGGGCCTTTTGTCCCCCCAAATAAATCGGATAACCGACCCCTGAAATTCTTTAAGATCAGACATATTAAGCATTATGGGTAATGTGCGAAACAGGTACAACAATCTAGGTAATACGTTCATTTTTACCGAATTCAACCTACCGAACCACGACGGGGGACTAGCAGACCAAGTAGCAAGATCTTCCCGTAATTTTTTATATAAAGGTGGGTAATTACATGCATAGAGAGTAGCTATAGATGCCGTGAGATGGATCCCAAGGTATGGCAGCGACCTCTCCTGCCAAGCGAACGGAAAGTTGTCTCTGAGGGCAGACAGGGTAGTGTTGTCCAGTGTTAGGTTTAGAGCCCGAGACTTAGAGGGGTTAATTTGAAGACCAGAGATGGACGCAAACTCCCCCATGTCTCTAAGCAGGTTGGGGATAGAAATTAGTGGGGCCGAGATATACATCAGGATGTCGTCCGCAAACAGGGCGCACTTATGCTCCACACCCCCACACTGTATGCCCTTAATATTCGGATTAGAACGCAATTTAATGGCCAATGGTTCCATGGCTCAAATAAATAAGAGCGGGGATAAGGGACACCCCTGTCTAGTACCCCTTCTAATGTTCAGGAAAGGGGATCCGTAACCCTTGATGGACAGTTTCGCTACTGGGTCACTCTATAATGTACGGATGAGGGAGAGAAAATTTTGTCCAAAGCCAAAACGCTCCAATGTCTGCAGAAGATAGTCCCAGGACAGGGAATCAAAGGCCTTGTGTAGGTCAAGAGATAATAGCATACCCTTCCTGGGACCCATGCCGTCCCAGTTGGATTGGAGGGCTGAGATCACATCTATTGCACGTCGGGTCTGGTCGGGTGCCTGCCGGCCCTGCACAAAGCCGGTCTGGTCCGGATGTATGTATTCTGCTAAGAAAGTGTTGAGCCTAGTTGCCAGCACCTTTGCCATGATTTTAAGATCGACATTGATGAGCGATATTGGCCTGTAGTTAAGACAGTCCCCATGATCTTTGCCCGGTTTTGGCAGCACATGGATATACTCGTTGTTTTCATATGTTGGGATAGGGGTCCCTGTTCTAATGGAATTAAAGTAGGAACAGAGATGGGGGGTTAGAATCTCGTGAAATTTTTATAGTAATGGCCAGAGAAACCATCCGGACCCGGCGCCTTGTTGGGGTTGATGGATTTGATCGCTGCCAATATTTCGGTGACAGAGAACTCCCTGTCCATGATCTCCGTGTGAGGGGAGGAAAGTCTGGGGGGGGGATATGTCCTAGAAAAAGGCTGTGACTGCGGACTGCCGGAGCGGTTGCGGTTGGGAATAGAGCTTAGTATAAAAATGATAGAATTCGTTGACCACCAGTTGGGGGTCCTGCGACCGGAGACCAGACCGAAGCCTCAATTTCGGGAGTGCCGGGGAGTAGAGTCTCGGGGCTAGCTTGCGAGACAAAAGAGTGTGCGGTTTGTCACCTAGTGTATAATAGCAATTCCTAGACCAGCGAATGGACTTTTCCGCTTTAGTGGTCAAGCTAAAATTAAGGGCCACCCGTGCGGCATCAATTTTGTGCCTGATATCCACCCCCGGATTTGTTTTTTGTTCCCTTAGAAGGTCCCTCAGCTCTGCGTCCTGACGCATTATCTCCCCATCACGTTCCCTCTTTTTCCGAGAGGCGATCTGGATAAGCTTACCTCTGATCGTCGCTTTATGCGCCGCCCACAGTATGGCTGGGGAAGTGTCGGCTGTAGGGTTGTCAAGAAAATATTGGTGCAAGCAATCGGATACTTCCTTAAAGATGAGAGGGTCATTCAGTAGGGAAGCATTAAGCCTCCAAGAGGAAAATTTAGGTTTAGTCCACAAGTCAGAGACGGTCATCACTACTGGGGAGTGGTCAGACCACAGGGTGAGAATGATTTGTGTCTTCAGTACAAACGGAAGGAGAGCCGACAATGCAAAGAGGTGGTCTATGCGGGCATAGGTCTTATGTGCATGGGAATAGTGGGTGAAGTCGCGGGTCGTGGGGTGGTCATTTCTCCACACATCCACTAAGCCTGTGGAGTGCAGTAGACGAGCCAATTTAACCCCCTGAGGCGGGGCATGTTTCAAAGAGGTACGCAAGGCATCCGACCTATCCATGACCTGGTCCAAGGGGACATTACTGTCACCCCCAGACACCACATGGCCCGTCGCACGCGGCATCACCACGCTCAGCATGTCCAGAAAAAATTGTATCTGCCCCACATTTGGAGCATAGTAAGAGACAAAGGTCACGTCATGCTCGTTTATTTTGCCCTGGACCATTAGGTATCTTCCTTCCTTATCCCTGATCACTTCTTTAGGCGTGAACGGGACCCTCTTGGCTATACAGATCGCCACCCCCCGTTTCTTATCTTCGCTATTGGACATATAACAGGTGGGAAATTTAGCACTAAGCCTCTTGGGTGCAGAAGTGCGAGAGAAGTGGGTCTCCTGTAAGAGGAGGACATCAATTCCCTGTTTGTGGTAAAATTGAAAAGCTTTCGTTCGCTTCACTGGTGCATTAAGGCCCTGGACATTATGTGTCAGAATTTTAAAATTACTTGGTAAGGGGCTCGTCATTGTGGTTCGGTAGGTTGTACTCGCCTGTGTGCCATGAAGAACGATCCACCTCTCCTCCCCGCCTCAGGGAGCCCCGGGATAGAGCTGAAGGGGCTTGGATGTCGATTAGCCGCCATGAGAGAAGGGAAAAAAAAGAGGGGTTAGAAGAAAGACAGAATAGCAGAAAAAGAAAACAAAAGAACAAAGGATCCCCCGCCTTCCCCCCCACCGCCCATGTGGCGAGAGGGGGGGGGGGGTGGAGGATGCGCCTGTGACACCAACATGATATGCAATGTGAGCTGGTTGTGGGGTCCAGCTCCCCATAAGTAGTCGCGAGGTTGCTCACCGCACTTAGCCGTGAGCAAGGTCGCAGAAAGTTGCATGTGGAAACAACCCGACTCGCTTCAATCCATGCCATAGAACCATTTAACTGCAAAGGAAAACACAGTAAAACAATCATTCCCCAAAGCATAGGTCCAGCTCAGTGGGAGACCCACATGTCCCTTGACAACCCTCCTCCACCGGCCGACAGCAACAGGGCCAACCGGCAGAAAGAGGAAGAAACCATCCCCATCTTTTCCATCTCAGCAGGAATCATTGCGCAGCACCCCATAGGGTGGGAAGGCAGTAGCGTCTATGTCCCAACTACGGTGTCTGGAGATCGCTGAAATCCGAATAACAAATGGCAGCATAGTGAACCTTAAACGTCTGCTATAATCAGTAGAAACACTCGAGTTCAGGGAGCCTTAGTTCTCAGTGAGGGCTCGCAACAAGAGCCGTCCAGTGTGGTGGAGGCTGGTAGACCGACATCCGCTTAGCATAGTCCACAGTCGGGGCTTGGCCAAAAATGGAAAGTAGAGGGGATAAAAAAGAACAAAACAAGTTGGTCCCCAATCAAAAGGACTAGAGTAAAGCAAATGGGCCGTAGTTTCTAACGGCGGGGTGCGTGGTTTGGCGTTGCCCCTCTTGGCCGGCTGTGACCACAAAGGCGACAGTGGTCGGGAGGGCTCCTCCGGGGATCCCCGCGGGCATCTGGCTGGGGGGGCATCCCGTGATATGATGCCCAGGTCCAGAAGGACATCCTCACCCTCATCAAAATTGGAGAAGGAGTAGGATCTCCCCTTAAATGAAAAATACAGTCTGAATGGGTAAGACCAGCGATACTTAATCTGGCGATTAATCAGATGAGTCAGTAGCGGTTTCAGAGTGCGCCTTTTTTGTATAGTCGCCTGGGATATGTCTGCGAACAGCTGTACAGGATGATCGAGTAGGGTGACGTCATTGCGGTAGCGGGCGGCTGCCATGACCTTTTCCTTGATCCTGTAAAAATGGGGTTTCACAATGACATCCCGTGGCAACCCATCTGAGCGCGGTGCCGTCAGGGCCCGATGAAAGCGATCAAGCTCCAGGTGGTGTGGGGAAATGTCTGGGATAAGATCAGTCATTAGAGTATGAATAGCTGGTTCAAGATCAGTAACCGACTCAGGAAGTCCTCTGATTCGAAAGTTATATCTGCGAGATCTGTTTTCAAGATCCTCAATTTTTGCCAGGGCTTCAACCAATTGATCCTGAAGTGTGACTATCAGCTTGTGATTTTGGTTAACTCTTTTAACAGTCCCATCCATTTTAGATTCGATGGAATCAAGCCTGCCTCCAATTTCTTGAAAGTCCCCCTTCATGCCTGCAGCAATGGTGGCACAGGTCTTGGAGAGTTCTTGTTGCAGCAGGGCCGAGAATCTGGCAATGAGTACAGAGTCACCCGAATATGAGGACTGGGGAGGAGGGGGGAGGGCTGCAGAGCTGCCCTGGCTCAAGGCTAATTCCGCGATGTCCGTCATTTGCCTGTCCATAGAGGATGCTGGAGATGAAGTCCCCTCCACTTCCCCATCTAGTGAGGCCTGGTATGGGGAGAAGCCATGAGACGTGGCCTGTGGGGACCGGGAGCTGGTCCCTTGGGACTGAGAGGAGAAGGGATCCCCTACCTCTTCCATCCTGGAGGCTGCTGGCGAGGGGTGTCCTACGTTGTGGGGGGATAAGGTGGCGGTCCCCAGTGATGGTGAGGCTGGTGGCTTGGTGTTAGCAGTGTGGAGCGGGCCGCCTCGTGCAGCCGAGCCGCGGGTCGCGGCCATCTTGGTCTGCTGTGGGAGCTGTGCCTGGCGAGGAGAGGACAGGCGCTGCTTGGCGTGGAAAGCTTTTTTCTACCCGTTCCAGTGTTCCTCCGGTGCATCCTCCCTTCCCCCGTACACCGCTGCCGTCAGTTAGCTTGATTCTCCGATCCAGCCGCCTATTGTAAGCTGTGAAGCCGGCGGGTTGTGCGGAGCTCGGTCAGTTCATGTCCTGACCCGGCGCCACGCGCATGCGCACTTTTTGGGATTTTTTTTAATAAAATATTGAAGCAGAATACAAATTGGCCTAAGATGATGAAAAAATTAGATTTTTTTCTTTTCTTTTGATTGGGAATGTTATATTGCAGAAAGTATAAATTGTTATGGGCTAGCGCTGAGGATTAAAATTGCTCTAATGTTACAATAGATGAATATAGTGAGCTGCTGCTGGTATAAAAGGGGGTGCCTTTAAAATGTGTAGAGTGTAAAAATACCTGCGCTGTTTCACAGAATTATGTAGACAAATTATTATTATATATTGTGCGTAAAGTGCTAGTGCTTAACTTATTAAACAAAATTACTGTATCATGAGTGACAACCAATATACATAAATAAACGTGAGGCAAACAAATTCTAAACAAATATAAACTGTTGTCTTATTTTCTTCAATTACGTGCTCAAAAAGTGACAGTCTTTGTGCAAAACATAAGTCCAAAGTGCTGCGTGCTCATATAAAATTGCTGCGTGCTCATATAAAAAGTGCCGGTGCTCTCTGTTCACGAGTAGGTGCTCCCCTCTTGGTCAAAGGCTGTACATGCTTGTTCCTGCAGTAACCAGGCTCAAAGCAAGGTGAAATCTCTTCTGTGGCCCTGCAGCGACAAATGCTTCATAGGTGCCCATCAAGGCTGAACTATGGCAACACTGTGAACGGATGAAAAACTTGAGCATCACCTGGATGTTGTGATCTACAGCACACCCATAAGGCTGTTTATTTGGCGGTCCAATAAGGCTATTTTCACCAAAGGATATCCTGAAAGCGGTGTATTATTTGGCTTCTGGTGAGTAGGGGACCAAGAGGGGAGCACCTACTCGTGAACAGAGAGCACCGGCACTTTTTATATGAGCACGCAGCAATTTTATATGAGCATGCAGCACTTTGGACTTATGTTTTGCACAAAGACTGTCACTTTTTGAGCACGTAATTGAAGAAAATAAGACAACAGTTTATATTTGTTTAGAATTTGTTTGCCTCACGTTTATTTATGTATATTGGTTGTCACTCATGATACAGTAATTTTGTATAGTAAGTTAAGCACTAGCACTTTACGCACAATATATAATAATAATTTGTCCACATAATTCTGTGAAGCAGCGCAGGTATTTTTACACTCTACATATTGCAGAAAGTGTTTTTTTTTCAGAATTGTCGAACTTTTTTGTTTATAGCTCAAAAAATAAAAATTGCAGAGGTGATCAAATACCACCAAAAGAAAGCTCTATTTGTGGGGAAAAAGGACATGGATTTTAATTTGGTACGGCGTCGCATGACCGTGCAATTTTTAGTTAAAGTAAAGCCGTGCCAAATCGCAAATGGCCTGGTCATAAAGGGGAGAATTTTTCCGGTCCAGAAGTGGTTAAACCACACTTTATTTTTTTTTTTTCATTTATAAACTTTATTGAAGGTATAAAATATAATAACAGTTCTAATTTCTTACAAATGTATTAATTTTTTTATACAAAGCATGCAAAAATTCCAAGAGAATATAATTTCCCCATTCCTTTTTTATCATTTCTATTTCCCAGGGACAGTCCCTACCTTACACCTTCACCCACATTTTCCGTTTTCCTACTATAAACAAACAAAACAAAGAAAGAAAAAAAAAAAAGAAGAAAAAAAAAAGAAGAAAAAAAAAAGGGGAAAGGGAGCCAATGGCGACTACCAACAACCTCTGGACCTTTCATCCCATAAGATGCCTACCCTCTTCCGAGAGAACAAATATGTTCCACGCTTCCCATATTTGAACATATTGCTCCCTATTCTGTTTTGCTGTTGAGATCAGATCTTCCATTCTATTTATTTCTTCTACTTTCTCCATCCAATCCTTTACTGTTGTAGGTGCCTCTCGTTTCCATCTCCTTGGGATACATGTCCTTGCTGCATTTAATAGATAAGTCACTATAGATCTCTTATATTTTTTAGATGAAGTCCCTGTTAACTGTAGGAGAAAGAGGGTTGGATCTATTAAGATCTCTACCTCTGTCAATTTCTGTATTATTTTCCTAATTTCTTCCCAATAACTCTTTATCTTTGGGCATGTCCAAAATATATGTAGTATTGTACCCTTTTCCTCATAACATCGCCAACAACAATCTGACACATTCGGATAAATATTATGTAACTTATCGGGGGTGTAGTACCACCTTGTGAGTATTTTGTAATTTGTCTATTGTATTTTAGTACACATTAAGGAATTAAAGACTCGTTCAATTATCTTTTGTCGCTGTCCAGAGGAAAAGGCACAATTAATTTCCTTTTCCCATCTATCTAGACTAAGTATTTTAAATTGTTCCCGAGGTACAATCAGTAGGTTATATATTTTTGATAGAACATGGGTTAAAGTCCCTGATTCCGAGCAGTACGTTTCAAAAGATGTTAATTTTCTTCCATATTCTGGGGGACTAGGAATTGAGTGTAAAAAATTATGTAACTGCAGGGCACTCCAAAATGTGAGCCCAAATATATCCCCCTTATCTATCAGTTACTCTATCATAGGCCATCTGTTTTCCCTTAAAAAATGTGATGCCTGAAAAAACCCCAGTTCTCTGAGGTATCCAAAGGGGTATTTATCAATCCCTGCAGGGAACTAGGGATTTCCCAAAATAGGAAATAATGGAGATTTATTCATTTGGCCCAAGACCTGAGGGCAAACTTGTATTATAGTTTTTAGCGTATTCCCTATCAATGGATGTGTATTCAATTCCATTGGTAGGGAATCGAAACATCAGGCAGCTCTATTTAGGGGTATGCCTGCTTGTGATTGTTCCAATTGTACCCACAATTTACTATCATCATTATGTCTACACCAGTCTATTTGTCTACAAAGCTGAGAAGCTTGATATTTTTTATATATATCTGGTAATGCTACACCTCCAAATTTTTTCGCTAACATTAATTGCTTCCGTGATAATCTAGGTTTCTTTTTTGCCCATACAAATTTGATAAATAATATATGGATTTGTCTAAAATATTTGGCTGGGATCTTAATCCGTAGTGTTTGGAACAAATACAAAAATGTTGGCAGTATAGTCATCTTTAATAAATTACATCTACCGAACCAGGAATGAATTCCTGTGTTCCATCTCTCCAGCATTGATTTTATTCTATCCATGAGAGGAGAGAAATTATTCTCATACACTCGTTTCAGATTAGGAGGTATAAATGTGCCCAAATATTTTATTGCTTTCACCAGCAGACTTACTCACACTATTTGCCTATTTGGAAACAAACTAATTCCAAGTCCCTAATTGGTTGACAGTTCACCCTCATTAAGGAGGTTATAAGAGAAAGGAGGAATTGAGAGACTTGGAAGAAGAGGAATGCTGAGGAGAATTGTTAAATACATATAGAGGTTGTAAAAGAAAGAAAATAAATTGTAGAAGTTCTCGCCCCCCCCCCTTTTTTTTTTCTCTTTTAATGTATGGGGAGAATATAAGAACTACGACTTTGATTACATGGATTTTTTTATATATATACTGATTTTCTTTTTTATTTAAATTTCTTTTTCTCACCCAAGAGTGGGGTTGGTGGTTATTACTGGATGTGTGAAAAGGGAGGGGATTGGTAGGTAGCCAGTGTTTTCCGGTGTTTTTTTTTTTTTTGGTGTTAGTCACTTGTGGGGAATGAAATAGCGCCTCAAGAAGGTGTCAAAATCCATTGAAGAGGGTTTGCACTGTAGAGATATATTAAGTGATATGGCAAGATTTGTTGATGATGGGGTTTTTTCCTTTTTTTCTCTCTCTCTCTCTTTTGGGTGTTATTCACATGTGGGGAATGTAATAGCGCCTCAAGAAGGTGCTAAAATTTATTGAAGATGATATGTACGGTTGAGATATATTAAGTGACATAGCAAGACTCGTTGATGACGGTGTGTTTTTTTTTTTTTTCTCTGTTTCGGTGTTATTCACATTGCTCCTCACAGTGCTTCCTAAAGCTCTCCACTTCCTAAACTTCACAGTTTTTTACTTCCTTGTACTCCCAAAAAGAGCATCTTGTACTTTTGTTAGCATTTAAATAACAGTTTCTTCAAAAAGTCATGCTAAATTCACCATAGGACTGCAGGATATTCTTGCAGCTCTCCACATTTTAATGATGCTGCACTATTTATAGAACCCTATCACCCTCTTCTCCAGTGTTCTTTGCCCAGTCAGAGGGAAGGCACTAGGAAAATGGTTCTTGGAGTCAAGGTATTAGGAAACACAGTTTTGCGATTCCTGCTCACAGTTTGCAAACTTTGCAAACTTTGCAGTTAACCCTTTTGAAGTCTACAAAGGCGGTGAATCATGTTATTCAATTCTGGCCATTTGTAGGCCTAATAAGCAAGCTATTGTCAAATAAAAGGTACTGTGACAGGAAGTCAGGTAAATCTGTGAATGTAGTCACAGACAGGAGCTACACTTCCACCTGGGTTAGGCAAATCACCAATTACTATAGGGTGTCGGCTGCAGAGGTAGCCAGAACTGTCTAAGGAAGTTGAAAGGCCTTCAGCTGTTCGGAATGAGGAAGTTAAGGCCTCTATAATTTGTCCAAAGGAAGTCTATGGATTGCTGCCTCCTGTCGCCATGTGGGCTGGGAGAGGAGGACAGACAGACGTGTGCCTCCCGACGCCATGTGGACATGGGAGAAGGACTGCTGCCTCCTGTCGCCGTGTGGGCTGGGAGAGGAGGACAGACAGATGAGTGCCTCCCGACAAGCTGGTGAGCATGGGGGAAGACCCCCTGAAGTGATGTGCGCTAAGGAGGGTAAACAAGTGTGAAGACTACTCGAAGTAAGGTCTTGGATCGTCTCAAGGTGAGAAGAGAAACTATTTCTATGTGGAAAGAAATAAATGCACTGCTTGCTATGTGGAGAGACAAGCAAATGAACTGTGTTCAATGTGAAGAGTGTGAAGAGACAAAGGGATATGTTCCATATGAAGAGGAAAAGGGACATGTTAAATGAACTGTTTGCTGTGTGAAGAGATAAAACATGGACTATTGAGAGTCTGCTGTATGACCAGCCAAGTCTGCCCAACAGTAGGTTGGGGACAGACTTCATTAGATAGGTTCCAGTGTGTGAGAAGGTAGCCGCCCACAGTGGCAAGGATTTATTTTGTTTTATTTTATTTTGGCTGTTTTTAGTCTTGCATTTGTGTGAAGTAAATTGCATGAATAAAACAAAGTGTTGTTTGCAACCACTGCTCGGCTATCTCTCTGTGAAAACGCACCCCCAAAGGGGTCATCCACGCCTACCACCGAGCTAATCCTTCACAGTACAAAGAAAGAGGGCACTGCCATGGAGGGCATATGCCAATGCCAGCATTAAAAAAAAAAGGCATCAGTCACCCACAGTATAATACTCTACATTATTATTTTAAATATATGTGTTAAATCTGCAGCCTGCATTGGGTTCTTTTGATTTTTTTTTTCACAAAGTTCAGCCTGTACGCCTGTCACATTTATTTCACTATAAGGTTTACTGCAATAAAATAATCTGTGCGGATACAACAATATATCAGAATCAAAGACTTCTTACGGCTATGTTATGATAAAGTGTGCGCTTGTTTCTATTTCTCCATGAATGTCAAGCAATAATTGCATTTTTACTATTACAGTCATGTTATTTGTTGTAGTGTTTTTCTTAGATGTAAAATAGAGTATGTTACTTTTAAATCATGCAAGACATAAAATGTAGAACTCCTAGCAATTAAAGGCAGATTTCCCAAACCAGAGAGTGGTTAATGTTCCCGAACATTCTACAGAAGTGTTTTTTTATGATTTCTTGCATAGCTTTGTAAGATACAGTTCTTTTATGATTATTGTTCATATAACCATTGTTGTAGGGTACACATTATATATGGAATATTTACCTCCCTTCAATAAACTCCAAGGATTATTATAGGTCATTAGGAAATTTATGACCATAAAAGGGAGGGAGGCCGCTATCTTTAAAATGATGAAGACATTTACACCAATGATTTAACTCATTCTTAAATAGATATATTCATGGAAATCAAACTAAGCTAATAAATCAGCATACTAGAGCTGGGTCGTAATAAAAGCCAGTGTTGCGTTACAATGAGATGATGTTTTTGTTGCAGTTTGTTACTATTCATAAAAAGACACCTGCATTATGTAGGCATCATTGATTATTCGTTAATAAACAAAACGATTAAGAGGATTTTTTAAAATATAATCTTCCCAAAAATGTTTCAATGGCAGTCTACTACAATCTTAGCTGGTGGTTACAATTAGAAAAACAGAACTAAAGTAAATATTTAGTATATATGTTATTATATAGTGAGGGGGAAAAGTATTTGATTCCCTGCTGATTTTGAACACTTGCCCCTTGACAAATAAATGATCAGTCTATCATTTTAATGGTGGGTTTACTTTACAGTGAGAGACAGAATGGGGTCATAGGCAGCATTCCTCCTCCTCCAAACACGTTGAGTTGAGTTAATGCCAAAGAGCTTGATTTTGGTCGCATCTGAGTGCAAAACTTTCATCCATTTCTCCTCTGAATCATTCTGATGTTCATTAGTAAACTTTAGATGGGCCTATACATGTGCTTTCTTGAGCAGGGGGACCTTACGGCCGCTGCAGGATTTCAGTCCTTCACAGCGTAGTGTGTAATCAATTGTTTTCTTGGTGACTATGGTTCCAGCTGCCTTGAGAACACTGGCAAGATTCTCCCGTGTAGCTCTGGGCTGGTTCCTCACCGTTCTCATGATCATTGAAACTCTACGAGGTGAGATCTTGCATGGAGCCCCAGACTGAGGGAGATTGACAGTTATTTTGTGTTTCTTCCATTTGCAAATAATCACACCAACTGTTGTCACCCTTTTACCAAGCTTCTTGGTGAAGGTCTTGTAGCCCATTCCAGCCTTGTATAGGTCTACAATCTTGTCCCTGACATCCTTTGAGAGCTCTTTGGTCTTGGCCATGGTGGAGAAATTGGAATCTGGTTGATTGATTGATTGCTTCTGTGGACAGGTGTCTTTTATACAGGTAAAAAGCTGAGATTAGGAGCAATCTCTTTAAGGCTCCTTTCACACAGTCCATCCGTCGGATAGACTCAGTTTATCTCAGCGGGGGATCGATCCGCCGATCCCCCGCTGAGCAGGAGGATGACAGCTGTTCTCCGCGCTGTGTGCGGAGACACAGCTGTCAGGTCCCCATGCATCTCTATGGGGAAGCGGATGGGAAGGGACCGTCAGTCCTTTCTCATCCAATCCGATCCGCTCGACGGATGGAAAATAGGGTTTCCATCCGTCCAGATTTGAAGGATCGGATCGGATGTCAGCAGACATGTCTCCGCTGACATCCGATGCCCCATAGACATGCATGGGGGGACCATTCACATCCGCCAAAAAAACGGACAGGTGGATCTGAAGAGTCCGCCTGTGTGAAAGGGACCTTAGAGAATCTCAGCTCGTTACCTGCATAGAAGACACCTGGGAGCCAGAAATCTTGCTGATTGAAAGGGAATCAAATACTTATTTCGCTCATTAACCACTTCCCAACCACCCATCACCTATTTACTGCGGCAGGGTGGCTGGGGCAGGCAAAATGACGTAGACCTACGTCGCTCGCCTGAGAGGAGCTGGGGGGCTCCCGCCGCGCTCCCACCCCCCGATCGTCAGCGGGGAAGCCAGCGCATGTGTCAGGCAGCTCCGATTGCCACCTGACACCTGCGATCGTTCCCCGCTGAGAGAGAAGGATGGTTGGCTATAAACACAGCCGACCATCCTTCTCCCTGGGATGATCGCAGAGCTCATGTGATAATGCTATATAGGGTCACATGTCTCTGTGGTCACCTCAGAAGCCTAACTCCCCTAGGCTCACATTTAACCCCTTGATCACCTATACTGTTAACCCATTCCATGCCAGTGTCATTATTAAAGTAACAGTGCATAGTTTTAGCACTGATTACTGTAGTAATGTCACTGGTACCCCCAAAAGTGTCAAAAATGTCAGTTAGGGGTTCAATCTGTCCTCCGCAATGTCGCAGTCCCACAAAAAATCGCAGATCACCACCATTACTAGTAAAAAAAAAAACAATAAAAAATTACATAAATCTTTCCCGTAGTTAATAGACACAATAACTTTTGCGCAAACCAATCAAAATACTGCGATTTTCTTTAACCAAAAATATGTAGCAGAAAAAAAATTGGCCTAAATGTTAAAAAATTTGATTTTTACATTTTTTTTTTTGGGAATGTGTTATAGCAGGAAGTGAAAAATATTGTTTTTTTTTTTTTCAAAATTGCCGCTCTTTTTTTTGTTTATAACTAGAGTTGAGCGGACACCTGGATGTCCGTGTTTGGAGGGTTCGGCCGAACTTGAAAAAAAAGTCCGGGTCCGTGTCCCGGACTTTTTCCGAACTTTACCCGGACACCGAACCCCATTGAAGTCAATGGGGACCCGAACTTTCAGGCACTAAAATGGCTCTAAAACACCAATGGAAAGGGCTAGAGTGCTGCAAATGGCAGCAAAACGTAGTTAAGAGCATGGCAAGTGCTCTGCAAACAAATGTGGATAGGGAAATAACTTAAAATAACAAAAAAAAACAGAAAAATAAAACAATTTTCTTCATCTGTGAAGGACGAGGCCCATATGGAGTAGGAGGGAGGTTAAGGTGGTGGTGGATGTGGCGGTGTAGGTGGAAGCGGCGGTGGAGGAGGACAAGGTAGCCAACACTGCTTTTTTCCAGTCATTTTAAATGAGGGTACACCCCAAAAGAGAGAGAAAGATCAAAAATAGAACAATGGCTGGGTAAGGTCGGCATCCACCTCTATTCTGCACAAGGTACGGAAAAGTCCTGTGGGATCCATGCCTGGTTCATTTTAATGAACGTGAGCTTGTCCACATTGTCTCTGGACAGGCGGCTGCGCTTGTCTGTGATAACGCCCCCAGCCGTGCTAAATACACGTTCAGATAATACACTGGCTGCAGGGCACGCCAGCACGTCCAAGGCGTAAAGGGCAAGCTCAGGCCATGTGCCCAATTTGGAGACCCAGAAGTTGAAGGGGGCAGACACGTCATTCACTACATGTAGGCGTGTGCACACATAGTGCTCCACCATGTTGGCGAAATGCTGCCTCCTGCTAAGACGTTCCATATGAGCTGCTGGTGCTGCTGTTTGTTGTGGCATGCTGACAAAGCTTTTCCACATTTTGGCCATGCTAACCCTGCCTTCTGAGGTGCTGGCGGTGCCCTGGTTGCGTTGACGACCTCTTCCTCCTCCTCCTCTGCCTTGGCCTTGTGCTTCCACTGTGGCCCCGCTGTCAGGTGGGAATGCCAGCAGCATCGCGTCTACCAGTGTGCGCTTGTACTGGCGCATCTTGCGATCGCGCTCCAGTGAGTGAATTAAGGACGGTACGTTGTCCTGGTAATGGGGATCCAGCAGCGTGGCCACCCAGTAATCAGCACAAGTTAGAATGTGGGCAACTCGGCGGTCGTTGTGGAGACACTGCAGCATGTAATTGCTCATGTGTGCCAGGCTGCCCAGAGGCAACGAAAGGCTGTCCTCTGTGGGAGGTGTATCGTCTGTGTCCTCTGTATCCCCCCAGCCACGCACCAGTGATGGCCATGAGCTGGCCTGGGTGCCACCCTGCTGTGAACATGGTTCCATCTCCTCCTCCATCTCCTCCTCCTCATCCTCCTCATCCTCCAGAACTGTGCCCCTGCTGGACAATTGTGTCCCTGGCGTTTGTGGGGCAGGAACCCACCCTCGGAGCCACTTGCGAATGACTGCCCTGAAAGCCTTGGAAATGTTACCTCTTCATCCTCCTCCTCCTCCTCATCCTGTGCCACATCCTCTTCCATCATCGCCCGAATCGTTTCTTGAAGGAGGCATAGAAGTGGGATAGTTAAGCTGACAACGGCGTCATCGGCACTGGCCATGTTGGTGGAGTACTCAAAACAGCGCAACAAGGCACACAGGTCTCGCATGGAGGCCCAGTTATTGGTGGTGAAGTGGTGCTGTTCCGCAGAGCAACTCACGTGTGCGTGCTGCAGCTGAAACTCCACTATGGCCTGCTGCTGCTCACACAGTCTTTCCAGCATGTGCAAGGTGGAGTTCCACCTTGTGGGCACGTCACATATGAGGCGGTGAGCGGGAAGGCCGAAGTTACGCTGCAGCGCTGACAGGCGAGCAGCAGCAGGGTGAGAACGCTGAAAGTGCGGACAGACAGCCCGCACTTTCTGCAGCAGCTCTGACATATCGGGGTAATTTTGAAGGAACCTCTGCACCACCAAATTCAGCACATGCGCCAGGCAAGGGATGTGCGTCAAACCGGCTAGGCCCAGAGCTGCTATGAGATTTTGCCCGTTATCGCACACCACCAGGCCGGGCTTGAGGCTCGCTGGCAGCAACCACTCATTTGTCTGCTGTTCCATGCTCCTCCACAACTCCTGCGCGGTGTGTGGTTTTTCCCCCAAACAGGCAAGTTTACCCCTGGCTGTGCTGAAGTTGGTGGTGAAGGTGTTACGCTGACCGGATGAGGAGGCGGTAGAGGATGAGGAAGCGGAGTAGGAGGAGTTCGGAACAGGAGGCAAACTGAAGCACCCTGCAATCCTTGGCGGTGGAAGATGCGCCCCAAAGATTGGAAAGGTGTATCTCACATGTACGATACAGACTATGCCGCAATTTAATTCTTTTTACCCCAAGGGTGTAGATTGAATAGCGGAATAGAAAATATGATATCAAAAGGTGTATCTATCTCACACGTACAGACCCAGACTAGGCCCCGATTACTATTTTTTGTACCCTAAAGGCAGGATGAGGAGTAGGAGGAGTTCGGAACAGGCAGGAGGCAAACTGAAGCACCCTGCAATCCTCGGCGATGGAAGATGCGCCCCAAAAATTGGAAAGGTGTATCTCACACGTACCGATACAGACTATGCCGCAATTTAATTCTTTTTACTCCAAAGGGTGTAGATTGAATAGCTGAATAGAAAATATGATATAAAATTGGTGATTTTACAATAGCACATGTGAACACAGCAGTGTCTTATGTCACAGTCAGCTCTGCAGCAGGCTATGAAGGGAAAAAAAAGAAAATTCCCCTTTAAGATTGTAATTTTTAAATAGATTAGTACAGACTATGCCACAATTTTATTTATTTTTTTAACCCAAAAGGGTTTATATTGAATAGTGGAATAGGAAAAAGTGTATAAAATTGAAAATCACTCAATAGCACATGTGAACACAGCAGTGTCTTATGTCACAGTCAGCACTGGAGCAAAAAGGCTATGAAGGGGGGGGGGGGGAATCCCTTTTAACTTGTAGTAAAATAGATCTAAGATGAACGCTGCACACAACTGACTGATAAAAATAGATTTTTTTTTCTCCCTCCTCCTCCTCCTCAGTGGGCTCAAGTGAGGGCAAAAAGATTGTTCACTGCACCACCCCCCACACAGCAAAATCGATGTATACTGTCCCTGCCTAATCTCCAGCCTGTCCCTAATATGCTCAATAAGATTGTTCACTGCACTACCCCCCACACAGCAAAATCGATGTAATGCATCTAGTTATTAAAATGCTCTAATAACTTTCCCTGCCTGCACTCCGACCTGTCCCTGCATTCTTTTCGGACACAATTTTTCACAGAATCACTGTCTGTCCCTAATCAGCAGCCAGCACGTATGATGTGTGCTCTGTCCCTAAACGACAGCAGAATGATGCGGCGCGCTGGGGGCTCTCAAACTTATAAAGACATGGTCACATGCTTCAGATGGCCAATCACAGCTACTAATACATTAGTAGGCATGGCTGGGATGGCTTAAGGCACACCAGTTAAACGCTTGTTGATTGGCTGTTGAAAGCCCGCCATTAAAAGCGCGCCATTACATACAAAACAGGAAATAAAATGACCGAACACGGATTTTAAACCCGAACATACAGTAAAGTTTTCGGGTCCGTGTTCGGGTAACAAAATCCAATTATTCGGTACGAACACGAATAATAAAGTCCGTGTTCGCTCAACACTATTTATAACGCAAAAAAAAATAAAAATAGCACAGGTGAAAAAATACCACCAAAAGAAAGCTCTATTTGTGGGAAAAAAAGGACGTAAATTTTGTTTGTGTACAGCCTCACGACCGCGCAATTCCAGTCCAGAAGTGGTTAAACTGCAAATCAATTGATAACTTTTTTGAAATGCATTTTTTTGGTTTTTTTTATAGTCTCTCACTGTTAAAATAAACCTACCATTAAAATGATAGACTGATCATTTTTTTTGTCAGAGGGCAAAGGTTCACAATCAGCTGGGGATCAAATACTCTTTTCCCTTACTGTATGTGTTAAAGTAAAGTTTTCACTTTTACATTCAAGGTAAAGCAATGAGTTATTTGCTTTACCTTGAGAGATAAGATATATTGTTGCCTGGGGGTGTAAATTGGAAAGTAATCCTGTGTAAGTTTTGATAAAGACCAATGCAGAGACAGCTATGACAGCTGAACAGGGAGTAGGAAACTTGGAGAAGGTAAGTATCAGCAGAAAGGGAGTGTTGGCTATCACTTTGCCCTAAAAGATAGTTTAATGCGAATAAACCTATCACCGTGTGTGAATTTTTTTTTTTTATTTTTTTTTTAAGCGTATTTCTATGGTTGCTTGTAATTACTGATGTATAAGGGAGTTATTCTTAATATCAAAATCTCCTGCTTCCTGGCTGAGCCTTGTTATTCTGATTTTACCCTCAACCAGACAGAGCCTCAGGCTTTTCCTAATGTTGCGAAAAACCCACATTGGGCCCGGAAGCCAAATACCCTTTCATCTTTACTAGGCTTTAGATCACACAGGGGAGCTTCAGAACAGCAGTTTTTTATTCTTTACAATATACATTTTTTTCTCAAAATAAAAAGGTTTCTTAGTATTGCTGATGTGTACTCTGTCAATCTAAATGACATTTGAATTTTAATAATAAAAGGAATTTATCTATTAATTGTTATTTCTCTAGTATTTTTGATATTTCATTCATTTGGATTATACAGCCTGATGTTATGGACAGCTTTAAGGAGCCTGCATGGAAAGAAAAATGTATGATGCCACACTGATGACCTCCTTCAGGAATTTGACAATAACTTTGTTGTTCTTTTGGTGATATTGTCTTTCATTTTTTTGGAAATTTCAGTGCAATCTATAGCTAAAAATATGTATTTTTTTTTTATTTCAACGCAATTGCAACACAAAAATATGTAGAAAAAATGTTTAAAAACACTTCTTTTCATTATGAACACTGTTAACTAAAAATAATATTAGTTAGTGCTGAAAAGTATCATTCACTAATTTTTCCTGTTTATAATGACAGTAAGATTAGATTGCTGGTACTAAGCATCGAAAAGATATCTAGAAATGAAAAAAAAATGTTTTTTCAGTTTTGCACAATTTTTTGATGTATAAAAAAATAAATAAATAAAAACAAAAAAAAAGTTATTTTTATTAATGGTTTAAAAAATAGAAATGAAAAAAAGTAGCAAAAGAGTTATAGGTGGGGAAAGAATGAGGGATGAAGTTATTTAGGGCTGATTACTTTTACCTAAGAGTTAATAAGGAGTTAAATAGTAAGCATTTTATTTAGGCATTACCTACCTGGAGTTTGCATGTTCTCCCTGTGCCTGCGTGGGCTTCCTCCGGGTACTCCAGTTTCCTCCCACACTCCAAAGACATGTTGGTAGGTTAATTGGCTTCTGTCTAAATTGGCCCTAATATGTGTATGTATGAATGTGAGTTAGGGACCTTAGATTGTAAGATCCTTGAGGACAGGGACTGATGTGAATTACAAAATATATGTATAAAGCGTTACATAAATTGACGACACTAGATAAGTACTTGTAATAAATAAATAAATAAAAATCAATGTAAAAAAAAAAGTTTTTACTTGTAAGGTTGCATTAACTGACATCATAGGCAGATCGAACCTCACTCCTTTGATCTGTAGATGTATAAATATATATAGCAGAGACCCTAGAGAATAAAATGGCAGTTGTTGCAATATTTTATGTCACACTGCATTTGCGCAGCGGTCTTTCAAACGCAATTTTTTGGGAAAAAATTCACTTCACTGAAAAAAAAAAAAATAGACAGTAAAGTTAGCCGAATTTTTTCATATAATGTAAAAGATGATGTACCGCCAAGTAAATAAATACATAACATGTCACGCTTTAAAATTGCGCACACTTGTAAAATGGCAACAAAGTATGGTACTTAAAAATCTCTATAGGCTATGCTTTAAAAATGTTTACGGATACCTGTTTACAGTTACAGAGGAACTCTTGCACTAGAGTTATTTCTCTCACTCTAACGATCGCGATGACACCTCACATGTGTGATTTGAACACTGTTTACATTTGCGGGCGCGGCTTATGTATGCGTTTTCTTTGGCGCACGAGCACAGAGGGATGGGGCGCTTATAATTGTTTTGTTTTTTTTCATTTATTTTACACTGTCCCTTAAAAAAATAATAATAATTCTGCTCACTTGTATTGCTAACAGAAGAAATCTAAACATCCCTTGGACAGTAATAGGCAGTGACGGATACTCTTTCTGAACAGATCTGGGGTCTTAAAGACCCCAAACCTCTCCTCTCTACTTCAAAATATTCAAAATGCTAAGATCAGTGTTTTGGAATACTGTGGATTTTATAAAACTGGATGCTGAGTAAACCCGAAGTGAAATTGTGACGTCCCATCCAGGTTACTACAGCGGAGACCAAATCGGTTTTGTTCGGGCCTCCTGTCTTCCAGTAGGACAGGAGGCCAACCGCAGCGGCGGTTGGCAGCGGTAAGGGGGGGATGTCCCCTCCTGTTGCTTGTAATAGCACCTGAGTGGATGCTTAGCCGCATCAGTTGTTTTTTACAAGAAAGCCAACCATCAGCTCTAAAAAACGCTGCAGGCATCACCCCGATACAACCACTTCAGCAAAATGATGTACAGGTACGTGATTTTGCTGAAGTGGTTGAAGTGGAATTAAACCTTTCTATCCTTTTCAGCCAAGGAAGCTGCTTCTGTTTGATCTGTAACTTCCATGGTGCTGACCATGTGATCAGTTAAGACACCAGCCATTTGATGGTTTTGTTTGGCTAAGAGCACAAGCAAATGTGACAGTTAGTATTTCTGGCATTTCAGGAATGTGACCATTTTTTTAAATGATTTACTGCTGTTCAGGTGGCTCTGGACTTCAGCAAAATGGCAGCCTCCAGCAAGAATAAACAGGAGCAATGCTGGGGGCAATTTACAGCACACACTAATTTTTATAGCATTATTATTTATGTGGAATGTATGTTCCTTACTAAAGAACATTCTTTTTTATCAAGTTGTTATGGGTAAAGTTCCACTTTAACTTTGAATGGAAAGGAATGTACAGTAAGAATAGCAAGGATTTTCTTTAGTAAAGTAAGAGAAAGTCCCTGAAATAGAAGTAAAAATCTGGCAAGAGTTGCAATCCTTCCCTAATCTATCCAAAATTAGATTTAAAAAGTTTTTGATTTGGCATAAAAATAACATTTAAATCTCTGAAATACAAAAAATATATCAAAAAATATCCATATGCTGTATGTCCATGCAATCTTGCTTATATAACGGCTGAGATTTTGGAGTATTGGTGTTTGGAGTATTTGGAGGGGTGTACTCACTTTTGTCTTTTGTGAGATACTGTATGTTCCTGGTAATGATAATCCCTATATGGTCATATCAATAAATATTTTAAAAAAAGTATTACATTTTTTGTTTAATATTGCACTCAGCTTTGTCGCATAGGGGTTGGAAAAGAGAACTTGAAAAAGAGTCCTGTGTAAGCTTCAAGTAGCAACTTGGAGATTACAGTGGGTTCCTTCTCGTCTTTTCCAACTGCCATTTGTGCAGCAGGGGTTGAAAGGTAGGTATGCCTATGCAGCTGGGGAGAATGACAGTTAAAGCGGAGTTCCAGCCATTTACTCACCTGTCCAACGGTCCAGTGATGCGGCCGCCGGAAGCCTCGATCCTCTCCCTCGGCGCCGGCATCACTGCTGTGGGCACCCGGCTGTTACAGTTTGCGGCTTCACAGCCGGGTACCCACTGCGCATGCGCGAGTCGCCCTGCGCGCCGTGATTGGCCGGCAATCTTCTGGGACCTCTGACGTGTCCCAGAAGATTGCAGGGAGGGAGGGGGAGAGGAGAACTTCCGCTCAGGGCGCCGCGGCGCTCCGAGCGGAAGTGGGAGCGGGTACTTGTCTTAACTAGGTACCCGCTCCTCCCCCCAAAAAATGACATGCCAAATGTGGCATGTCGGGGGGTCAGGACTCCCTAAAGCGGAAGTTCCACTTTTGGGTGGAACTCCGCTTTAAGTGAACCTGTTGCTTTGCCCTGCATATGTAAGATTATTGATTGTTTTATTGAAATGATGAATGACATTAATAAAATAAATGCAGAGTGTAAGAGCATTGATTTTTATTTTTCATTCCCAGTCCAATCTTTGATTATTCTTTTTATAGAACAATGTTTTTCTTTTTACTATCAATAGGTAATTTAGATACTGTATTATTTTTTAAGTACTATTTAGTAGCATTTTCCAGCAGGTTTCTAGCTTTTAATATCCTATTTTTTAACCAATCCAAGAATTTTCATTGAGGGATATGATATTCTGAACATTCAAAGTAAATCCATTTACTCTATTCCCATGCTTACCCATACAGAAATACAGGATAATGAGATTGGAAGTGATGGGAGAAAATGTCTAGACAAAATTATGTAATGCTGACGACAGCACCAGTAGCTTTTCTTGAATCAACAAAGGTCACTTCCAGAAGGGCTTTTAAGATGTGATATATTGTTTTTGGCAATCTGCAAAGAGCAATATAATCTTCAAATAAGCTGGAAGCATGCAGCGTAAAATGCGTATAGCTAGAGAGGTGCAAAGAAGTTAATGGCACACAAATCCTAATAAATCTTACAGCAATAGCTTTTAAACCAGTTTGCCAGAATGCACAAAAGTAACAAATGTTTTATGCCAGAGCTATCCAAATTGTGGATGGTTAGTGGCACTCAACCTAAACAATTCACAAAGGCAGATTGTGTTGAAATAATGCTCTGTGAATGTTATAAAATAGGGTGTATTAGGCAGGAAAAGATGGCATCATCATCATAAGGGATAACATTCAGGTTCAATATTAATATTGGTTTGAGGCTAATCCTGAGGATCTGAGGTGCGCACACCCAGTGAATTTATGTGCAGATTCACCCAGGAGATATTTTTTTAAACCATAATGCAAATTAGTCGCTAGGGGGAGAACCTCTGGAGAAATCTAGGATGGAAAAGGACCGGGGATCCTAGTAGAAGACAGGCTCAGCAATGGCATGCAATGCCAAGCTGCTGCAAGCAAAGCCAACAGAATATTGGCATGCATTAAAAAGGGGATTCACTCCAGAGATAAAAGATAATTCTCACACTCTACAAGACTCTGGTCCAGCCACATCTTGAGTATGTCCTCCAGTTCTGGGCACCGGTCCTCAGGAAGGATATGCTGGAACCAGACATGGGAGTAAGTCACACATGTGCAATTCACAAGCAAGTCTCAAGTCTTAACCTTCAAGTCTCAAGCAAGTCCCAAGTTACTGTGGCAAAAAGCAAGCAAGTTAAGTCGAGTCCCTGCTAGAAGTCAAGCAAGTCAAGTCAAGTCATTTATTTTGGTCAAGTCACAAATCAAGTCAAAATACTGATCTACCCCAATTTTCACCTTTAAATCAGTTAAAAGTGTTCAGGAAAGGTTTTAACAAAACTGCTTAGTGCTTTTTTCTTGGTATATTAAAGAAACACTTTGAATGCCTAAACAGCTCAAAATCCTTCCTCCGGTCATGTTTCAACACCACAGTCACTAAAAACATGTTAAGTATTTCCATTGTTAAACAGCCAGTGTCCTAAAAATCAGAACACACTGAGGTGTTTTAAGTAACTGTGGTGTCAGAAAAATAACAGGCACATTAATTTTGCTTTAACACATCTTGAGAAAATACAAATATTTAATAATGTAAAAAAGTAAAGGCATTTCGAGTCATATGTCTCAAGTCAAAGTCAAGTCTCGAGTCATGAATACCAAGTCAAAGTCAAGTTGAGACTTTTATTCATTTTAATCAAGCAAGTCTCAAGTCCTCAAACTGGTGACTTAAGTCTGACTTAAGTCAAGTCATGTGACTCGAGTCCCCACTGGTTGGGCTGGCTGGAACTGGAGAGAGTCCAGAGAAATGCAACAAAGCTACTAAAGGGACTAGAGGATCTCAGCTATGAGGAAAGACTACAAACAATGAACTTATTCTCTCTGGAGAAGAGACACTTGAGAGGGGATATGATAGCAATGTACAAATACCATACTGGTGACCCTAGCATAGGGAACAAACTTTTCAGTGAAAGGGAATTTAAAAAGACCCATGGACATTCTCTAAAATTAGAAGAAAAGCGGTTTAACCTTAAACCGTGTAGATGGTTCTTTACTGTCAGAGCAAAATGGGAGGCAGATGGGTAAGTGCAACTAGATCAGTTTAAGTTCCTTCCCCAAATAGTCACAGAGAAACAAAAAGGAAATGTCCCAAGGGTATTTGAGTGGACAGGACTGATCAATTGAATTACGTATGAAAAGTAAGAGGAGTAATAGATAAAATATATATAATTTATTACAGCAAAATTTAAAATAGTACATAGAAAAATTTGTACATATGGCAACAACATGCATAAAAACATGTGACATAAAGACGCAGTGTAGCTGGTTGTGCTCAGGTCTGGCGTATGTTATCAGTGTTGTGATATAATAGCTGATTAGTGATGCAGATAAAGACATCCCAACATGTTTTGGAATCTAATAGCAATTCCTTCTTCAGGGAAATTTCTGAGCATGTACCAATTAGGGTTATACAGCAATGCGATTCTGTCTGCTAAGGTTTGCAGCCAAGAACGTAGTTACACCGATCCCAGTTATGATAGTCTACTGCTCAGCAGGGGGGAGAGAAAAAAAAATATAAATATAAAATTTCCCTGAAGAAGGAATCGGTATTAGATTCCGAAACATGTTGTGATGTCTTTATCTGCATCACTAATGAGCTGTTATATCGCAACACTGATAATATGCCCCAGACCTGAGAACAACCAGCTACACTGCGTCTTTATGTCACATGTTTTTATGCATGTTTTTTGTCATATGTACAAATTTTTCTATGGACTATTTTAAATTTTGCTCTAATAAATTATATATATTTTATCTATTACTCCTCCTACTTTTCATACGTAATTCAAGTGATCAGTCCCGTCCACTCAAATCCCCTTGGGACATTTCCTTCTTGTTTCCCTTTACTTTCAGAGCAGTAAGGATGTGGAATTCTCTTTCACAAGCAGTGGTATCAGCGAGGAGCATCGATAGTTTCAAAAAACTGTTAGATGGGCCCCTTAATTATCACAACATACAGGGGTAGACAATGTACTCTTGGCATAAACACATACACCCCCACACACACCATAGGTTGAACTGGATGGGCTGATATCTTTTTTTAACCTTACCAACTATGTAACTAATGCACTGCCTGGCCTTTGAACTATAGACAAATAGCCTTTTTGCGGAAAGGCTTCCCTTTAAAAATGTGGACTTATTATTTAGAGGGTAATATTGCAATGTTTTCATTTTTTGGGGGGTGTATTGTTTTTTATTTTAACTTGAAAATACTTTTGTTTGGAATACACTGCTTATTTGATTTGCTGCAAGGTGGCCCTTATTTTGGAGTTTTCCTTTCTTTCGGGGCCTTTTGATTTATTTTTTTTATTTTTTTAGGTTGATATGGCCTTTTTTAAGATTGATGCGCTCACAGAGCAGCATTCACTTGTTACTGGCAATCTGACCCTGGTGTTTATTTTTATTTAAGCGAGCAGCTGTAATAGTGGAAAGAAATAAAACTAAGTGCAATAACAGTGTGCACCTCAAAGTTCACTGCACCCCCTATCCCTACAAAAATAAAAGTTAGGCATACACTGGTTGGGCCTATTTTCCCTGTCTGGCTGATGGCCAATTTTATATAGACGTGTCTTCTAAAGCAGTAGTCTCCAAACTGCGGCATGGAAGCCGAATGTGGCCCTTTGTTTGATTTAATTAGCCCTGGGGGCACTATTTTATTCACTGACACCAATGAAGGGCACAATTCCTTCCAATGACACCAACAAAGGGGCACAATTCCTTCCATTGACACCAACACTGGGGCACAATTCCTACCAATGACACCAACAATGGGGCATAATGACAACTGTGATAGGGCACAATTCCTCCCAATGACACCAACAATGTAGCCCAATGACTACAATGATGGGGTACAATTCCTCTCAATAACACAAACAATGGGAACTAATGACACCAATGAAGGGCACAATTCCTTTCAAATACTCCAACAATGGGGCACAGTTCCTCCCAATTACACCAAATGATAGGACCCAATGACAGCAACGATGGGGCACAATTCCTCCCAATAACACCAACAATGTGGCCAAATGACAACAATGATGGGGCAAAATTCCTCCCAATGACACTAATGATAGGGCACAATTCCTCCCACTGACACCAATGACAAGGGATTGTTTACTCCCACTGATACTAGGACATTTTGCACTCCTGATGGCTACAGTCTAGTACATTTTAGCCTATTATCTCTGATTATATCTATTCTGCTATTGACCAAATTTACACTGTTCATCATCAGTCTCTTAACTCTTAGCAGGGATTGCCTTAGTGAACTACTTGAACATTTCTTTCTGCTAGTCAAGGTAGGCCTATTGATGAAAAAGCAAGTATCATTGGTAAAGCTACTTAAAAAAAACATTTTTGAAAACTGCAATGATTGAGGTCCTGCTGGCATATGCCAAGGTAAAGAAAAAATATAAATTCCACAGCTAAATACACACTAACATATGCTGTTGCTGAGATTGTCCTTAACTTCATGTGCAGTTTTATGGCATCCCCCATCAATTTTATTTTTATGTCAGAGCCATTTTTGTTTTAATTTTTTTTGCACGCAATACAGTGTACATTTTTGGCCCGAAGATTAGTTAAAACCCACAAAGACCACAGACAGAGACCCTGGAGAATAAAATGGTGGTCACATAATAATAGAATAACTGTTTATCAAACCCATATTTTCAGAAAAATACACTAAAATAATTTTAGTGCACATAATTACATTCCATTAACCACTTTTTTTGGGTTTTGTTATTGAGTTAGCAATCTGTACAGGCCCAGTCTAGTTCCTCCACCCCAAACTCGTTCATCCATGTCTTTATGGACCTTACTTTGTGCATTGGTCCAATTCATTTAGGGGAGCGGGCATTATGGTGTGGGGTCATTTTTCAGGGGTTGTGCTTGGCTCCTTAGTTCCAGTGAAGGGAACCCTAGAGGCATCAGCATACCAAGACATTTTGGACAATTGCATGCTCTCAACTTTGTGGGAGCAGTTTGGGGATGGCCCCTTCCTGTTCCAACATGACTGTGCACCAGTGCACAAAGCAAGGTTCATAAAGACATGGATTAGTGAGTTTGGGGTGGAGGAACTTGACTAGCCTGCACAGAGTTCTGACCTTAACCCGAAAGAAGACCTTTGGGATGAATTAAAGTGCAGACTGAAAGCCAGGCCTTCTTGCCCAACATCAGTGCCTGACCTCACAAATGCACTTCTGGAAGAATGGTCAACCATTCCCAAAGACACACTCCTCAACCTTGTAGACAACCTACCCAGAAGAGTTGAAGCTGTTATAGCTGCAAAGGGTGGGCCAACTCTATGAAGAAGTGAGCTGCCATCTAGATAAATGAAGGCCTGTGGATGTGGTGTATCTGGACTTTGCAAAGGCATTTGATACAGCTCCCCACAAACACTTGCTGTATAAACTAAGGTAGGTAGGTATGGCCCATAGGGTGAATACCTGGATTAAAAGCTAGCTTGAGGGGCGAGTCCAGAGGGGGGTGATAAATGGCGATTACTCAGATTGGTCTGGTGTGGAAAGTGAGGTTCCCCAAGGATCTATCCTGGGACCAAACCTGTTTAATTTATTCATAAACAATCTAGAGGATGGGATAAAAAGCTCAATCTCTAATAACAATACTAAGCTAAACTACATAGCAAATGAGGTTTAATGTTGAAAAATGTAAGGTAATGCATTTGGGTGCCAGAAATTCGAGCGCAAGTTACTTGCAAGGGGGAGAACCTCTGGGGGAATCTAAGATGGAAAAGGACCTGGGGGTCTTAGTAGATGACAAGCTCAGAAATGGCATGCAATGCCAAGCTGCTGCAAGCAAAGCCTACAGAATACTGGCATGTATAAAAAAGGGGACTCACTCCAGAGATAAAACGATAATTCTCCCACTCTACAAGACTCTGGTCCCACCACATCTCGAATATGCCTTCCAGTTCTGGGCACCGGTCCACAGGAAGGATGTGCTAGAACTGGAGATAGTCCAGAGAAGGGCAACAAAGCTAATAAAGGGAATGGAGAACTTCAGCTAGGAGGAAAGAGTACAAGTATTGAACGTATTCTCTCTGGAGAGGAGATGCTTGACAGGGGATATGATATCAATGTAAAAATACAGTACTGGTGACCCTAGCATAGGGAACAAACGTTTCAGCCAAAAGGAATTTAAAAAGGCATGTAGCCATTCACTAAAAGTAGAAGAGAAGCGGTTTAACCGTAAACTGCGTAAAGGGTTCTTTACCATCAGGGCTGTAAGGATGTGGAATTCTCTTCCGCAAACAGTGGTATCAGCAGGGAGCATCGATAGTTTCAAAAAACTATTAGATGGGCACCTTAACGACCACAACATACAGGAGTATAAAATGTACTATTGACATAAACACACACACACCATAGGTTGAACTAGATGGACTGGTGTCTTTTTTCAACCTCCTTAATTATGTAACTCAATATTGAACCCTACAGACTAAGACTGGGATGCCATTAAAGTTCATGTGTGTGTAAAATTAGGTGTCCCAATACTTTTGACAATACATTGTATTTATATGACAGATTGCTTTGGGGTCCTTTAAATGAAAGAGAAAGGATTATAAATAAAGCAATTACTTAAAATATTGTCCTTTCATTCACTAAATAGCACACGTATATGGAACTATTTGACTTCAGATGTGGTTTGCATGGGCCTTATAAATCAATCTTGATCGTTTCTGGTTGTACCCTATGTTTTCTGATTATTGTTTCCTGGCCTGTGCTGTGAGGATGTGACACTGTTTTGCATTTTCATATGTGAACTTTAAAATATAATTGGATTTTACTTGTAATTGGTATGCTGCTGCTCTGTACTGGGGAGCTATATAATTGTTGTGCACGACACCATTTAATATATTTCTCTATAATATAAAATCATTCTGTGTAACCACAATCTTCACATATTTTCTGGTTCAAAGAGACAACCTAGTTTATACACAAGCAATTTGTATTTCTTTCGAATGTACATT
Organism: Pelophylax lessonae; assembly: GCF_965119305.1. Lineage (NCBI taxonomy): Eukaryota > Metazoa > Chordata > Amphibia > Anura > Ranidae > Pelophylax > Pelophylax lessonae. The sequence continues at coordinate 538,980,639 of NC_138770.1, read as the reverse complement.
TTACTCTACTATCTTTTTTTTTTTAATACATTATTTTAAGACATACACTTACGCTAAGAATATTGTTGAAAGTTTTGTCCAGAATGCAGTGTACAAAGACAAATCATATTCCATAAGAACATATTTTTAGGTTTAATATTGAAACAGGTAACACTAGTATCTCCTTTTAAGCGCTTTACAATTCGCAAATGGTAAAAAAACTGAAAAGTAAGGAGTTCCTGGACAATGTGCATCAGCCTTTATAATATTTTATGACACTGTATGGTGTTGCCAGGTTGATGTTCCCAAAAGGAGCCTTTAGTTGTTTTTTAAGTGATGAAAGAAGGTTAAAGGAATAGAAGCTGGTAGGACCCAAGGCCAAGGGGGAAGGAAGGTGAGGTTGGATTGGGGAAAGGAGACTCTTATTTTTAACCACTTGCCGACTGCCTAACGCCGATCTACGTCGGCAGTCAGCCCCTCACAGGCAAAGCGACATAGGTCTATGTCGCTAGCTTGTGAGGGTCTAGGGAGCGAGCACGCGCCACCGGAGGCGCGCTCCCACTCCCGCGCGGTCACGCACCCCCCCCCCGCACGTGTGACCGGCGGACCTGATGTCCGCCGGTCACTCTGCGATCGTCGGGGGAGAGGGAGAAAGTCAGGCGGCTTGTGTAAACAAGCTGCCTGTCATTCTCCCCTGTGTATGAAGGATGATCATACGGTTCTACTATGTAGAACCGTTGATCACTGTTCATACATCTGAAGCAACAGCCAATCACAGTAGAAAGCACGCCCCTAGGGACACACATAGCCCCTCCCTTTCAAAAAAAAGTTAGCCCCTTCACTGCCAGTGTATTTTTACAGTAACAGTGCATATGTATAGCACTGATTACTGTAGAAATGTCACTGGTAACCCCAAAAGTGTCAAAAATGTCAATCAAGGGTCCGATCTGTCCGCCGCAATGTCGCAGTACCGCAAAAAAATCGCAGATCGCCGCCATTACGCGTTTAAAAAAAAAACAACAAAAATGACAAAAATCTTTCCCTTTGTTAGTAAACGCGATAACTTTTGCGCAAACCAATCAAAATACGCTTTTTGCGATTTTTTTTACCAAACATAGGTAGCATAAAACAAATTGTCCGAAAATGTTAAAAAATTTTGATTTTTACATTTTTTTGGGGGGGAATTTCATATAAATGTGAAAAATATTGCTATTTTTGCAAAATTTACGCTCTTTTTTTGTTTATAGCGCATGATCAAAAAATCGCACAGGTGATCAAATACCACCAAAAGAAAGCTCTGTTTGTGGGAAAAAAAGGACGCCAAATTTGTTTAGATACAGCGTCGCACGACCGCGCAATTGTCCGTTAAAGTCACGCAGTGCCGAATCGCAAAATACCCCCTGGTCAGCAAGGGGGTAAAATCTTCCGGGGCTTAAGTGGTTAACTAATATGGCAATAAGTATATTTTTTAAAAAGAGTCAGGGCAGGACATTCATTTTCAGGATGTTCAAACTAGTGATCAACCGATTATCGGCAACACCGATATATCGGTGGCCAATATGCAGTTTCCCCAATATATCGGAATCAGCTTTTGGATTTACCGATATTGCCGATATTTCGGGAAAGTGCTTGTACCAGAATGATGCCTGCAGCTAGAGGCATCACCCCGGTACCGGCGTCGATAGCCGATGATCGGCTGTTTTGTAATGACAACCGATATGGCTGAGAAGCCACTCGGACGTCCCCCCCTCCTGCCGCCTTCCGCGGCTCCCGTCCCACCGGGAGACCCGGGCATCTTACCTTCAGGACCACCGAAGAGAAGACACTGCATTCGGCTCTGACCGGGTCTCCATTTTTTTTAATTCGGTGGCGCTGTGTACCCGGAAGTGATGTCATGACATGACATCACGTCCGGGTACTGGCGGCGCCGAATTAAAAAAACTTACAGCATTCAAAACAGCCAAACTTGGCATTTTGAATGCTTTTAAGTGCAGAGGAGGGGTTTGGGGTCTTTTAGACTCCCAGATCCCTCCATCACAGTACCTGTAGACATTAAAAAAAAAAAATTAATGTCCGAAAATATCGGCCGATACCGATATCCGATGACCAAAATATCGGTATCGGCGTTAAAAAAACTATATTGGTCGATCAATAGTTCAAACCATGAGTAAGAGTCAGGGTTCACAATCTGAGGTCTTGCAGTATTTTTTTAAAATGGATGGTAAGTTTTATTTAAAAAGTCAGTAAACTCACATCTTTAAAAACTGTTAGTACGTTCTATATTACATGCTGTTCTTACCCAGTCACTATGAAATTTGTTTTCTGTATTCTGCAAAAAACCCGGTAGATCCTGTTTACTGTCCCTCCCTCCTTGTCTGTATCCTCGCTGCAGCCTGAGATTATGTAAACCAGCCTTGACCACATCTACTGAGCATGCCTCAGTTTCAGTTCGCTTCTATGCTGTTCATTTCCTCCTTTTTCTTATCTGGAAAGCCCACATGACTATAGACTAACACATGTGGGCATATACACTCCAAACACTTCCTCCTTCCTCCTCCATGCCCACTAAATAGTTAAACACAATTGGGGAGGATTATTACATGTTCATTGATGGAGGCTTTACCTCCCTGTAATTCTAAAAGCATACAAACAATGGCTTAAGAGGCATGAAACAGGTTGTGATTGGCAGAACCTCACCCTAGATAGCCCACACCATGTTTTTTGCACAAATATAATATTTGAGTTCAAATATAGATTTCAAGGTTTAAAACATTTATTTGATGTTACTTATGTATTTTTTTTTGTTTTTCGTTTTCTGGGTTTTTTTTTGTTTTTTTTAACATGTAATTGGCAACAGAGGACTATTGGATGAGAATGAACTGGGTCACATGACAGCTGTATAGCGATTATGAAAAAAAAAATATTAAAATATACAGTGTCATCATCCATATACATAAAGACAAGGGATAGTGTAAATTAAACAGTGTGTGTTGAGTATCACTTTAAAAAAAATTCTATCTCAAGAGTGGCATTTACTCCCACATATCTCAATCACTTTGTTGCCTATTTTAACGGAAAAATGAAGACAATGGTGTATTGCTGAGTGGAAACATTGGTATTAAAGAGTAACTCCACTTTTGTTGAGAAAAAAACATTTCCCTGTAGGTGATCTATGTAAGGATTTTAACAAACTTTGTTGCAGATTCCTACCTTTTGTTATTCTGAAGAAATCCCTGTGTGTGTTGTCTGTGCCCATGTAGGAAAGTTAATTCAATGGGAGTGGTTTCATAATTATCAATCATCTGCTGTAGCTGCTGGGCCTGCATCCCTTTAGATGTGATTTTCTATTGGGAGTATCTCACCAAAATTGACATTTTTTTCTGCAGGGGATGCCAGAAATCTGACTTGTATCTTAGTGCAGACTTCTGGGAAAATTGGTAAGCCAATCACATAAGCAGGAAATTATGTTTCTGGGGTGTGGTCAGTATACATTATGTGTACAGAACACCTCCAGGTAGCCAGATTGCATTGCATTTTAAGAAAATTATAGTGGCTGCAGATTGAAAAGGAAAGGTCATTTTTAATAACATTCAATTACAATATGACTTGTCTTGCAATCATATACGCAATATTATTTTTTCTTTATCTGTTTTTTTCCCCTACAAAAGAAGATTTACACTTTAAGCTTTTAGAAAGATTATTTTTGTAATATGAATGTTCAATTCCTGTATCAGGTTAGGAATTGAGATTTCTTGTTTTGTCTAGAAGAAAAAGCCTGAGAAGAGGTTTGTTTGTCAAAATGAAGATTAGGGAGAAAGGAATATGTGTCAGTAACTTTAACATTGCAGTGGGCTTTATTTCCATTCTTAGAGATCATAGAGATGTGCACTTGGGTGGTGTCTGTTGTGATTGGGAATTGGAAACATTAGCCTTGTGTGAATTAACCACTTAAGCCCTGGAAGATTTTACCCCCTTCCTCACCAGGCCCTATTTTGCGATTAGGCACTGCGTGAAATTAACGGACAATTGCGCAGTCGTGCGACGCTGTACCCAAATGAAATTGACGTCCTCTTTTTCCCACAAACAGAGCTTTCTTTTGATGGTATTTGATCACCTGTGCGATTTTTACTTTTTGCGCTATAAACAAAAAAAAAGAGCGTAAATTTTGAAAAAATTTTATATTTTTTACATTTTTTTATATGAAATTCCCCCCAAAAAATGTAAAAATCAAACTTTTTTAACATTTTAGGCCAATTTGTTTTCTGCTACATATGTTTGGTAAAAAAAATCGCAATAAGCGTATTTTGATTGGTTTGCGCAAAGGTTATTGCGTTTACTAACTAAGGTAAAGATTTTTGTCATTTTTATTGTTTTTTTTTTTAACGAGTAATGGCGGCGATCTGCGATTTTTTTTGCGGGACTGCAACAGTGCGGCGGACAGATTTGACCCTTGACTGACATTTTTGACACTTTTGGGGGTACCAATGTCATTACTACAGTAATCAGTGCTATACATATGCACTGTTACTGTAAAAATGACACTGGCAGGGAAGGGGTTAACTTTATTGGTGATGCAGGGGTTAAGTGTGTCCCTAGGGGCGTGCTTCTTACTGTAAAGGGGTGTAGCTAGTGCTGTAACCACAGAGACATACGATCCTACATAGCAGGATCGTATGATCTCTGCAGTTAGATCAGGGAGAATGACAGGCGGCTTTGTTTACATTAGCCGCCTGCCTTTCTCCCTCTCCACGGGGAGATCGCGAGTGACCGGCGGACCACGCGCGGACTTGTTAGGGAACGAGCGGGGGCGGGAGCGCTCCTCCGGCGGCGCGCGCTTGCCCCCTACAGGCTCACAGGCTAGCGACGTAGTACTACATCACTTTGCCTGTACGGGGCTGACCGCCGCTGTAAATAGTCGTGCGGCGGTCGGCAAGCGGTTAAAGTATAACTAAAGGCAAAACTTTTTTTTTTAGTTTTGGATGGAGTAACCTCTCTATTTGTCCTATTTATCATTATCATTGAAAGTGAAAGTAACAGAAAAAACTCTAGGTTTCAGGTTTACACCAGAAAAAGTAAAAGATGGCAAATATTCCAATGGGGACACTAGTTCTGGTGACCTGGTGCTCCCCAAGGATCTCCCTAATTTGCAGAGATTTCCTCTCACTTTCTGTTTGGCTATGGGGCAGGAAATTAAGGGAAATCTCCGCAATGGGACACAGAGGAGGAAAATAAATTGACTATAGTTCTACTTTCAGCTTTTAACATTATCCAGACCAGGGGCGGACTGAGCGGTTGGGCACTTCGAACATGGTCCGAGGGCAGGCCGAGAAGGGGGGCTCTGGCTGGGAAGGGGACCCCCGCCCAGTACAGCATTAATTCATCCGATGTTGTCTCAGAGACAACATTGGGCTATCAGGACCCGGCGGCCAGCGCTGCTTCCATGGGAGGAGGGGAGGGGCCCGACGGCCGGCGCTGCTTCCATGGGAGGAGGGGGCCCGGCGCTGGATTTCCATTGTCTCCTCAGTGAGCGGGGGGCAAGTCGGCGTCGCGTACTGAGTGACGTTGCATCGATGTCACAATGTTCACAGGTATAGATGGTAACGGTCTAAGAATGATGCTACAGTACAGGTTCTGTTCAAGGCAAGCCCAACTAAATACCAGATCCACTGACACCCTTACCAATATGTTATCTCCCCCAAATTCACCATGGTGGTAAATTTGGGGGAGATCACATATTGGGGGGTTATGACACAGCAGTGGTGAATTTGGGGGAGATCACATATTGGTGGGGGTGTCAGTGGTGAATTGTGTGGTGTAGGGGGGGTGACACAGCGGTGGTGAATTTGGTCTGGAGATCACATATTGGTGGGGGTGTCAGTGGTGGTGTAGGGGGGTATGACACAGCGGAGGTGTCACCCCTTTCACCACCACTGACACCCCCACCAATATGTGATCTCCCCCAAATGCACTGCTGTGTCATACCCCCCCCCCTACACCACAACTGACACCCCCACCAATATGTGATCTCCAGACCAAATTCACCGCCGCTGTGTTATAACCCCCCTACACCACACATCACCACCGAAACCCACACCAATATTTGATCTCCCCCAAATTAGCCACCACTGTGTCATCCCCCCCCCTCACCACACAATTCTTCACTAACACCCCCACTAATATGTAATCTCACCAAATTCACCACTGCTGTGTCATCCCGCACCACCCCACACATTTCACCACTGACACCCCCCCCACCCCAACATGTGATCTTCCCATCAAATTCACCACCACTGCACCAGACCCCCCCCCACACACAATTCACCACTGATCTCCTCACCAAATACACCACTGCTGTGTTATTTGGGGGGGGGGGGGGGTAATGATACAGCAGTGGTGAATTTGGTGAGGAGATCAGTGGTGAATTGTGTGTAGGGGTATGATACAGCGGTGGTGTAGCCCCCCCCCCCAAAACCACACAATTCACCACTGACACCCCCACCCTAATATGTGATTTCCCCACCAAATTCACCACTGCTGTGTCACCCCCCCCTTTACACCACACAATTAACCACTGCTGTGTCACCCCCCCCCCCCCTTACACCACACAATTCGCCACCGACACCCCACCAATATGTGGTCTCCCCCAAATTCACCACCGCTCTCATTCCCCACCACACAATTCCCCACTGACACCCGGGGCTGATTTAGCACTGCCCCCCCCACCAATATATGCCCCCCCCCCACAAATTCACCACCACACTGTGATCCCCCCCAGACCTGATCATTCACTACTACCTATCCCCCCCTTCCCTGCCAATTTACTGCCACCCCATTCCCAACCTCCACTGATACTACCTGACTTTATTCCATCAGTCCCTTTAAATGCAACACCATCTGTCATACTGCAAATATCAATTATAGTTGTCTGCAGAAAACTGCATATGTGACCCGACCCTCACCCCCAGACCTGGTAATTCTCTACTGCCTACCACCCCCACTGCTACACACTGACCCCCTCCACCCCCAGACCTGCCAATTCACCACTGCCTACCACCCCCACTGCTACATAGTGACTCCCCCCCCCCCAGACCTGGAAATTCGCCACTACTTACCATCCCTACTGCAGCACAGTGATCTCCCCCCCAGACCTGGCAATTTGCCACTGCCTGCCCTCTGCCCCCCCCCCCCCCCGCTACAATGTGACTCTCCATCTGACCTAACAAATTCACTATTGCCCCCCACCCCCATTGCCACTATTTAATCCTTATGGTTGCAACCTTATCCCTTTAAACCAGGACACATATTAATTATACAGGTTCTGTGGCTGATTAAGGTGGTAATTAATCTCACTTGGTGCCTTATGTGCATTATATCAGCCTCAGAATATGTGCAATTAATATGTGTCCTGGATTAAAGGGATGAGATGGCAACCCTACCCCACCTAGACCTGGCAATTTACCATTGTAATGCTCTGGTTTTGTCTGTTTATGATTTGATTTGCTCTGGCTTTTTCTGTTTGTCATTTGTAATGCTCTGGTTTTGCCTATTTATGATTTGTAATACTCTGGTTTTGTCTATTTATGATTTTGTAATGCTCTTGTCTTGGTTTGTCTGTTTATCATTGGTAATGTACTTGTCTTGGTTTGTCTGTTTATTATTGGTAATGCACTTGTCTTGGTTTGCCTGTTTATTATTTTTAATGCACTTGTCTTGGTTTGTCATTTATTTTGCACAGTTTGGTTTTTGCATTCGTTATTTATCGTGCACTTGTTTATAAATTATTGCACTTTTATTCCTTGTGTCTAAAGATTGTGTATGGTGTGGCTGGAGGCGGAATGTGGGTGTGGCTGGAGGCAAGATGTGGGTGTGGCTGGAGGTGGGGCAAGGGTGTGGCTGGAGGCAGAACATGGGTGGGGCCTGGAAAGGGGCCCTTGATTTATTTTGCCCGGGAGCCCTGAGGGATTCTCCTGTCTCTTACCTTTTGTTAGATGTGTTATATGTGTTTATAAGCATACCCAGTCATAAGGCCTATTGTCCAATTGATTATAAAGGCCCCCGTTTGGATCATCTTGGTGTAAATGGAGCATAGTAGAAGTTAAGATCAGAGCAGCAACAGAACACAGTGAGGACACACTGGAGAGTAGATACAGGGTCAGTCTAGACAAACAGGTGTATACAGTATTGCCAGCAGACAGAAAAAGACCCTCACTGAGGTGTATGGCCTGGAATATATCATGTTTGCCAGTGCCATTAAAAATACAGATAGACTTGTGCAGCAGAATGATGATCTACAGGATTGTCTAGCTGGACAATTGCTAAGACATAGACAGGAATAAAGAGAGTTCCTGTACATAGGAGGCAGGCGGGAAGAGAGTCAAAAACAATATAATAGGCTGGATCATCGGCAGGTATTCCCTGATGAAGTCATGTGACCGTGACGTAACACGCAGGGTGTGAGTTGAGGCAGATGCAGACTAGGAAGGGATGTATGCGGAAGTTTTAACAGTGTGAGTGCAATTTTAATTTTAATAAAGTGGTTGCTCCTAATTTACTACACTACCACATCCGGTGAATAAATATTTACATGCCTGTTAAAATCATTTTTGAGGTGAGGGTTCTGTGAGAACAGAGGTGGCATGTGATTTATTTAAAGAATCACATTGTGAAATCACTATTGGTGTGGGTGTTTTACCATCATGGAAGAAGACACTTAATATTTTGAAAATAAAGAGACTATATTATATACCAAGTGGAGCATTGATGTTTTTGATTTCATTTCTAATGTTTTTGGTGCTTATCATCAGTGTGTGTATATGGTTACATTGTACACTTCACTGATTATTAGTGGTGCTGAATATCACTCCAATTCACTTTTTCAATTGTATATATATATATATATATATATATATATATATATATATATATACTGTATGTATGTTTATTCACAAGAATGACACACACATATTCATTGTTTATTTTATTAATTATATTTGGTTCAAGCAATAACAGGGCGGCATCACCTTGTTTACTTTTAGCCCCGGTTCACATTAGTGCGATCACGGAGATCGCATGTAATTCGGAGCGCACTGCTCCTAAATTACATGCGATCTCATGTGCGGTGCAAATTTTAGCCATACACTTTGTATGGCTGAATTCGCACCGCATCCGCACTAAACTCGCAGCTGACCCTTTTTTTTTTATCCACAGCAGAATCGGATCGCATAGTGGTTCACACTAGTGCGATTCGATTCTGTGTGAACTTGTAGATCGCACTGCGATATGCGATCGCAACTTTTAATTGACACCCCCTGTGTACCGCATATGGCAGTGTGAACTGCCAGGGTTGCGGATGCGATGCGGGATCACGCTGCATATTCGCAGCGTTCCCGCATTGCAAAATGTGAACCGGGACTTATGGTATATAGTTGTGGGAACACAATTCGGTGCTAACAGCAGCTTTATTCGTTTTCATGTTTATTTTCACTCTTGTGCATTTATTTATTAGCACATCATTAGTAGCGCAGGAGTCACACTTTTTTCATAACCCCTGTAAGCCCCTGCTGATCATGACCCAATCAAGTGTAGCAGACCCCCATAGGGACTGCTGATGAACTTGGATCCCCCACTCCTGCACAGCTAGGCACACAGAATTTTCACAGTACCCAAAGTCAGAGAACAGTCCATGACTTTGTTTAGTTTTTTATTTGAGGGTAAATAACTTGGATTGGGATTGGAGGTTATGGGATGCCCACTTGACTTTGGAAACATTTTCAGCAAAACTTTAAGGACATCTTGCTATACAGAATACACATTTATACTGCCTCCTGCAGTTTCCTCCTGCACACACTTGTTTTCTCCAGCTGAAACACTTGAATGATCTGACAGGCTTTCAGTCAGATTAGCAATAGCCCATTGCAGGCAGGAACTTGTAGCCCCTCTTTGTGTAGCACAGATTTGGTGAAACAGCTTGTACTTTTCGTATGTGGCCACTGATCCCAGCACCACCTCTTCAGGCACTTCTAACCAACCTGGCTGCAGCTGAACCTTTCACTAGCCCTCCAGGCTAACTCTCTACACCAGTCCACCAGACTGACTCTTCACCAGCCCACCTAGCTGACTCTCAGGAGATCTCTCAGGGAATGGGCTGAAGACTTAGGCACACCTCTGTCTTCCAGGGAGACTGACTACATGTTATAGGCTCCCCATATTGTTACTCACCACGGTGTTGACTACTCACTCTACTCACTACTGTCCTCTCTTGCTCCCATGCTCCAGGAAAGCCTTCTCCCTTTATGCACTTAAGGACTGCCCACCGCAGTTTTACTGCGGCAGTCAGCCCCTACTGAGTGAAACAACGTAGTACTACATCGGTCGAGGGCCTGGTGCTAGGGGGCGAGCGCGTCGTGGAGACCCAATGTGGGAAATAGGACTTTGTCCCCTATGTTGGGACAAGGTGCCTTGCAAGGGGTGGGGGGCTTTATTAGGATTGTTTACACTCATATTCTTGTAATTATTGGGCAATTGAGGGTGCTTTTTTGCAAATCACTGCTGTCTTCTCCTGTGTCCATGACACTACCTTAAAACTGTCCTGTATATTTTTGGTCAAATACAACTGATCCACCCTTTCCTACTCCTATGAACACTGGGGCACTAGACACTCCTGTGCTTTTTTCCACTTTGCCTCAGTTTGCCTCACTTTGCCTTTGCCTGATGGAAATATTTTTCTTTCATTCTGCTTAAGCAGGTAGAAATGAGTTCTCTAATGAAATGATGTGGAAATAAGAAAAGTTCTTACCAAGTATGTAAAAAAGTAGGTTTTATTGATAAAAGCCACAGCTGGGAACAAGCAACAGACTTGTTTGAGGAATACACACTGAAAAGCTTCTACAATATAATGCTTGCCAAGACTGGCATCAGTGTAACTAACATAAATAAAAGTAATATCCACCTGCAGACAGTGGTATGCCCTCAAATGTCTTGCAGCATACATTTTTCTCTGTCTTTAAAAAAAAATTAACCAATATGAAGTAGAAGGGTCATCTACTCCACTTTTAAGTATACATACTCTATATTATGAAATACTCTTCAAGTTTCTGGGAATAAAACTATTGTTTAACATTCATTATTATTATTATTATTATTATTATTATTATTATTATTATTATAATTAAAAACAACACTTATCAATACTCTAAAATACTGTATATGGATTAGTATGAAAATTCCAGGACAAGTACAGATTTTCTGTTTACCACTAAAGTATGTACATATATTTACTGTGGCTATGCATTATACTTGTTGGTTTTGTATTATGTGGGTATGCTTTGTTAACTGATGTGCATAATAAAATAATATAAAGTAATTATAAGCAAGGATACACTCCTTTTTTTCTAGGCTTAATTTTTATAGAATGCCTTTTGTGAACATATGAAGGCTCAGAAGGTCTTACCTCTTGTTCTTACATGTTTTCAGTAAAATTACACAAAAAAGCATATTTTGTTTGGTGTTTCGCTAAGCATGCAATGGTACAATCACCACGGACAATCGTTATCAGATAGCTGAACTCACCAGACACCGTTTCTTTCCATCCATTTATTGCAAGCAGTAGGTATAGCAGACAACAAAATGTGGCAGATGATTGAAGGATTGTATCTGTAGGTCAAATCATGGTTATGTGTTCCCGGATGTGGGCAGATTGTATGAAAGGCCTAGACAAATGCGGCCATCTCTATCCCCACAAGCATAAAGAAGCAGGAACAGGAAATAAATCATAAATGAGAGGGGACAAGAGGGAACACAGAAGGGAAAGACAGGAAGCAAGTACAACAACCGAAACAACCACAAGATGGCAGTATAAACCAATTATAGTGACATTACCACAACTATGCATTATATTATATTTTACATATTGGTGTAACAGCACAGAAGATAAAATAACAAAACCATCTTTTGCTGCAATAGTATTCTTTAATCTAGAATGTTCTCTACAGCACTTTTTTTGGTTTGATGTCCTCAGTCTGATGGGCAACATCATTAAACCCACTTTCTCTGAGCCCAGACCATCCTAGACCCCCCAGCGTTTGACTGGACAGTAAAAGGAGAAGAAGCTTGATTAACTCACTCTGCTTTTTCTTCCTATCAGCATGCTTTTTGTCAGTTCCAGCTCTGCTCTACAGGGACAGCAAGAGGCTGATATAAAGACAAATTCAGGTACTTCCACTGCTTGCATTTAAAAATACATTTTATGATGTAATAATTATTATAGAGTTACATTAAACACTTGCCGACTGCCGCACGACTATATACGGCGGCAGTCAGCCCCTCACAGGCAAAGTGACGTATGGGTACGTAACTAGCCTGTGAGGCTCTAGGGAGCGAGCACCCGCTGCCGGAGGTGCGCTCCCGCTAGCTCACAGACCCCCCCCCGCTCACTCGCGATCCTCCGGTACAGTGGGAGAAAGGCAGGCGGCTAGTGTAAACAAAGCCGCCTGTCATTCTCCCCTATGAAACAGCACAGATCATACAGTCCTGCTATGTAGGACCGTTGATCTCTGCTGTTACACACATAGCCTCATGCAATCACAGTTAGAAGCACGCCCCTAGGGACTCACTTAACCCCTCCTTCTCAAATAAAGTTAACCCTTTCCCTTCCAGTGTAATTTTTACAGTAACAGTGCATATGTATAGCACTGATTACTGTAGTAATGTCACTGGTACCCCCAAAAGTGTCAAAAATGTCAGTCAAGGGTCCAATCTGTCCACCGCAATGTCGCAGTCCCGCAAAAAAAATTGCAGATCGCCGCCATTACTCGTTAAAAAAAAAAACAATAAAGATGACAAAAATCTTTCCCTTAGTTAGTAAACGCAATAACTTTTGCGCAAACCAATCAAAATACGCTTTTTGCGATTTTTTTTTACCAAACATATGTAGCAGAAAACAAATTGGCCTAAAATGGTAAAAAAATTGATTTTTACATTTTTGGGGGGGGGGGGATTTCATATAAAAAAAATGTGAAAAATATTGTTATTTTTGCAAAATTGTTGCTCTTTATTTGTTTATAGCGCATGATCAAAAAATCGCACAGGTGATCAAATACCACCAAAAGAAAGTTCTGTTTGTGGGAAAAAAAGGACGTCAATTTCATTTGGGTACAGCGTCGCACGACCGCGCAATTGTCTGTTAAAGTCACGCATGCGGAATCGCAAAATAGGCACTGGTCAGGAAGGGGGTAAAATCTTCTGGGGCTTAAGTGGTTAATATGCATCTTCTATATCTGCCTAGAGTTCAGCTTTAAAGTATAAACTATTGAACTTTATTACAAACATAGACAAAAATGGGAATATTAATAAAGGGATACATAAATGACTACAGGTACTGCATGACTGAAAGGGCTTGTGAAAACTGACATCAGTATAAGACAAAAAACCAAATGCAATATGCTTTGAAATGCATCTTAGTTGCTTTGACCTTTTGCTTCCATTTTCTTTTGCATCAGTCGAGGATTTGCACTGTGGTGCTTCTGAGTTGCTTTGAATTGCTCCTTCATTGACTTTGACTTATATGAGGAAAGAAAATGTTATTTTTCACTGTGCACAGAAAGTGGTTGGAAGCCAGGAGACGTAGGTTGACAGTTTGGCTTCAGTTGCTGTCAGGAAAACACAATATTTTTAGGAGGATTCCTGTTCAAATGAAATAATGATACTCCATAACCAACATATTTGGATCTGAGTAACTGGTTGCAGTCTTAGATATTATTTCCAGGATTTCCAATTAATATTGGATGTTATTACTAGTTAAATCGTCTTGTTTTCTTCCAATGTATTATTTTGGTTCTATACATTCTGGATTGAAATATAAGTAATTAGATACTCTAAGTGCCATGACACTGCTAAAAGGAATAGCAGATCTGTCTCTTGGCAGACCATTAAATAGAGGACTCTTTTATGCTGCAAGAAATTAACTAAACTTTTTAATCTTAAAATGCAAGTATATGATTGTTTGTTCATTTCCACACAAGCAGATGGTAAATTATGAGTCACTGTTTCTCACTGGTTCGAAATGGCAGCATTGATAAAGATTTGTTTGTGTTTATGGATTAAACAGATGGGTCTTTAACAGAACATCCTATTCTGGAACAAAAGACAATAACACTGAGGAATTTCAGTGCATATAAACAGCTTTCAGTAAACAATGGAGTCAAGATCTGCCTTTTTAATGGTTTTCATTTAGGGTTAAGAGTCTAACTAACTTAATAACTCAATGCTGAATATCAAAAGTGGTCTGTGATTTTTGTTCGAACTCTTTTGGCCTGTGATCTTCTTAGACATAATCATATGAAAATAAATGTATTTTCATTTTATTTAGAAGATTGATATTTCAAACAAGCAAACAAATTGCTGAATATATGACAGCTCATTATACCTCTTTTTTAACATAAACATTGCTGCTATAATTGTTTTTTTTTTTTTTTATTTAAGAGACTTTGCTTTTTGCATTTACGCTTGTTTAAAATAATTATTCCATTAGTCCAGTAATAGTTGTCTGGACTGACCATCAGATATTAGATTTTGTTGTCTACAATAGAAAAATAAATCTCCAATCTGAATGGTTGAGATGCACTTTACATCTTGTTTCAGATAGGATTTTATAAAAGAGTTTACCTTTACAGAAAGAAATGTAAAGATGAACTAGCATCGGACATCCTCCCGAACCCCCACCCTTGGTGACTTACCTCTGGGGTTGCTGAACTGTCAGACCCCCCCCCCGGCAGTTCTTTCTCTGAGGTAAAGAATTCTCCCTTGAAACGCATCAGACAAGCCAGGTCTCCTTGCATCATCTGTGTATCCCAGCAGTCTTGGAGGCATCTTGTTCCACTTTTATTGACATGTGTACACACCATGCCTTTGTGAGTGTAATGTATGCTATTCTTTTGATTTTAATAAACATTTTTAGAGGTAATGCGCTAGGTTGGTGCGCCCTTCTTTTGTTGTTGTTTAGCTGCTCCAGTGGTCCAGGGGTTGAAAATCCTTGCTTTTCTTCTTCTTCCCCCGTGCATCCAACACCAACCAGATGGATTCTGATTGGACAGTGCCATCACATTGAAGAGGGAACGCCGATGGGCCATAGGAACTTTTGGGTGTATGGGTAGTGTCATCGCTCCAGGTTTTATCAGCCATTGTTGATGCTCTCCCCTGCAGCTGCCGCTTGCTGAAACCGAGAGCAGGATGAAAATACAGTAGGTAATTATTTATATCTTTCTTACACAGATTAGTCAGCTTAGTTGTTAGGGGAGCAGAGGGAGCATTTTTAAGACTAGTCAGATTTACCCTGGAACTCTTCTTAACCTTGGAACCTCCATATTTTACCACACCCATCTGAACCTATAAAGAGCTAGAGAAAGAGCTTAACTGGCCTGTTTTTTTGTGTCTATCGTCTGTTTTATTTTATGGTACAATTGCATTTTTCTGCTATGCTTGGTTTGCAAAAATATTTACATGATCACCTTGACCAGGGGGATTAAGAAACTACATCTGAACATATAACTAAACTCTCACTTACTGTACTTATGGAAGCAAAACAGTATAACATTTGTTTTTCATGGTACTGCTCTCCCACACAAACCAAAAAAACATGAAATAAAGCAAATGATCCCTCGAAGATCATAATGACTAAGGGCTAATATTTGCACAAAACGCATCTAGTTCCATCTACTAACCACCTGTCACATGAGCTTCAATACAGTAAATAGGATTTTTGGAAGTGCAGCTGTCTGGAATCATTTGCTTTATGACACACAGCATGCGCGCTGGGCTACCCCCAACCAGTGTGTTTGGAGATTAACTGGAGATTCACTCACCTAGAGCGGCTTTCTTTGTTTCATCAAAAAACATGAAACTTCTCAGGACAATAGTTGTGTTAAGCTAGCTTTACACTGGAAGCATTTTTTGTTTTTGGAAATAGTTTTAATGGAAAAGTATCTAAAAATAACAAGCAGCGTTATTTTTCTGCATATGAAAAAGCACATGTTGATGCTGTTTCTTCTTGTATCAGCAATGTGAGGTTAAGACTTGACTTAGGCCATTGACATTCATCTGCAGGAAAGGATCATTGCCATGTCTGTGGGATAAGGTGTCTGGCCAGAGAGTGCCTTCCTTGAAAACATACCCTCCTAATGTTGATTACATGTGGCCTGGTATGGTTCAGGAGGTGGGGAGGTGCATGCTTATTGTCCCTCTCTTACCTGGCCAGCTACGCCGCATGTCTAGACAAATTCCTGCTATGGATTGTGGGGGACCTGCAAACTTTTTTAGGTATTGAATCCCCTGCTCAAAGGGCAATCAGGAGGAAAAAGAGGTGGAATTGTTTGCATTTACATAACAGGGGGTATTTGTTACTTTGCCCAATTAGGAAAAATTGATAGGTTCTTTAGATTGGAAACCCTCCGCTTCCGCATAATCACCTTCAACACACTCCCTCATAAATATGATAGCCTACTGGAGTTCAGAAAATGCCCAGTATTCCTGTTATGGACAAGCATGTTACCCTCTTCCATTCCTCTCAGTATGCAGTACTCAGGCTTGAGTGGCCAATTACCAGACCCAAACACTTTCATGTGTGGAAGGAGGAGACTGTCCCAAACCCTGTGCAAGCTCTGACCAGAGGCGTAACTAGAACCTTCAGGGCCCCGGTGCAAGAAACCATGAAGGGCCCTCCAGACCCCAGGCCCTTCCTTTCAAGCCTGGGGCTCTTCCAACTGATCCTGGGGCCCTTAACTCTTGTTGCGGGGCCCTTTATTACGGCCCCGCAGCAGCTCCCTTTCAAAAGTTCTGCAATGGACCCCCTTCCTGCCATCTTGGGGCCTCCCCAGGGTGGTGGAATACCAGCGCCCGGTTGCAAGTGTGACCTCTGCGATGCTGGAAGTTCACCTACTGGTGTCAGTAGTTTTTATTTTTTGATATTTTAATTGTATTATTTTTTATCATTTTATTTTAATTTTTTACAATGTCACTGACTATGACTCTGTCCATTCAGAAAAGGAAGGAGCTGGTAAATTACATATTTACTGACCCTTCCTGGGTCTTTATTGTGGCACATCCCCTGCAGCAGCCGACAGGAGAGGGGATGGAGCACAGGGGGGGAGCAGCACAGGGGGGGGGGGGGGGGGGGACCAGGGAAACACACAGGGGCCCAGAGAGAGCAGAACACAAGTAAACTGGATAGGAGGAGTAGGGGGGGCAGCATACAGAGGAATCAATCTGCTCCATTTTCCTCCTGCAGCTACAGGAGGAAAAAGAAGGACAGTGATTTCTCTACATGCTGCCCCCGTCGCCCCTCCTATCCAGGTTTACAGGGGAGCCACACAGGCCCCCTGGAGCATATGGCCCAGTTGCAATTGCAACCCCTGTAGTTACTGTACGTCCCTGGTTCTGACATTGACCGACACAGAGCTTACTCAGGGTTTGGACCTAGATGTGCAGTGAAGGTGTAAGTAAGTGGGGCAGTGCCATACCAAAGGTACTTGACACTTTGCAATGAATCCTATTCGTTAACAATTTTGAGGACCTGACAATTTTTCTTAAAGACTGTTTTACATGCACAAAAGTAAAGAAAACAAGTAAATGAATCAAGTAATCTCTAGTTCGAAAACAAGTGGCTTGTAATCCTATTATTATTATTAAAATAATTACTAAAACAGAAAAAAAATCAATGCTTTTGACTGTCATTTTTGTTTATTACCGTTTCCCAGCAATATCAGTTATTTGAAAGTAGAGTTTTTAACACTTACTCATGCTTTGAAATAACAGTTATAATTACAAAATAACAGAGCTTGCGTGGAAAAGATTATAATAATAGCTAGGACTTGCTGTTTGCTAATTAGCAAACTATTTCATTCTTTCATGATACAGTTTCATGACTGGTACTGCAAAACAGATCTCTGCCAAACATTCATATGGCTTACAATTTCTCTAGACTAAATATTCTGCCCCCAATGTTTTTGTAATGATTTGACAAATTAGAATACTTTAAAGGGAATTTAAAGTGTTTTGTATACTCTTCTGTCCTTTACTGTGTTTAGGATTACAAAATGATTTTTAAAAATGTTTTACTTTTTAATTAAAAAGGAAACAAAGCTTCCTCCTATGATAAGTGTAACGGCACGTTTCAGCAGACAAGGGGTTAAAATCCGTTTAGGCGATATGCCCCTTTCTGAGAGACAGGCACAGCTACTTGCAGGACACCAAACTCCCGAACTAGATACAAAATAGCACTCCAACCTGGAACCTCACGAAGAGCTGCTAGCAGACGAACAGGAAAAGCATACATCAGCTTACACTCCTAGCAATCAGTCTCCAACAGCATACAGGGAATCCCCCCAAGAACGAGACAAGGTTCCGTGTGAGGTTCAAGCAGTGGTCTGTTTATTGAGGGCTACCTGCCCCTGTATTTATGCCGGTCTCCCACCTGGTGGACACTCCCCTAGGGGACCAAATGGAAGACTGTGACACAGGCAGACATGTATCACATTACAGACTCACAGAAGCAAAACATCCCCACAATGCATCCCGGCTTCCCCCCTTCGTAGACAGCCAGGTGAGCTCATTAACATGCTTATCAATAGTCTCAGATCCAATTAACATACTGTCCCACTCTAGACAAAAGCACTCAGTTAATCAGTAGACATTGCTCAGGAGGGGGCTGCTGGAAACAATCCCCCCCCCTCTCTCTGCAGCTAAAGCTAGTTTTCACAGCGACCTCTATCCTGGAGACAATGGAATATATAATTAGGTTTAGCTTCCAGGATAGAGGCAAGACTCCATTACACACATGGGGACCCAAATACAGTATTATGCTTTAAAATATATAAAGTTACTTTATACATTAAACATAGACATGTTACATATCCCCAGATAGCTCAGGTCTGAGTGCACATTATTAGGTGAATGGCACTCAGACCCCACGAATACAGTTTAATCGCCATGGAGCCAAAGTCTTTTAAAGTCTGGTCCATAGTCCAAAGGCAGCAGGCGGGCAACCAGGCTCCTCCAATGCAATGGGGCGAGATTGGTCTCGTCACAATAAGGCTTACCTATAGGCACTGTAAATATCTCCTAAACATGCACCGTTTAGGAGATATTTACTTTGCATGCAGCCAGTGACATCACTGGAGCAATGCACTCTGAAGGAACGGGTGTCCGTGTCGTTCCTTCAGAGCCCTGTGCCATGAACGGTGGCCCCAATGCGTATGCGTGGGAGTGACATTATCGCAGCTTCAGCCAATCAGATGGCCAGAGGACTAGAACCCAGAAGGAAGACAGTTTAACATGTCGGCCGTGTAACTGTTGTGCTGGCGGCGCTGTGGGGGCTTCGTTTTAAGGTAAGTATTTCATAATGAGCTAGTATGCGATGCATACTAGCTCATTATGCCTTTGCCTTTCAGGTTTTTATTTTTAACATTTTTTTTTGGGGAGGTTCACAACCTCTTTAAGTCACACACAAATATTGCATATGAATAGTTCATATTTACATTTCTTGCTAACAAGGCAGCACCGTGGTGTAGTGGTTAGCACTTTGGCCTAGCAGCAAAAAGGTCACTGGTTTGAATCCCAACAATGAAACTACCTGCCTGGAGTTTGCATGTTCTCCCTGTGCCTGCGTGAGTTTCCTCCAGGTACTCCGGTTTCCTCCCACACTCCAAAGACATGCTGGTAGGTTAATTGGCTCCTGTCTAAATTGGCCCTAGTATGTGTATGTAGGAATATGAGTCATGGACCTTAGATTGTAAGCTCCTTGAGGGTAGGGACTGGTGTGAATGTACAATGTAAAGTGCTGTGCAAATTGACGGCGCTATATAAGTACCTGAAATAAATAAATAAGTGTAGCTCCATGCTTTCCAGGTTGGCCTTAGCTGCTTTGTTGAAAAAAGCTAGTATACACATATCAATAGCTCAAGCTTGCATTTTTTCTCAGTTAAATGCTGTGCTCTCTCCTTAGAAAACCCACGTTGGTGCAATTTATATGAACATGCTGCTTCCTGATATAGCTTTACTGCTTATTTGATACTAATTGTATTGAATAATTAGTAACCAATGTGGTGATACTTATCCATTCTTTGTCCAGGGTGTAGAATACTGGTGGAGATATGACCCAGGAAGCTAAAAGTGGAAGCTGAACCAAAAAATAGGGTTGTCACCTTCCTTTCTGTAAATTTTAGCAAAGGCTTTGGTAAAACAGTAACTGTATATTTAGCCCATGCCTGCAATTCCACTTTAAACGTTTAAAAAATGAAAAACAGCTCAATTAAAACTTTCTTGACATCTTCCTTTAGGAACAAAATGGCAAATATTATACTGTGTGTGCATTTTAGTCTAAAAATGGTTTGACACTGGAGTCCTGTGTCGTAAGAATGTGGGGTCTCACCAATAATATTGTACAGTATGAACTGCTATTCCTGCCCACTGGAGGAAGAAATGACAATTAACACACAAGCCTGAATGTGTTGACTCTCTAATTTCAATCTACAATGGTAATGGTATTGTCTCTCTGTTTACATAGATTGCCTGCCTGGAATCTAACCGTGTGCACTATGACACCATAATACCAGATTTCACTAGGATATGGACCTGTAAAATCTAAGGATACCTGAATAGGGCTAGGGCTAGGGAATTTTCTGTGCAGCCTTATCAGGTATTGATACCATCTTGTTAAAAACTTAAAATTATTTTCTTGTATTCTTCTGGCAATAGATATTTTATGTGTCCACATAAATGCTTTGCTAACGTCTTCTTGTGATATACTCTCCAATTCCTTTCCCCACTCAGCTACATAATATGACACTGTAGGGGTTCTAGAAGACAGCAACATAGCATAGATGGCTGAAATTGGATGGATCGGGGCTTGTGTCCCTAAGCAAAGTTTTTCGAAATCTGTAAAGGGTCGATGAGACCCTTGTTTTTAAAATTTGTATAAAAAATTTCTAAGCTGAAAGTTCCCCGGCCAGTTTCTCTGCACCTGCGATCAATTCTCTTAACGGTTTTAAGTTATTCTGTGACAGATTATTTGATTTTGGAGGGATTGAAGAGATAGAGAGAGGGGTCCACTTAAAAAGTTTTGAAGTTTTTAAACGTATTTTGTTTAAACTTTTTTTTTTTTTACTTTTTTTTTTTCACTTAGCTTTATTGCTGTCATTTGTGACCATAGTGACGGAAGCAGCACTGTTTCCATGGTTTTGCTTATAGTAATTGATGTTGGATCTACTGTACATCACTGGTCAAAGGGATGTGGAGGTCTGTGGGTAGGGAGTGAAAATCTTGAAGACCCCTTCAGAATAATGGGGCCCCCAGATATCCAGCTCTCCATATGATTGAGTAAGGGATACATTCACAGAAAAAACTTAAATAGTGAATAAAAACACAGACACCATAGAAAAATCCCTTTTACCACATTGCGCCTGTATAACTTACTTATACGACGACATGGTGGCACTGCGCGCCACCGTCAACCAGATCCCACTATGATTATACACAGCGGGAGCTGATCTCCGGGTACTACAGTCTCAGTGTGCCCTGGCACCTGCTAATTATCCAGCACAGAGGCAAAACAGTGGTCTGCCTATAAACCATACTATCAGTAGAGAAGGCATAGATCCTGTGTTCCTGCAACCCCTGATATTTAACCACTTTCCAGCCAGTGTCATTAGTACAGTGACAGTGCATATTTTAAGCACTGATTACTGTATTAGTGTCACTGGTCCCCAGAAAGTGTCAAAAGTATCAGTTAGTGTCCAACTGTCCACTGCAATATTTCAGTACCGCTATAAGTCGCTGATTGTCATTATTAATACATTTTTTTAAATATCCCATAGTATGTGGATGATATAACTTTTGCGCAAACCAATCAATATAAGCTTTTTGGGAGTTTTTTTACCAAAAATATGTAGCGGAATACAGATTGGCCTAAACCGATGAAGAAATTAGAATTGTTAGCAGAAAGCAAAACAATTTTTTCGTTTATAGCGCAAAAAATAAAAACTGCAGAGGTGATCAAATACCACCAAAAGAAAGCTCTATTTGTGGAGGACAAAAAAGGACATATATTTTTTTTGTTTTCTTTTGGTACAGCATTGAACAACCGCGCAGTTGTTTGTTAAAGTATTGCAGTGCCGTATCGCAAAAAATGGCAATGGCATGAAGGAGGTTAATCTTCCGAAGGCCAAGTGGTTAAACAAAATACATAAACAATGTCCCTCGATGTAAATCCAACATTGATTCTTTTTTCTGGTGATATAAATCCAGCATCAGTCATGATGAACTACACCTGAGTACGCTACAACCAGCTGCTAAATGATGCTGCCCCGCCACACTCTCATCTCTAAAAGACAGTTCTCCTGTCTAATGTACTAATGTAAACAGGAGTAGCTGGGGAGTCTGGGTGACAACCTTGAACAAATATGGTTATAACCATTGGCATCTTCATATCCAATGCATCAATTTTAATGAAATCACAGTACCTTGGACCACTATGGCATAGGAAAGAGGAGGTTGATGGCATGTGTCTAGCAGCATAGAGAAATCTACAGGAACAGAGTATTGGGTAAGTAAAACTGCTGTTCCTAGTACCCCAAGACATTATTGGGCTGTTACCCTTGCAGTGCAGGCACATGCCCGCTGCAAGGCTAGACTTCTAGTTTTCTGGGACTTTCCAGTTTCCATCATCCTTATCTTTATTCACAGTTTCCATAAACATCCCTATGCAAGAAAAGGCTGCTGATGACTCTGCACATACGGTACATAAATGATGGGTCAGTTTTAATCAGTCTCTACAGTATGGTTTGGAATGACAAAAACTCAGGTTCAGCCTTGTTTCTAGAGCAAGGATCATCTTTATTCCCTCTACCTTATTACTCCACTGGGTAGATCCAATTAAAAACAGCTGGATTCATCTACCGTTTAGGCCTGCTGTTATTATTTCACAGTTATTTTATTTGACTAAATTACTGAACTTGCACTAGTATCCTAAATTATCTGCCATAATAATTCAATTAACTTTTCTGATATTTTCCTATATCTATAGAACTGCATTTTCTCTGGCATATTAGGCTACCACATCCTGTGTTCTTTGAAATCTATAATAGACATAAAAGGCTGAATGAGAAGAATTACTGTGCATTTGATCTACCAAGTTACTGAGGTTGGAAAAAGACATAAGTGCACAAAGTTCAGCTCTTTATTCTGAATGATGGAGAAAATACTTACTAAAGCAATTTTAAGGTTTGCTTTAGAAGGGGAACAAATGTGTTCTCTACTCAAAGCCATAATTGAATTGTTCTCTTGTGTAACTTCTTTTCTGCTGCCCAAGAAATAGAATGTTTTTGTCAGTATTTTAAGTCAGTTGAAGGATCCAGATAGGCTGTTTCAAACTATAATGGGGTCCTTGATTAGATACCCACTGTACGTCCGACCCACAGGGTCATGCCAAATAATAGTGCTCCATTACAGCAGCAAATATTGTATATTAGATACCATTTAAAAAATCGCAGTCAAGTAAATTAGAAATACATATATAACAAGAAAACAGCTGTTGATTCTAGAGAGAACGCTCTCCATTTTAAACCCCAATTATAACATTTTAAAATAATTTTAGCTGAAATCAGGGTGCTAAAAAAGGGAAGATTCCAAATGTCTTTTTTGTTTTTATTCAGGCTCCAGGTCCTTTCCAACCCTCTAATTCTTTAACAGAATGTTTAGGACAGATTGGGACCACTGCTGCTATGAGAACAGAAATTTTGATCTCCAGCGATCTAACACACACCCTGCACAGCTATTGTGTTCCAGTCAACAATGCTCACATTACCTACTTGTAACGGGTGCCACTCAGCCTGCCCCTGTAATGGATCCACCGGAACCCTGACTGGGTACCTCCGTTGATGGATGCTCCTAGTGCTTCCCAAGGGCTCCAAGCACTCCACCAGACACCATAATCACCTCAAACCTCACGAACCGCAGCAGCTTGGTTTGGGTCTCACCATCTCCTACTTACCCTGGACCTACGACAAGGCTCCAGGTTCCAGTTGGTGAACCTCTCTTTCCCCAGAGAGTGCAGCAGGCACAGGAACAGAAACAAGCTCTTACAAGAGCTTACTGATTATTCAAGGGAGTATGAAGAGCATAGCAATCCCTTGCAGCAGATTTCCTCAATAAGAGACAGGACTCTCAATTGAGGGTGAAGTATAACTCAAACTTTAATGGTACAGCTGCTCTTTTATACAGTTTTCCCCCACAAGTGGGGGAACAGGCCCTGAAATTCACAAACCAATGAAAACAGAGTTTTACACTCCCATACAGTTTACACAATTCCTCCCCTCTGCCTGATTACAGTATCATATGCAGATGAAAGTGTATACAGGAACAGAATTAACCTAAAATAATTATCTAGCCATCTGGACAGAACAATGTGAGGTCATTAACATTTAACAATGGGACAGGCACAATCCCCATTCACATATACATCCCATAATAAGTTTATCTCAAGGCAGACAGACACAATAGAGCAATGGAATACAGGCACTTACCAATAACAAACCCCACCCCATCTCACTATCAAGGGTCTATGAGACATTCATGCAACATTCTAGCAATCTGAAAAGTCAAACCATTCATTTTCATACATTTCCTGAGAGATATTGTTGACAAATATTACTGTCCCATCTGAAGCAATTCAAACCATTAATTATCTGTCTTTCACTCCCAGTGACGGGGAACACCGTCACAGCAGCCATCTGAACCTCCTGCCAGCTGCTGCCGAGACATAGACACTGACAGGCTCAGAGGCACACAAAGACTGTCAGCAGCTGCTAGGGAATTCCCACCTCCCACTCCTCTTCACACTACAGTATGCAAGGAGCTCTCGCACAGGCTGCCACCCGCCCTGCTCCCTTTCCCCTGTTTCCTCATTGGCAGGGGGTGGGAACCAATCACAAAGAGGACTGCAGGAGCAAGGAATTCTGGGACATGTAGTCCCTAAGTGAGACAGCCCCATGGCAATCCCTGAGGGGCAGACTGCACACCGCAGCATGTCCACACAGGAGAGGAGACCACGAGGCTGCCTGGGAGCGGGGACAGAGATCATAAGGCGAGATGAAGGCTGCACACTGGAGAAGTGTGCTGCCATTCAGGGTCGGTGTGACCATCTCCCACCACAGCTCCATGGTCGGTCATAGACATCTCATCAGAGAGGGGCCATGGGTGTATCTCCAGGCCCCTCTCTCCAGACATTGCAGGGCATTCCGGTGGTCAGGTAGCAAGTCGAGCAACCTGAGGAGCATGTTTTGGGACATCTCTCCTTTAGGCCTTGGTCGCAGGATTGGTGAGCGGTCACCTGCCCATCTTTCAAAACAAAGGGACACTACATGCAGACAACATTGCCATTCTTTTTGCCTACACCTGTGGAATGCTTTGTTACACTTGCCCCCCGCCAAGGAGCAATAGTGTTTATTTTGCTTTAGAGCTCCACAGTACACTTTGCATCACCCTGCTTGCTAGGACATCTTAAACATACCTTGTTTCACCCTGCTAAATGGGACACCAAAAAGTTTACTAACAAAGAGCTAGCTGAAGACGCAAGGTCTTCTTTTCTTTTGAAAGACTACAGCATAACCCCCCACAAGGGATTAAAGCCACTGGTGACATAAGGGGCTACACTTACACCAGGATTCTAGTTATTCATTAAGTGGATTTAAAGATTTAAGAGTTAAAGTATTTGAATTTAATTTTATATTGTGCTCATACTGTTCATTGGGACTGAGTTATTTGGGATATATTTAACTACCACGTTATTATATTGTTACTGCTTTGCTTTAAGCCAAAAGAAAGTCTTTCAGTAAAAATACTTAATCTTGAAAACTTCTGTTGCCAGGATAGAGATCGGAAGAGCAAAGCATTTACTTATGTTAACTTTATAGTAGGATACAACGTCCAAATAATTGAATAAGTGATTGAAGCTCTTTTAAGGATGAGAGGGGGTCTGTCAAAGTCATAATTATGTCGTCAGCAAAGAGTCACAATTTGTGTTCAGTTTATCCAATTTTTATACTTTTGATGTTGGCATTATGCCTAACCGCCTCTGCCAGTGGTTCAATTGCAAGGGAAAAAATTATTGGTGATAGCGGGCACCCCTGGAAAGTACCATTTGTGAGGTCAAATGTGTCAGACAATATCCCGTCCGTGAGGACTAGTAAAAATACTTTCTGGTTCAATACCGCCTGTGTCTGTTTACTATTGTGCTTGCAGTAATATTGATCACTAGATGTGCCAGAAGGGCTGAGATTTTTCTTTGGGTTGAGAGGCAGAGTACAGAACTAAATATACTCAAGCACCTTCAGGGGTGGCGCTACATACTTACTCACTATTATTGTGCTCCTGTCAAAATGCTCATGCTCCCCTGCTAAGAAACGTGAGCATTGCCCACTGAGCATAGTAGTTGTGACTGTGCAAAGGGGTGTAGGTCCTGATTTCCAACATGCTTCTGGGGAAAGGGAGGTTGGAAAGGCATAGGAAGGCTAGTAAATACAAAACAACAGGCATTTAAAATGATACTATTTTCAGCACCCTGACTTCACCTAAAACATACAGCACACCAAACCAAAACTTCTCAGTGGCCAGGATGCATATGTTTAATGCCAACAGGGCCAAAAAAACACAAGGAGCGTTGCCAACTAAGTGTAGATTATTGAAGAAAAAACTGGATAAATTAAAAAATGCACACATTTATTGGATGCATAAAAGCATGTAAAATCCACTGTGGCAAACTGCAGAGCTTGGCAGATCTGCTGGAGGAGGTATGCAGATCAGGCTGTGGAAGTGCTGCTGAGATCAGCAATTTAATCAGGGCAACCAGGTGTCAAGCACTATCCATGGCCGAGGTGGAGCACGTCATCAGTCAGAGCTAGAACCAGAGCAGACAGGCAAGGACAACAGGAGGATAATGTGAAAGGCATTGTTACGCATTTCGAGGCAACGGGTAACCACCCCTTTATCAAACCATCTTTTTGGTTCAACAATCCAGGCTTAGTTGGTGGCGCTCTCAGTGTTTTTTCTATATTATAGACCACAGAGTCAGATCCAAAACTCCTTAAAGCTTGTTTGGCTGTACTTCTCCTATGGATCACAGGAGCGCAGTTCGTTTTGCACTCCTGTGACCCGTTTTCAGCAGACAGCTGGCTGAAGTAGGCTGTCTGCTAACATCACAGAGCCGGTCCAGGCTCATGCAAGAACACGACCATGGAGTCGGGATCTGCCCACATGCCTGGACTGGAACCCAGCTCAGCCTCTCAGCGAGCCACTGAGAGCCTGAGCTGACCGCTCCCACCCCCTCCACAGCCCAGCTCTCCAGTGTGCAAGGAGGGGGGAGAGCAGACAGCGGAGACTGACTTGGGGAGCTGTAAGAACTGATTGCTCGGTTCCCAGTGTTGGAGATGGTGGGGGACAGATGAAGCATCGAACCGATGCTGCATCCAAATAGGTAAGTATGATTTAAAAAAAAAAAACAAAGCACGTCTATACTTCTCTTTAACCGAAGCTGCAGCAACGATACAGTGAACACTTCAAGTAAACCCAATGACCTTTATGGTTTTTAATTGACCTTCTTTTTAGGACATTTTATGAACTTAGTTTTATGAAGTTGATCCTCTGGTATTTTTTAGAGCCCTATTTTCCCACCCCAGACACTCTTTCCTTGCACACTACACATATTGGGGTACTGGCTGGCTTTTGGAAGCCAATGTACTATCAGGATTCACATTTTTTCATCATTGTCTTGTCAAGTCATCACTGTTTGTTTAGAGGAACATTACAAAAGAGTTAAATCCCCTGCAAAGAAGAGTTTACATTCACATTTTCCGTCAAGGAAATTATGTATAAACATTACAAGTATGTATTATTTAAACATATGAATTCATTTTCTACAGTATAACAAATGTAAATGTTTTTTGTTTTTTTAGTATTTATTTAAAAGTATTTAGAAACTGTAAGGAAGATAAAATTGATTTTTATTTAAACGATTTTTGCACATTCACTGGCTGATCTTGCTTGCCTATTTGTTGAGAGCATGTTTATCGGAAATCGGTAAATGTGCAGCTAATGTTTAAAATATGCTAGCTGCTTTTTAGGCTATTGTAAAGCTAGTAAATATACCTTCCCCATCTCTCCATAGGGCTGAAGCTGTGTTTAACTGGTAGAGTGGGAAAGAGTTAGAACTTTTCACCATGCTTTCATTGCTGTCTGTGCGTTTCTGTACCAGTGACAACTGCTCTCTTCAGGTATAGCAAGAGAGGTAAAATCTTTCCAACTGGGTTACATGCAGACATAAAACCCTAAAAGAAATGTTACACATTCCGTATTCTAACTGACATTAAAAAAAAAAAAAAATTCTGCTATTAGATTTTAACCCTTAAAGTGTTAGGAAAGCAGTACTAAACCCAAAACCAAAAATGTATTATATTACAGCTTCCCAGACATTAGATGTGGTGGCTGCATCAGTTTTCTTTTCATTGGCTTTTTTCCCTTCTGTTTTCACCTGGTAATCTGGCCTGTAACACACCTCCTGTAATAATGAGACACAACTCGCACATAATTAACGATGATGGGAGGATGGTTACAGAGGACACGGATAAGGCAACTGTGCTTAATGCTTTCTTCTCCTCAGTCTTTACACAGGAAAAGGAGGGATACACTGACCATGACGGTTTGGTTAGCAGTACTTCACGGGACTTGCCACTATGGCTATCAGAGGGTGAAATAAGGGAAAGGCTGGATAAAATTAACACAAGTAAATCACCAGGCCCGAAAGGAGTACATCCAAGAATACTGAAATAACTCAGTAAGGTAATATCTAGACCACTGTTCGTGATCTTTGCTGACAGTTTTTTGACAGGAAATGTACTGGGGGACTGGAGAAAAGCTAACGTGATACCGATATTCAAAAAAGGGCAGAGGCATGTCCCGGGAAATTAAAGGCTGGTGAGCCTGACGTCAATCGTATGTAAACTTCTGAAGGGGATAATGAGGGACTATATCCAAGAATTTGCTAAAAAGAACAACATCATCAGCAGTAATCAGCACAGGTTTACAAAGGGGCATTCTTGTCAAACCAATCTGTTAACCACTTGCCGACTGCCGCACGACTATTTACGGCGGCAGTCAGCCCCTCACAGGCAAAGTGACGTAGGGGTACGTCACTAGCCTGAGAGGCTCTAGGGAGCGAGCGCGCGCTCACGGACCCCCCCCCCCGCTCGTGTGAGCGGTGGGCCCGATGTCCGCCGCTCACTCGCGATCGTCGGTTACAGAGGGAGAAAGGCAGGTGGCTAATGTAAACAAAGCCGCCTGTCATTCTCCCCTGTATAACAGCAGAGTTCATACGGTCCTGCTATGTAGGATCGTATATCACTGCTGTTACATGAAAAGCCACATCCCACAACAGTAAGAAGCCCGCCCCTAGGGACACACATAGCCACTGCATCTCTAATAAAGTTAACCCCTTCCCTGCCAGTGTCATTTTTACAGTAACAGTGCATATGTATAGCACTGATTACTGTAGTAATGTAACTGATACCCCCAAAAGTGTCAAAAATGTTAGTCAAGGGTCCAATCTGTCCGCTGCAATGTCGCAGTCCCCCCAACAAAATGGCAGATCGCCGCCATTACTCATTAAAAAAAAACAATAAAAATGACAAAAATCTTTCCCTTAGTTAGTAAACGCAATAACTTTTGCGCAAACCAATCAAAATACGCTTATTGCGATTTTTTTTAACAAACATATGAGGCACAAAACAAATTGGCCTAAAATGTTAAAAAAATTTGAGTTTTACAATTTTTTGGGGGGGAATTTCATATAAAAAAATGTGAAAAATATTGTTATTTTTGCAAAATTGTTGCTCTTTTTTTGTTTATAGCGCATGATCAAAAAATCGCACAGGTGATCAAATACCACCAAAAGAAAGCTCTGTTTGTGGGAAAAAAGGACGTCAATTTCATTTGGGTACAGTGTCCGTTAAAGTCATGCAGTGCCGAATCGCAAAATAGGCCCTGGTCAGGAAGGGGGTAAAATCTTCCGGGGCTTAAGTGGTTAACATTCTACGAGGTGGTTAGTTGTGATCTAGACAGTGGGAGACCTGTGGATGTGGTGTACCTGGATTTTGCTAAGGCATTTGATACAGTTCCCCACAAACGCTTGATTTATAAATTAAGGGCGACAGGCATCGACCACAAGGTTTGCTCTTGGATATGGAACTGGTTAAAGGGGCATGTCCAAAGCGTGGTAATAAACAACGCATAGTCTGACTGGTCTGGGGTGGTAAGTGGGGTCCCCCAAGGCTCAGTTCTGGGACCAAATTTGTTAAATTCATTCATAAGTAGCATTGAGGACGGGATCAGTAGCTCGATCTCAGTTTTTGCAGATGGCACAAAATTGAGCAGGGCAATAACGTCACATCGTGAGGCAAAAATCTTGCAGAATAACCTGAACAACATAACAGAGTGGGCAACTACATGGCAAATGAGGTTTAATGTGGATAAGTGCAAGGTATTGCACTTAGGGACCAATAACATAAAAGCAATATACAGGCTAGTGGGGGAACCTCTGGGGGTATCAAAAATGGAGAAAGATCAGGGAGTCTTAGTGGAAGATAGATTAGGCAATAGCATGCAATCTCAAGCTGCAGCTGCCAAAGCTGGCAGAATTCTGGCATGCATATCTGTATTACAGAGATAAAACTATAATCCTACCACTTTATAAAACTCTGGTCCGTCCACACCTGGAGTATTCTGTCCAGTTCTGGTCGCCAGTCCTCAGAAGGGATGTATTGGAGCTTGAGAGAGTACAGAGAAGGGCAACAAAACGTATTAGGGGATTAGAGGACCTTAATTACGAAGAGCGTTTAGAAGCACTAGATTTATTCTTCCTGGAGAAGAGACACGTGAGAGGGGACATGATAGCGATTTACAAATACCTCAACGGTGATCAGAGCATAGAAAAAAACTATTCAGTCGCAAGGAATGCATGAGGACACGAGGTCATACAATGCGTTTAGAGGAGAAGAGATTTAACCACAGGCTACGCAGGGGGTTCTTTACTGTAAGGGCTACAAAACTGTGGAATTCCCTGCCACAAATGGTAGTAACTGCGGGGAGTATGGCTACTTTTAAAAGACTCTTGGGCGTACATCTCAAGGATCTAAACATTTAGGGGTATGAGAAATGAATACTATCCACACACACCTACACAGGTTGAACTGGATGGACTATTGTCTTTATTCAACCTCACGTACTATGTAACTATGTATGTAACTCTGGAGGAATGAGAAGTTCTCAGTCAGGTGGGGGTGGAGGGCAATGGTAAATGTATTAACAGATTTAGATATACTGATAAATTGAAGCCAAACTCAAGCTAACAAATTTATAATCAGTTACAGCAAACACGTTTTTTTCCTTTTGGGATAAATGTTTTGCATAAATAAATAAAAGCTGATCATTTAAAACACCCCTGCCACCCCTGCAGTGGTTTGTCCCATCCATGTAAACTGATACATTCTGCTGGTGAGCCTGAGCTTTTAAAGCACAACAGACTTGCTGGCCTGATCACATCATGAACATAGTAGAAAGATGGCCTATAAAAGTGAACTAATACAGCCATCGCAACTTATGATTGGTTATTTACATCATAAAAAAATGTGTGCTTTTGGTTTTAATACTGCTTTAAGGGTGTTAGCATTTTAGGCATTTATCAAACAGTGTCTGGAGCAGCACCATTTGATTTACCAGAGGATTGACAATAAACATCTAGAATACAATCAGTGTAGCATTTCCTGATGAAGGGTGCCTCCTTAGAACCCCAAAATGTATTTGCTTTTTCCTTACTGTACTAATTAACAAAGAATGTTTATTTTGGTTGTAAATAATATTAAAAATATTGCTGTCTTTGTCCCTGCTGGGGAGATTCATTGGGGTTGATTTACTAAAACTGAGAGTGCAAATCTGGTGCAGCTCTGAATAGTAACCAATCAGCTTCCATTTTATTATTTTTTTTTAATCAAAGCTTAATTGAACAAGCTAAAGATAGAAGCTGATTGGCTCCCATGCACAGTTGCACCAGATTTAGCACTCTCCAATATTTGTCTGGGTGAGCATTGCCAATTTAACAGAAAATGATGAGTAAACCAAAATGTTATGGTTGTCTTTATTTAGAGATTTACACTCACTTTCTGTTGTATGTCCAGAACAAAACAGTGAAGGGAAAGCCTCACACCAAGATACACAAAATAACAGGGGTCCTAATTACTCTATGCTCTATACAAAACTATTACACATGTTTTAACCCCTTTCATACCAGTATGTTTCTTCATTTCCATAAACATCTTTGAAAAAATCTGATTAGCATGTAAACATCGTCAGCGGCATGGAAACATGTGGCGTGGTTAAAATTATTGGGCGGTGTGGAAACACAACTTGACTTATTCCCCAGGAGAGTGGAAATATCTGATGGCTCCCCCATTCCTCCATGCTCTATTCTAAAGAGATATCTAAATTCTGATTAGTTCCACCTCCTCCCTGGCAAACACCCACATTCTCTTGTGTTTGGGGTGGGGGGGGGGGCACATGCTTGCCTCCTGGTCACCTAGGCTGTATGCCCGGATAAGTGTCTGCTATGAATTTTAAGGGGCCTAACTTTTTTTTGTTCTTTTTTAAGTGACAGTACATTTAAAACCAAACCCTTTTACAGGCATGCAGCCTGCATGGCCAGAAATAGAGGGCAAGTGAGTGTAAAAATCCTCCTGAAAAATCTCATACAACATGCATTCAACATCAGTAAGGTACTTTACCAAGGGCAGCATTGAAACCCCTTTCCTCTTGAAAGGCACCTTGCCCCCATGATGGGACAAGGTCCCATCCCTATATCTTTTCTCACAAAAGGGATGTCTGGGTTTGCAGGGTGGTCCTAGGAAATCTGGAAGCCCCCTTTAAAATAATGGCGTCCCCAGATTTTCACCCCCCCCCAAGGGAATGAGTACGTGATATATTATTACCCTTTATTACTCATTGCCCCCAAAAAATTCAAAGTAAAAAAACTTCCATAATGTGGAAAAGTCCTTCATTGGGAAAAAAAAGTAAACTATGTTCCTAAAGTAAATCCAATGTCAATTATATCATCCAGTGATCCTTGTCAGTCACAATGACTCACCAACATGATGACCTGCTGTCGAATGATACTGACCAATACTAGTACCAGCTTGACAGTAGCACCAGTGGTCGTGTGGAATTAGTACTACCACTGTTAGATAACAGATACCCATGCTGGGTTGTTTGTAACTGCTAAACAGATCCTTGTCTGGCTTCTTCCGTTTGTTAACAAATCAGCTGAGCATCATGAGTTAAGTAATTTACCAAAAGAGCATATGCCAACCCCCCCCAAACACAAGCTGACCAGGGTTTTGAGATTTTGCAGTGAAAGTCTTATCACTGCAAAACTACAGATCCCAGACAAATGTCTATTTATGGGTTCCAGGCAAGAGAGCTGGCCTAATATTGCACATATTGAACATCCTTTATATAATATTGCCAGTTGGTTCAGCCCTTCTCTGAACTATGAACAGGCTGGGTTTGGGATAAACCTCAAAGCTCATTCCTAGTGACAACTTGATAGTGAAAGGATCATTGAGGTACCACCATTGGTCCCTCACTGGCTGAACAAGAAAGATGTTGCCTAGTCACTGCTTCTTTGCTAGCGGGAGAAATGCTAAAGCCGGCAAGGAAGTGACAAATATTGGGGGTTGGTGATGAGTGTGACATTAGCCTTATTTTCAAGCAGAGTATAATTAAATTTGTTTTTTTTTTAAGAGACTATTGGGGAGTAAGTAATCAGTACACTATACCAATGCACTATACCCCCTCTATTGTAAATATTTTTTTTCTGGTTTCAATCTTTTTTTTTTTTTTTTGCTAGGAATGAAGAAATACAGATTACATGACATATATCAACAAAAATGTTTTACTTTGTATAGACGTACTGTAATGTTAGGTATACATTTTGATAAACATATGTTTCCGTAATGCCATTGTTCCTGGAGAATAATCAAAGACCACTGAAATGATAAGGTATTTTTTTAATCTAAGGCAGAAACATAGTAAATTATACCTTATTGCAAAGTAATAAAGCAGTAGGTAAATTATTTTGTATAATGTGTTCCCTAGATCAAGCTATTTTATATTATATTAATATTATTAACATGAACCTGAAAGGGAAAGGAAAGGTAAAAACAAAAAAAACTGACTTTAGAGCCACTTTAGGCTCTTTGCAGTTCATCTCTCGTTCCTCCAACTATAGTGTTTTTATTCTAAATAACCAATGAACATTTTTGATAATGACATGACCATTGGTAAAAGGGGGGCCACATTGGACTACAGTGAGCTTTTTTAAAAAATTACACTTTGTTAGTTACGCTTCCATCCTTGAAGTATTTCCCATTTTGACTATTATTGTGAAGATTTATCTGCCTCAAATATATCTAGTAGTATACCATTTCTGGTTCTGAGAATTGGGCCTGTACACGAGTATGCCCTCACCCAACTGTTAATCAGCTTGAAAAAGTACCTAGTTGTGAAAAAAATATCTCTTAAAATTCCACATTTTCTTATCCTTTTTAAGGTATTTTCCTGAATTCAAAATATTTTTTGCTTTCCTGAGAATACATCCAGGGACTAGCTGAAATCTGTCACCTTGCCCTGCTAATATCTTGAATTGTTCCAGTTTTTCCTTGCTTAATGCAGAAAGTAGGGGATCAAGAAACTCATATCCTCTTTATATTCAAACTAGTTTGCCCATTTCACACTATACTGCCAATGCGGCACTTTTTCAAAGTTTTGCAAAAGAAAATGTTCAGCAAAACTTTCACAATTTGTTCCTTTTGACTTTCATGCCTTCTGAAAAATTCTTCTTCCTTTCCGCATACAACATAATGAGCTACAGGATGCCATAAAAAATGACAACTCCATGAGTGATGCTAAGGCAGAGAACAGGCAAAGTGCTCATTGGACTTTACAAACACCTAGAAGCAAAGCATGCAGCCAGAACATCAAGAATACCCTCAAAATCCGAACATTAATGAGGAATGAAAGTCAGATAAATCTGAGTCACCTCAGGGATCTAAGCAGCAAGTGAACTGTGTAAGATATATTGGTAAATAATTGTATGGCTGACTGGGAGAGGATTGTGATGCTTATTATCTTATTCTTCAATCTTATTTCTTTAGATAACCGGTAGGGTCCGCACTAGTGTGTTTAAATGATTTTGCATAGGGCAGTTGATGTTCAGTAATGAATAATGTACTGCCAATATTTCACTTTATATATATATATATATATATATATATATATATATATATATATATATATATACATGCTACATTTTTAAAGAACATTTTGTTTTGTCTATATTTTTTATTTTAGTCACATAATAATAATGAATAAAGAGGCTGCATCCTAAGAAAATCCTAATAATAAGCCAGATGTGTCACATGGCAAGGGTGGTCTTTTACAGACTCATTCTAAAATTGTTTCTGCTACTGGTAAAGGCAAAATGCCAAGGTATATAAGGGTCTCAGAAAATAAATATAGTATTTG
The DNA here is from genome assembly GCF_965119305.1 of Pelophylax lessonae. NCBI lineage: Eukaryota > Metazoa > Chordata > Amphibia > Anura > Ranidae > Pelophylax > Pelophylax lessonae. Next base: position 538,944,993 of record NC_138770.1, on the reverse strand, counting down.
CTAAGGTTTTGTATCCCATTTCCTTATAATTAATTTGCAACTTTGCCCATTTAATGCAAAATGATAGAGTCTTTTACTAACCCACTCCCTGACCCACTTATAATCCCTTTTTCATTTTTACTTTTCCCATTACTTTATGGCAGTGTTTCTCAGTTTAAGGTAGCATATAACCCCTTTACAGCACGCCATGTCCGGACCCGAGCAGCAAACATTTTCAAGACTGTGTAAGCTCTGACAAAACCTAACTCAAAGTTTATAATGGGTTTAACTAGCAGGAGAAAAAGAGCAATGGGAAGGTACGTATGGCGGTTTTGTGTGGAGGGAAGGGGAGTTCAGTCTCGTAAAGGAAATCAATGAGGCAAAGTTATAAAGTCTCTTTAAGACATTTTTCAAATCATTTTTGTACCTTTTTTTTTTGTTATCTATTCAAATCTTATTGACAACTCTGAAATGCGTTTTATAATAACCCCTGCTATAAAAATAAAAACAGATATTAGAGTGCTCTTTGGAAATCCATTAGTTGTGTAGGAGTACAAGATTTCAATAACATGATAACTAGCACAAGCTTGAACTTGCCAACTCCATAACTTACCACAAACTTACCATAACGTCCTACTTTTCATATTGATGTCCTATCTTCTGTCATCATTCTCCTTTCTACTAGCAATTTCCCTTTATTGCTGAGTGCACAATTTATTGTTTAGTAGAATCCAATATACAGGGGTAACTAGATGATTAAGGATTAATATAATTTTAATATAAAACGTATAATAAAGTCTTGCTGGTCATTTGTACAAAGTAAGTAATTGATTTAAAATGCCACACTTCTGTTTAATTTTTTCTCTCTTGTGGAAAAGAGTAAAGCATGAATGTATTGAAACTACATGAAAATATGAATAAGCAATATTGCTTTTTTACATTCCCTTTATGTCAATAAATTGATATCAGTTTTTCTAAACCTTTCATCCATGCTATTTTTTCAAACACTTTTAGCAGTTGATTTATTAACTTACTATTTTTTTAAACACTTTTAGCAGTTGATTTATTAACTTACTAATTAAAATATGCAGCTTTTTTAACTTTTAATTCTTTCCTATGTTAACATTTAAAGAGGAGTCCTTTTATGTAAGTTTACCAACAGGTAACCCTCTAATAAGGCTTACCTCTAGGTACTGTGAATATCTCCTAAATATTATAGATATTCAGAGTGCATGCAGCCGATGACATCATCAGCGCATGCTCTCTGAAGGTCCAGCTTACTGTGCTGGACCTTCAGAGTAAAGGGCAGCACCCCCACGCATGCAGGAGAGTGACGTCATTGCTGCTCCGGCCACTCACAGCGCCAGAGCCCGGGAACCCGGAAGAACACTGGGGAAGATTTTGGCCGTTTCAGCAGTGTGCAGGCGCTGTTGAAGGGCTTTGTTCTAGGGTAAGTATTTTAGAATAAGCTAGTATGCAATGCGTACTAGCTCATTATACCTTTGTGTTACAGGGGGGTTTTTTTGGCTTTTTTTTTTTTTTCGGGGTTTACAACTTCTTTCAGCTTGTGCCACGACTGCTGCCCCCAGTTTCTTGTTTTAGGCTGGCTCCTTTCTTTTGTAGCATCCTATGGAGCCATCCTTACATGAATGCAGGGACTAGAGTTGTGTTAACCTACACTTTTATATCAATAGAAATGCACAGCCTCATAGCTAGGAAGGCAAGTACCTGAAAAATGAAGAAACCGGCTATAATTGCAGTATAGGAAAAGCCACAGAGTGAAAGAGTTGGTGGACATTCCTTTGTTTTTTTTTTTAACTGTAGTGTTGAGCTACTGACTCTTTATGGTTTCCCTCATGGCTATCTTCAAGATTTCTTTCAATAGTTTATGTTAAATCCTCTCTCCTCTCTATCTTACCAATCTTGGAAAATGAATGCTTTCTAATATCTATTCATATTACGTCTCAAGCTTTCTTCCAGCCAGTTCTCTCTTTCTATAATTTGTGTAGTATATATACATGAAATGAGATGAAACTTGAAAATAATAGTCACAAGGCTGAATTTACAGCTACTTATCCTTATATAAAGCTGTCTGAATTGAGCCTAATGGCTTTCCAGTAAAGATATACAACTGCTAAATTAGCTATTGTCTTTGTAAAGGAGAAATTTGAAATGTTATTGTTCTATTGCTCCAGTTTTCATAAATATACCTGTCAATTACCTTTCAAATTGTTCAAATTTTATTTTTATTTTTTGCATAGTACAATATCAGAGAATGAGCTTCTCCTGCTTGCAAGGGACGGGAAAACCCCATTTTGATTCATTGCCACCTTTTTTCATCATTCACAGTTATTATACTGTAACATGTAGGGACACATAGTGGTAATTACAGTCTCTGCTCTTCTTCAAACGCTTACACTATATGGTTTTATATGCTATATTATTAAGCAGCTACTCCTGTTTTAATCTGTTTAGTCTGCCTTTAATATCTGCTTGCAGAGTTTGCACTGTATGCTGAAACCTCTGAACATCTTCTTTTTTTTTCTTTTAATTTGTTCCGTGGGACGAGATGAGATGAGAGCAGATGAGATGAGATGAGATTGAATGAGATGAGATGATGGGTCTGACATTTAGTTATCAAGCAGTACATTGTGTCCATAATTTCAGTCAGCACTATCCACGTACTGCTCATGTAACTATAAACAAGCACGTTCAGTGCAAAAAGCAAAAAAGAAAAGTTATAGTAAACTGATTACCAATATTAATTTAACTATCATTAGTTACCACTGTTCACCTGACTATATGTTTAAATTACACTTTGCTACAATGTAAAGTAGTGAGTGTACAGCTTGTATAACAGTGTACATTTGCTGTCCCCTCAAAATAACTCAGCACACAGCCATTAATGTCTTAACCGCTGGCAACAAAAGTGCGTGTACCCCTAAGAAAATGTCGAAACTGGACCCAATTAGCCATTTTCCCTTTCCCTCATGTGACTCTTTAGTTTTACAAAGTCTCAGGTGTGAATGGGGAGCAGGTGTGTTAAATTTGGTGTTATCGCTCTCATTTTCTCATACTGGTCACTGGAAGTTCAACATGGCACCTCATGGCAAAGAAATTTTAAAATAGAATTGTTGCTGTACATAAGGATGGCCTAGGCTATAAGAAGATTGCCAAGACCCTGAAACTGAGCTGCAGCATGGTGGCCAAGACCATTTTTAACTGGTTTAACAGGACAGTTTTCACTCAGAACAGGCCTCGCCACGGTCAAACAAAGAAGTTGAGTGCACATGCTCAGTCTCATACGCAGAGGTTGTCTTTGGGAAATAGATGTATGAGTGCTACCAGCAATGCTGCAGAGGTTGAAGGGGTGGGGGCTCATACGAAAGGCCGCACACTGCATCAAATTGGTCTGCATGGCTGTAATCCCAGAAGAAAGCCCCTTCTAAAGATGATGCACAAGAAAGGCGGCAAACAGTTTGCTGAAGACAAACAGACTAAGGACATGGATTACTTGAACCATGTTCTCTGGTCTGATGAGACCAAGATAAACTTATTTGGTTCAGATGGTGTCAAGTGTGTGTGGCGGCAACCAGGTGAGGAGTACAAAGAGGGAGGATTGGAATGTCATGGTCTGTGGCTGCATGAGTACTTCTGATACTGGTTAGTCCACTTAGAGAACCATGAATGCCAACATGTACTGTGACATACTGAAGCAGAGCATGATTTCCTCCCTTCGGAGACTGGGCCACAAGGCAGTATTTCAACATAATGACCCCAAACACACCTCCAAGATGACCACTGCCTTGCTAAAGAAGCTGAGGGTAAAGGTTATGGACTGGCCAAACAGGTCTCCAGACCTAAACCCTGTTGAGCATCTGTGGGGCATCCTCAAATGGAAGGTGGAGGAGCGCAAGGTCTCTAATAGAGTTGAGCGGACACCTGGATGTCCGTGTTCGGCGGGTTTGGCCAAATTTGAAAAAAAAGTCCGGGTCCGTGTCCCGGACTTTTTCCGAACTTTACCCGGACACCGAACCCCATTGAAGTCAATGGGGACCTGAACTTTCAGGCACTAAAATTGCTCTAAAACACCAATGGAAAAGGCTAGATTGCTGCAAATGGCAGCAAAACCTAGTTAAGAGCATGGCAAGTGCTCTACAAACAAATGTGGATAGGCAAATAACTTAAAACAACAAAAAAAAAAAATGTCTTCATCTGTGAAGGACGAGGCCCATATGGAGTAGGAGGGAGGTTGAGGTGGTGGTGGATGTGGCGGTGTAGGTGTAAGTGGCGGTAGAGGTGGACGAGGTAGCCAACACTGCTTTTTTTCAGTCATTTTAAATGAGGGTACACCCCAAAAGAGTGAGAAAGATCAAAAATATAACAATGGCTGGGTAAGGTCGGTATCCATCTCTATTCTGCACAAGGTACGGAAAAGTCCTGTGGGATCCATGCCTGGTTCATTTTAATGAACGTGAGCTTGTCCACATTGTCTCTGGACAGGCGGCTGCGCTTGTCTGTGATAACGCCCCCAGCCGTGCTAAATACACGTTCAGATAATACACTGGCTGCAGGGCACGCCAGCACCTCTAAGGCGTAAAGGGCAAGCTCAGGCCATGTGCCCAATTTGGAGACCCAGAAGTTGAAGGGGGCAGACCCGTCATTCACTACATGTAGGCGTGTGCACACATACTGCTCCACCATGTTGGTGAAATGCTGCCTCCTGCTAAGACGTTCAATATGAGCTGCTGCTGTTTGTTGTGGCATGCTGACAAAGCTTTTCCACATTTCGGCCATGCTAACCCTGCCTTCTGAGGTGCTGGCGGTGCCCTGGTTGCGTTGGCGACCTCTTCCTCCTCCTCCTCTGCCTTGGCCTTGTGCTTCCACTGTGGCCCCGCTGTCAGGTGGGAATGCCAGCAGCATCGCGTCTACCAGCGTGCGCTTGTACTCGCGCATCTTGTGATCGCGCTCCAGTGAGTGAATTAAGGACGGTACGTTGTCCTTGTAACGGAGATCCAGCAGCGTGGCCACCCAGTAATCAGCACAAGTTAGAATGTGGGCAACTCGGTGGTCGTTGTGGAGACACTGCAGCATGTAATCGCTCATGTGTGCCGGGCAGCCCAGAGGCAACGAAAGGCTGTCCTCTGTGGGAGGTGTATCGTCTGTGTCCTCTGTATCCCCCCAGCCACTCACCAGTGATGGCCATGAGCTGGCCTGGGTGCCACCCTGCTGTGAACATGGTTCCATCTCCTCCTCCATCTCCTCCTCCTCATCCTCCTCATCCTCCAGAACTGTGCCCCTGCTGGACAATTGTGTCCCTGGCGTTTGTGGGTGCAGGAACCCACCCTCTGAGCCACTTGCGAATGACTGCCCTGAAAGCCTTGGAAATGTTACCTCTTCATCCTCCTCCTCCTCATCCTGTGCCACATCCTCTTCCATCATTGCCCGAATCGTTTTTTGAAGGAGGCATAGAAGTGGGATAGTTAAGCTGACAACGGCGTCATCGGCACTGGCCATGTTGGTGGAGTACTCAAAACAGCGCAACAAGGCACACAGGTCTCGCATGGAGGCCCAGTTATTGGTGGTGAAGTGGTGCTGTTCCGCAGAGCGACTCACGCGTGCATGCTGCAGCTGAAACTCCACTATGGCCTGCTGCTGCTCGCACAGTCTTTCCAGCATGTGCAAGGTGGAGTTCCACCTTGTGGGCACGTCACATATGAGGCGGTGAGCGGGAAGGCCGAAGTTACGCTGCAGCGCTGACAGGCGAGCAGCCGCAGGTTGAGAACGCCGAAAGTGTGCACAGACGGCCCGCACTTTCTGCAGCAGCTCTGACATATCGGGGTAATTTTTAAGGAACCTCTGCACCACCAAATTCAGCACATGCACCAGGCAAGGGATGTGCGTCAAACTGGCTAGGCCCAGAGCTGCTATGAGATTTCGCCTGTTATCGCACACCACCAGGCCGGGCTTGAGGCTCGCTGGCAGCAACCACTCATTTGTCTGCTGTTCCATGCTCCTCCACAACTCCTGCGCGGTGTGTGGTTTTTCCCCCAAACAGGCAAGTTTTAAAACTGCCTGCTGTCGTTTACCCCTGGCTGTGCTGAAGTTGGTGGTGAAGGTGTTACGCTGTCCGGATGAGGAGGCGGTAGAGGATGAGGAAGCGGAGTAGGAGGAGTTAGGAACAGGAGGCAAACTGAAGCGCCCTGCAATCCTCGGTGGTGGAAGGACATGCGCCAAATTGCTATCCGCCTCAGGCCCATCCGTCACTGCATTTACCAAGTGTGCCGTTAGGGAGATATAACGCCCCTGACCGTGCTTACTGGTCCACGTATCGGTAGTTAGGTGGACCTTGGCACAGATGGCGTTGCGCAGTGCACACCTGATTTTTTCCCCCACTTGGTTGTGCAGGGAAGGGATGGCTTCCCTGGAAAAGTAGTGGCGGCTGGGCACGACGTACTGTGGGACAGCCACCGACATAAGGCTTTTAAAACTGTGCGTCTCCACCAGACGGAATGACAGCATTTCAAAGGCCAAGAATTTTGAAATGCTGGCATTCAAGGCCAGGGATCGCAGGTGGGTAGGGGGGTACTTCCTCTTCCTCTGAAGTGTTTGGGAGATGGAAAGCTGAACGCTTCCACGGGACATTGTGGAGATGGTTGGTAACCCAGGTGGTGGTGTTGCTGACAGATCGTCTGTTTGCGGGGTGGCAGGTGCCGGTATCACTACAGAGGTGGATGGAGAGGCCGAGACTGCAGCAGAAGAGGAAGCAGGAGGAGCCAGAGACCTTTCTTGGTTTTGAAGGTGTCTACTCCACTGTAGCTCGTGCTTTGCACTTAGATGCCTGATCATGCAGGTTGTGCTCAGGTTGAGAAGGTTTATGCCTCGCTTCAGGCTCTGATTGCACAGGGTGCAAACCACTCGTGTCCTGTCATCAGCACATTTTCTGAAGAACTTCCACGCTAGAGAACTCCTTTGAGCTGGCTTTGGTGCGCTCGGTCCCTTGCTGCATTGGGCCTCTTCCTCCAAACTACTCAGGTCACCTGCATGACCTTCATTCCATGTGGGGTTGAGGACCTCATCGTCCTCCACATCATCTTCCACCCAGTCTTCACCCCTGCCCTCCTTGTCGGTCTCCACAATTCTGAGTGCCGCAGCAGTTGGCACCTGCGTTTCGTCATCATCGGAGACGTGCTGCGATGGTCCTTCCATGTACTCATCTTGAGAAATAAGTGGTTGGGCATCGCTGCACTCAATCTCTTCCACCTCTGGGGCAGGGCTAGGTGGATGGCCCTGGGAAACCCTGCTGACAGAGTCATCAAAAAGAAGAAGAGACTGCTGCATGACTTGGGGCTCAGTCAGGGGTTGCAAGGGGGTGAGGTGAAAGACGGTTGGACATTGGCTGCAGGTGCCAACTCTGACCTTTCTGCAGTAGACTGGGTGGGAGACAATGTGAAGGAACTGGAGGCACTGTCAGCAACCCAATCTACTATCGCCTGTACTTCTTCTGGCCTCATCACTTCTAGAGGGGCATGATGCCCTACCAAATACTGCTGCAGGTTCTGTCGCCTACTCACACTTGAGGAAGGTGTTTCACTTGTGCGTGTAGCTGGCACAGATCGACCACGTCCTCTCCTTGCAACAGGAGCTCTACCAGCAGCACCACGACCCAGGCCATGGCCCCTATTTGACGGTCTCCTCATATTTCTGTAATTTATGATCTTGCCCTAGAAAGGTGTTTATTGAATAGCGGAACAAAACAACAACAGTGCGCAAATAAGGTGTTATAGAATATTGAACCATAGAAAAATATCTCTAAAACACTAGCAGCGCTAGGAAAACGGACATGAATAAATTATCCAACAGTCCATAAAATAACTATAGTACACAGTCCAATCTGAGCCTTCTAAGTCTTTCTGAGTCCGTTGTTAAGGGTAAGGGAGTGAGGGAACTTGGCTTGACCACCAGACTTCCACCACCGACAGGAGCTCCCCCCCTCGTAATAAAGACTCACCAGAAAACAGGTGAACACAGGCCCTTCAGAATATCCACCACTCTCAGGATATAGGACTCCAGATCCGGACCACTTAGCTCTCTCCTTCAAACGTTATTCCCTTCAACAAGGCATGAAAATGAACAGAGTAGGGGCAAACAATAGTGTAATTCCGCATATACGCTGGATAGCCACCAATTCCAGAAGACCCCTTAGGTAATATGGAAGATGTCCGGCGTGTTATTCAAATAATGGGCGACCGCGCACTCCAGCCCTGACGCGTTTCGTCGTCAAGACTTCTTCAAAGAGCATGTGTGCGCGCCGCGGTCTGCATGCATTTATAAGGACGCTGGCACGTCAAGCCCACTTCAAGCCCACCGATCGGAACAGATATCTCCCTGTCCAGAGCGGACATCATCAGCAGTGGTTGTCCAACATCCCCAGGGGTCAGAGTCAGAAGGAACTGTATTACCGATGACGATTTTCAAGTTCAGTCCCAAATCTTAAAACAGAGATTTATTGAAAAAGGCTATCAAGACACGAAACTGGACCGCACGATAGCGGAAATAGGTAGGCTTTCTCAGGAAGAATGTCTGAGAGACACTGAGAAGCGCAACACACAGGGGCACGAATGGAGCTTCATTTCTCAATTTAGTGCTCAACATCGGGAGGTTGAACAGATCTTTAAAAAACATTGGTCGGTCCTATGTATGGATAAAGTTCTCAGTGGGGTACTGCCTGACACTCCAACATTCATATATAGGAAGGGACCAACATTCGGTGATCAGGTAGTGAAAAAAGTATTAGATCCCCCAAAGAGGCCGACAATGTTTTGGGAGAACACAGTTGGCTTCTTGGTTGCAGGAGGTGTAAAACCTGTAAGCAGGTAAATACACACCTGAGAAACTTCACGAGTTTTGTGTCCCCGTCTAACGGTCAAACCTTTGAAATAAAGGACACAATAACCTGTAGTAGCACACATGTGGTGTATTGCATACAATGCCGTTGTAATTTGCTCTACATTGGCAGGACCAAGAGAACAATTACAGTCAGGATTTCTGAACATATAACTAACATCCGTAATGGGTTTAAAGATCACAACCTATCCCTCCATTTCCGTGACTTTCATAACAGTGACCCCACCCATCTCAAATTTTGGGGGGTGGAAAAGGTAGCACCAGTGTGGAGGGGCTCTAATCGGGTCCGTGAAATATCAAAGCGTGAAACACACTGGATATACCTAACGGAGTCTTTGCATCCCAAGGGCCTAGACGTGGACTTGGACATTAATTGCTTTATTAGCAATTATTGATATATGGATATAGTCCGGTTCTGTTTAGTACCTGTATAGATTTAGATAGTGTCTGATTTTACTATACCTCTTTTAATGTCCGTTTTAATAAGTTTTATAGTTAACATTTTATTTGTACAATAATTGGTTTTTATCCCAGTATAATAATCTGGGTAAATGGGCTTTTAGCTCATTTCTTTTTGTGCGCCATTTGGTATAAGTGCATATCCTTGCATTAGTTATGAAATGTTTTTACGCATCCTTTTTAATTAATGTACAGTTTTATTGGCTATTCTTTTATCTAGTTTGAGCTGTCTATAATAGATATATGATGCCGTTTTTAGTTTGTAATTTTTAATGTGTCTTTTATGTATAAAAGTATGTACAATGAAAGGCATTTAGTCAAATATAATGATGCCGCATGAGATTGTTGGAATTTGCCATAAAGTATATCGTATCGATTAGATGCTATGGCTAAACATTATATCAATTCAGGAAATGACATTGATGAGTGTCGCTTTCGGTGTCTTGTTATAAATCCGGATAGGCAGCGTCAATCGGTAGTGACATATATATGTCAATATCGTAGCCACAACGTGGGCGGATGTGCTGGGTCGCACATTGCGCTCAGTGACCCGGATGTTGTTATTGGTGACGCACTTCCGGTCGGACGCTAGTATGGTTACTGGCGTGCCGGGCGGAAGTGAGCGATCGCGTCATCGATACCGGAAGTGTCTGCATACTTTGCACTTCCGGAGGATTGCCGAGCATAGCGCGGAGGCGCATGCACCGGCGTCCTTATAAATTCATGCAGACCGCGCCGCGCACACATGCTCTTTGAAGAAGTCTTGACGACGAAACGTGTCAGAGCTGGAGTGCGCGGTCGCCCATTATTTGAATAACACGCCGGACATCTTCCATATTACCTAAGGGGTCTTCTGGAATTGGTGGCTATCCAGCGTATTTTACTATATGCCTTCATTCAAACGGTCTTCTTGTAAGTAGACATCTGAAGGGGAGAGGGGCTCAATATGTGCTTTTATTTTGCTTGAATAAATCTTTATATGCGGAATTACACTATTGTTTGCCCCTACTCTGTTCATTTTCATGCCTTGTTGAACGGAGTAACGTTTGAAGGAGAGAGCTAAGTGGTCCGGATCTGGAGTCCTATACCCTGAGAGTGGTGGATATTCTGAAGGGCCTGTGTTCACCTGTTTTCTGGTGAGTCTTTATTACGAGGGGGGGGAGCACCTGTCGGTGGTGGAAGTCTGGTGGTCAAGCCAAGTTCCCTCACTCCCTTACCCTTAACAACGGACTCAGAAAGACTTAGAAGTCTCAGATTGGACTGTGTACTATAGTTATTTTATGGACTGTTGGATAATTTATTCATGTCCGTTTTCCTAGCGCTGCTAGTGTTTTAGAGATATTTTTCTATGGTTCAATATTCTATAACACCTTATTTGCATATTGTCTATTTAATAGCAGCTGCTTAGACCCTATGTCAGTTTTTATGTAACAAATTGCCTATCCAAATATTTCTTTGAGCGCAGGGTGAGTGAGTATATGCCATAGGTCTTTTTAGTCTTTACATATTCTTCACTCCTAGTGTGTATTTTTGTATATTGTAACCCCACTGCCATGGATGCAATATCCTTTCTTAAGGATAGGCAACTGGAAGTTGATAATATCTTTTCGGAGGTGGTAGAAACAAACACTTCGCATGATCTCACCTGCAACTTGAATTCCTTGGGTCATACCCTTGAGAAACAAGTAAGGACGTGGTGGAACATTTTTACATTCGAAAAATATGTCAAAGAGCGAATCATCATGAGAAGCCTGAGGTGGGAGGTGACCCCCCAGGACGCTCTTGATGATGAAAATTCTACCAAGGAATGGTTTGAATTTTTTAATAATGTAGGCATCAAGTTACAGGAACTCATCCTGAAAAGGAAAAAGCAAAAAATTAAAATTCTAGAGAAAAGAATAGCGGACCTAAAGAATATTTTAGAAAAAGACAAGGATTTGCCTATAGTTTTAAAATTCAATACGGATATTAAGAGAAAGTTAGAAAAAATTGATAAAGACACTCATAGAAAAAAAGTGAAAAAATATTACAGAGATTTGGAAGACTTTAAAAGCAATTCTATTTACCTCTGGCAGAATCCAGGGACAGCTGCCAATCAGAGATCTTTGAATGGTAACTCAACAGTGGTCAACCATTCGAACAGTCAGGGGGCTACTCCGGGACCGAGCACCCCTAGAGGTCCAACGAGGCCTGACATTTTACAGCAGGGCCCAAAGGGTGCACGGCCAAAAAACACAAATATACCAAACCCGGATCTAGCTCGAGCTAACCAGAATGCACAGCAAGGGAACTTTGAGTGTTATGGATACCAGTCTGAACAGAGAATGGTTACCCCAATACGGAGTTCCTTTACAGAATAGGTATGATTCTTTGACCCAGTATGAGGGTGTGAATTCCCCTACCCCAAATCCCACTCGCCCTTTTCCCTGGTGGGGAGGAAGAGGCAGAGGGGGGAGGAGTGGAGGCAGACCCTGGAGGGGGAGACCCCAGGGTTGGGGCCCCTCATACCCACAAGGGATGTACAATCCACACTGGAGACAGCAGCCAGGTCCCCAGGAGTATGTGGGAGAACGAGCACCAGGGGATGCCGAGCTGGATGGAAAGAACAAAAAAAGAAGAAGGGATTTCGATTAGAAGGCATCTATAATCTGGCAGAAGTGTCCCTGACAGACAAGGAATTAAATATTCTGCACGCTGGCCTAAAATGCGCTAAACACAGACCTGTCAATAAATTCAATGTCTATATTGACTTACATAAGTTTGTAAGGAAAATTAATTTAAAAAAATATTATCTTAATCCTGCCCGTACATTAGGGGCCCCCCGAAAGCAGGTTTGACAAACTATACAGTGGGAATTGACAGTAAGCTTAAGAATAAATCATTATTTAACCCATAACAATCGTCAAATCAACACATCGAGGTGTTCAAAAACCTCGTGATCCGAGATTTGAAAGAAATCCCTGAGAAAAAAAGTGTCAATCCGAGACACATTCAGGAAGGCTTAGAGGCCCTTGAAAAAAAAAGAACGTCATCGTAAGGCCTGCAGATAAGGGAGGGGAGGTGGTTCTCCTGAAGAAGGAGTATTACCACACCCAACTCTCTACAATGTTGGCAGATACGGACACGTATAGGATCTTAAAAAACGATCCCACATTACAATATAGACGCAAACTAAGTGCCCTTGTAGAAAATGGATATGAGAATCATATTCTATGCAAGAAGGAAAAGCAGTACTTGGTACCCAGTTACAGCCGTATTCCAACAATTTATACGTTACCGAAAGTCCATAAGGACATGGTCAATCCTCTGGCAAGACCAATTGTCAATGGGATTCAATCGGTAACGTCAAGGCTGGGGGAGTACCTAGATTTTTTCCTGCAAAACAGTGTTGTACAGATCTACGGGACACTAAGGCTCTATTGGGAGCACTGAAGGAGGTAACCTTACCGAGCAATGGAGACGTCTTCCTGGTTACAGGGGATGTTTCGTCATTGTATACGATTATCCAACACGATGACGCGTTGCTCGCTTTTAACTGGGCCTTTAGCAAAAAAGATGAGATTCCCGATATACAGAAACGTTTTTTGAAAGATGCTCTTGTTTTCTGTTTAACGCATAATTATTTTTGGTTTGACAGCAATTTTTATCAGCAACAAAGGGGTGTAGCAATGGGGGCCAAGTTCGCCCCGAGTCTGGCCAACATATTTATGGGTGAATGGGAGGACCGATCCATTTATGCTGCCCAATATGAGGAATTGATCATGTACCGTCGATATATCGACGACTTGTTCTTTATTTGGGCAGGGTATGAAGGGAAAAAAAAAGAAAATTCCCCTTTAAGTATTGTAATTTTTAAATAGATTAGTACAGACTATGCCACAATTTTTTTTTTTTTAACCCAAAAGGGTGTATATTGAATAGTGGAATAGAAAAAAGTGTATAAAATTGAAAATCACTCAATAGCACATGTGAACACAGCAGTGTCTTATGTCAGTCAGCTCTGCTGCAGGCTATGAAGGGAAAAAAAAAAGAAAATTCCCCTTTAAGTTTGTAATTTTTAAATAGATTAGTACAGACTATGCCACAATTTAATTGTTTTTTAACCCAAAAGGGTGTATATTGAATTGTGGAATAGAAAAAAGTGTATAAAATTGAAAATCACTTAATAGCACATGTGAACACAGCAGTGTCTTATGTCAGTCAGCTCTGCTGCAGGCTATGAAGGGGAAAAAAAAAAGAAAATTCCCCTTTAAGTTTGTAATTTTTAAATAGATTAGTACAGACTATGCCACAATTTAATTTTTTTTAACCCAAAAGGGTGTATATTGAATAGTGGAATAGAAAAAAGTGTAAAAATTTAAAATCACTCAATAGCACATGTGAACACAGCAGTGTCTTATCACAGTCAGCACTGAAGCAAAAACGCTGCACACAACTGACTGATAAAAATAGATTTTTTTTCTCCCTCCTCCTCCTCCTCCTCCTCAGCGGGCTTAACTGAGGGCAAAAAGATTGTGTTCACTGCACCACCCCCCACACAGCAAAATCGATGTAGAACACTGACCCTGCCTATTCTCCAGCCTGTCCCTAATATGATCTATAAGATCATTCACTGGCACTGCACAACCCCCCACACAGCAAAATCGATGTAGAACACTGACCCTGCCTATTCTCCAGCCTCGCCCTAAAATGCTCTAATAACTCTCCCTGCCTGCACTCCGACCTGACCCTGCATTCTTTTCGGACAAAATTTTTCACAGAATCACTGTCTTTCCCTAATCAGCAGCCAGCACGTATGATGTGTGCTCTGTCCCTAAACTACAGCAGAATGACGCAGCGCTCTGGGGCTCTCGAACTTATAAAAACATGGTCACATGCTTCAGATGGCCAATCACAGCTACTAATACATTAGTAGGCATGGCTGGGATGGCTTAAGGCACACCAGTTAAACGCTTGTTGATTGGCTGTTGAAAGCCGGCCATTAAAAGCGCGCCATTACATACAAAACAGGAAATAAAATGACTGAACATGGATTTTAAACCCGAACATACAGTAAAGTTTTCGGGTCCGTGTTCGGGTAACAAAAATCCAATTATTCAGTACGAACACGAATAATACAGTCCGTGTTCGCTCAACACTAGTCTCTAACATCCACCAGCTCCGTGATGTCGTCATGGAGGAGTGGAAGAGGACTCCAGTGGCAACCTGTGAAGCTCTGGTGAACTCCATGCCCAAGAGGGTTAAGGCAGTGCTTGAAAATAATGGTGGCCACACAAAATATTGACACTTTGGGCCCATTTGGGGTGTACTCACTTTTGTTGCAAGCGGTTTAGACATAAATGGCTGTGTTGAGTTATTTTGAGGGGACAGCAAATTTACACTGTTATACAAGCTGTATACTCACTACTTTACATTGTAGCAAAGTGTAATTTCTTCAGTGTTGTCACATGAAAAGGTACCATAAAATAACAAAATACTTACAAAAATGTAAGGGGTGTACTCACTTTTGTGAGATACTGTATATATACATAAATATATATATATATATATATATATATATATATATATATACTGTATATACACTGCAGCTCCATTTTTGAAATGATGAGTTTGAGCTCGTGCACTGCAATGTCTATGGTTCCCAGCTCCTGGGGATAAATCCTGAGATGCCTATTTCCTTATTTCCTTGGGACAGACCCCTCAAAATGAAGACTGTCCCTGGGAAACAGGGACAGGTGGTAACCTAATTCCAAGCTACTGTAAACTACATTGGATTCTAGTTCTGAGACTTTTAGTCCACACACACTCTTTAAAAAAGAAGACTGTGTAAATGTTGTACTGCAAGAAGACAGTCATGAAGAGATAGAGGGCTAGATAATACTTAGCTGTCAAGGATGGGATTTGTGCCATTCCATATCCCAAAGTGTTGTATGTCTCAGAGGGGAAAGGTTGGGTCCCACACCTCAATATTGGTCAATGGTCACTAATAGGGAAGAGGCTAGGTTAGACTCGAACATCGGTCGTTCGATCGTTCGTCGAATGACGAACAAATGTGCTTCTTCTCGGGAAATTGGAGATTCCCATAATCGCATGCAGCACGTTATGTGATTGGCCAAAGCATGCATCCTGACCTCATGCTTTGGCCACTCAAATGATCTCTGCCATGATTGGACTAAAGGCAGGCTGCCTTTAGCTAATCATGGCTCAGGGGCCAAGTACACACCCCACACTACATAAAGGCTGCCCGTGCATCCGCAGCGTGTAGTGTAATTGTGCGGCCAAGGGGACAGGGAGAAGGAAGTGTGTGAGGCAAGGAGAGAGTAGCTTTTTTTGGAGTTTGTCAGACACTGCAGAGAGACATTCCTAGCAGTGTAGGGAGGACCAGGATCATTTTTCAGGCAGGGAGAGATTTGTTTCTTTGCATTTTGTCAGACAGTGCAGCGCCAGTGAGTGATTCATTCCTAGCAGTGTAGGGAGGGCCAGGATTGTGTTTCAGGCAGGGAGAGATTTGTTTATTTGCATTTTGTCAGACAGTGCAGCAGCAGTAAGTGATTCATTCCTGGCAGTGTAGGGAGGGCCAGGATTGTGTTTCAGGCAGGGAGAGATTTGTTTATTTGCATTTTGTCAGACAGTGCAGCAGCAGTGAGTGATTCATTCCTAGCAGTGTAGGGAGGGCCAGGAACGTGTTTCAGGCAGGGAGAGATTTGTTTCTTTACATCATATCAGATATCAGTGAGATTATTGTTCATTGGTCATTTGGTTACATCCTATAAGCATCACAGATCTTCTATAGGATTATAGATTACATCAGATATCAGTGAGAACATTGTTCTTCGGTCACTTGGGTACATCCTATAAGCAGCACAGATCTTCTATAGGATTATAGATTACATCAGATATCAGTGAGAGTATTGTTCATTGGTCACTTGGGTACATCCTATAAGCAGCACAGATCCTCTATAGGGCTATAGATTACATCATATCAGTGAGCGTATTGTTAATCGGTCACTTGCGTAAATCTATAACCAACACAGCTCATCTATAGGGCTATGGATTACATCATATCAGTTCATTGAGTATCTATTGGTCAGTTGCGTATACCCTATATTGTTCTGTATCAAAATCATGTCCGAAAGGCCGACAAGGAGAGGCCAACGCTCACAGACCACGAAAAGAGGGCAAGCAGCCTCTGTGTCCATTGTGAAAAGTGGTGGTCACAGTCGACATAGTGCATCCTCTGCAGGTGGAGCACGCCCAAACTTTATTTCCGGTGCTGCCCATGCTATTCAGCCACAACATGTGGAAGAGTTGGTGGAGTGGATCAATAAGCCATCCTCATCCTCCTCGTCCTCTGACACCCACGCTCACAGTAGTTTGACTTCCACCGCAGCTGCCAAAGCAGCCCGTTCCACAGGTTCCTTTTCCACAGCTACTCCTTCTGTCACCCCACCATCATGCACTGAGGAGTCACCTGAACTATTCGATCATAGTGTCAGTGACATGCTGCTGGAGGATGCGCAGCAATTGAAAGCTGTGATGTTGGTTCGCAGGTTGATGAAGGGGATAACGTGAGCCTAGAGAGAGGGGGTGACAATGGCTACTCCACCACCTCCTCCTCCATGTCCTATTCTGCTCAATTGTCCTCTGAAGCAGCAGTGCTCCCTAAGTGTTCAAGGGGCTACGCAAGCAGTCAGGCTAAAAGATGCCATGCTGTGCTTCAGTTGGTCTGTCTAGGGGACAGGAGTCACACCGGTGCAGAGATTCTGTCAGCTCTGCAGGGGCAGGCTTAGAGATGGTTGACGCCATGACAGCTTGAGCCAGGAATGGTTATATGCGACAATGGCACCAACCTTCTCTCTGCCCTCCGCCTGGGACACTTGGCACATGTTCCATGCTTGGCACATGTTCTGAATCTGGCGGTGCAGCATTTCTTGAGCAGATACCTAGCCTTCCAAGATCTCCTGAGGCAGTCCAGAAAAGTCTGTGGCCATTTCCGCCATTCGTTCAATGCCAGTGCTCGCCTATCTGACATTCAACGGGAATTCAACCTGCCCTCCAACCGCCTCATTTGTGACATGCCCACCAGGTGGAATTCAACATTGGCAATGCTGCAGCAGCTGCACACGCAGCAGACAGCCATCTGTGTGAGCCATCTGTGTGAGTACCTGTGTGAGTATGGCACAAGGACAGGGTCGGGGGAGCTTGGCTTTTTTTTCGCCACGCCAGTGGCTTTTGATTAAGGATGCATGCATTGTCCTGTCACCATTTGAGGAGGCCACAAGGATGGTGAGCCGGGACAATGCATGCATTAGTGACACTATCTCGCTAGTCTACCTGCTGGAGCACACGCTGTGTGGAATCATGGACAGGGCACTTGAGGCAGAACAGCGAGAGGAAGAGGAGGACTTCCTTTTCTCACAAGGCCCCCTTTATGCAGATATCATTCCTGCAGGGCCACAAAACACACAGGAGGAAGAGGACGAGGAGTATAAGGATCTCAGTAGCATGGATGTAGAGGATAGCATACAGCAGTCTTGAAGGGATGGTTTTAATTCCCCAGAAATCCCAGAAGTTGTACGTGGTTGGGGAGAGGTTGCTCCAGCTGACAATGTTATCCTTAGTGACCCAGAGGACTCAGAAGCTCATGCCTCCTCCAACTTACGTTGCATGGGCTTCCTGATTCTGCAAAGCCTGCGAATGGACCAGAGGATTCGTGCTATAAAGGAGAGGGATAATTACTGGTTGGCAACCCTTCTTGATCCATGTTCCAAGGGTAAAGTTGCAGAGCTCATCCTGCCTTCGCACAGGGAGCAGAGGATGAAACATCTCAGTGTCTTGTGTACCACCTTTCCAGACACTGGGAGATCAACATTCTCTAGACGTGTTTCTGAGGCATCGTTCAGCCAAAGGAGGAGGGGTGGAGAAGGCGGCCGGCTGACCGATGCCTTTAAACAGTTCTTTTGTCCTCAGCAGCACCCAGGGCTGTTAGGTTTAAGCAACCATCAGCAACGTCTCCATCATATGGTGCATGATTATCTAGTAGCAAGAGCAGACTTGGAGACCTTTCCAGCTGAGCATCCACTGGGTTACTGGTTCTTGAGGATGGACCAATGGGCAGAACTTGCTCAATATGCAATGGAGCTACTGGCCTGTCCTGCTTCCAGCATGCTTTCCAAACGGACGATCAGTGCTGCTGGAGGTTTTGTGACGGACAAAAGAGTGCTGACTTTTCTCAAAATGAACCAGTCCTGGATCAACAAGAGCTATCAAGCCCCTGATGCTGATGTAACTGATTGAATTTGCTAGGGGTCTGCCATCCCTTAAAGACTGCATATGCTGCCTATCCTATTCCTCTACCTTGATTCTGCTAGCTTCCAACAATGTTTTTGGTTTAGGTCACTACCAACCCCCAAGGCCTAATTGTTCTGCACTTGTATGACAGGTGCATACAATTTAAATGTCGTATGTCATTTTAAACAGCAGACCCTGTCCCTGTGCCCTGCTAACTGTGAGGGGTTACGTTGTTCAGGCACCAACCACACCAAAGGCCCAATATTTTTGCACCTGTATGACAAGTACATGCAATTTCAAATTTGTATGGAATTCTTACCAGCAGGTCCCGTTCCTGCACCCAGCAAGAGTATCTGCGAAGGCTTGGTTACGATGTTCAGGCACCACCAACAGCAAAGGCCCAATTTTTGGCACCTGTATAGCACATGCAATTTCTAACTTGTATGGAATTCTTAACAGCAGATCCCATTCCTGCACCCAGCAAGAGTATCTGCGAGGGCTTGGTTACAGTGTTCAGGCACCACCAACAGCAAAGGCCCAATTTTTGGCACCTGTATAGCACATGCAATTTCAAATTTGTATGGAATTCTTACCAGCAGGTCCTGTTCCTGCACCCATCAAGAGTAACTGCGAGGGGTTACGGTGTTCACGCACCACCAACAACCAAGACCCAATTTTTCTGCACATGTATGACAAGTTCATGCAATTTCATCTTTGTATCTAATTTCTAATGTCAGGGCCTGTCCCTGTGCCCAGCAAGAGTAACTGTGACGGGTTGGGGTGCTCAGGCACCACCAACAACCAAGGCCCAATTTTTCTGCACCTGTATGACAAGTACATTTGATTTGAAATTTGTATGTATATTTATATATGGCACTTTTTGCTTTAGAAATGTCAGTATTGCTGCAGCAGGCTACATACATCGTAGAGATGCACTTCTTTACAGGCACATTCAGGTGACTCCCAAGGCACGATATTTGAAGGGATTTTTCATTTTTATAGTTTCACTTTAAGCCTCATTAAAATCAGTAAATCAGTGCTCCTTTAAAAACTATCATTTTTAAAAACTATTTTTTTCATTGCTACATGTTCCCCAGGTCAGTACCCAGACCCCCATACACTTTTTTGGGGCAATAACTTGCATTTAAGCCTTCAAAATAAGGCCGTTTTATTTTAGAGGTTCGAGTCCCATAGACTTCAATGGGGTTTGTTTATTCGAACAAACTTTTTCTCTGTTCACGGTGTTCTGGTGCGAACCGAACCTGGGGGTGTTTGGCTCATCACTAGTCACTAAGGCTGTCCATAAAAGCTATGAACTAATAATTTTAGGGCATTTAACATACAGTATTTGCTGACATTTTAAAATCCTTGCTTTAGATAGTATTCCTGCCGACAGAGACAAGGTTAACTTCAAGGGCATATCTGGAAAAGACAGAAAATTGTCTGTATCTGCTGATTTCATATGTCATATTTAGGAGTAAATATAGCTTTTGATTGCAGCTGAGCACCATTGCTGTATTCAGGTCAAAAATGTTCTGTAAAGTGTCTATATGAATAGTGTATTAATGGAGCAATGGAACTGAAGTCACCACCCCACTTGGCAGAAAGCCACTAATCTGCATATAATCAGTCTTAGAAAGTCCCCAGTACCCTAGGTCCTGTGTGAAGGGTACAGCGATTTATACTTACAGACCACTATTACCTTCTCTAATATTCAACATTGGGAAAGACTTTGTAGCCTTTAAAGGGACTCCAATGGATTTATTCTGCACCTTTATGACTACAAAAATGTTGGAATACCATTTAATGTAAGTCTTTACATAAGATCATAGAAATGGATTCTATAGCCTGTGACTTCTGTACACTTTTCAAAGCTGTATATATATATATATATATATATATATATATATATATATATATATATATATATATATATATATTTAATAACTCAGCAGAAAAGTTAAAGCATCTGACATTTATTCAAAATCTACATAATGCCAATGCACCACATCAGAAATTTGACATTGAACACATATCTATCAAAATGTAATTTCATCAGTTTCTGTGAATTACTGATCATTGGCAAAGAAATTACATTTTTAACCAAACAGGAAACTTTGATCAGCAACGTTGTTTAACATTCTGTATGCGAACAAAATGAATAAAACAGTCTACTGCAATATATTAAAATGTACAGCACGACAATCACAATCTTATCAGATAATAAGATGCCAGTAACCATGACAACAAGCTTTGTTACTCTTTTGCAAGTTTTTATCAATAATCACTTTAAAGGGGCCTTTGGAATAAGTCATTATGTTCAGTCTAATGTTATGCAAAATATATATATTTGTTGATCTTGTAAGTGGGATAAAATCGGGACAGCTTGAGCAGAATCAATTTTACACATTAATGTATAAAACCCACTCATTTACAACTCCCTCTCTGCTTGAGATCATCATGATATGAGTCACTTGTTAAATGTTCACACTTGATAAAAAATACTACACATATTTGTCACAATTCCAATGCTGGCCTAAATATGTTATTTACTACTACAGAAGACGTTAGAAACGGGAGACTAAACTATTCTGCTACATATTTTTGGTAAAAAAAAAATTCCAATACGTGTATATTGATTGGTTTGCGCAAAAGTTATAGTGGCTACAAACTATGCTATATTTTTATTTATTTCCTTTTTTTTTTTTTTTTACAAGTAATAGTGGCGATCAGCAACTTATAACCGGACTGCGATATTGCAGAAGACAATCGGATGCCTAACTGACACTTTTGACACTTTTTGGGGTCCAGTAACACCAATACAGAGTTCAGTGCTAAAAAATATGCACTGTTACTGTACTAATGACACTGGCAGGGAAGGGGTTAACATCAGGTGCAATCAAAGTATTAGCTGTGTTCCCTGGGACTGCGTTCTAACTTTGGGGGGGGGGGTTGCTTTGACTGGGGGAATGTAAAGATACTCACATTCCCCTCTCACAGAACAGCGGTCTGCCTTGTTTACATATGCAGAACGCTGTTCTGCTTTTCTATTGAGCGATTAGCGGGTCCTAGCAGAAATTGCGTGCACCGACCCTGCTAATTGGCTCCCACTGTGTCCAATCACAGCAGGAGTGGGTCGCCAAGCAGCGGCGCACCCCCCAGACCCAGAAATGTCAGATCACGTACTAGGTACGTGATCTGGCACAGAGTGACCGCCCTGCTGCAGTATATCTGCGTGGGGTGGGGGGGTTGGGGGGGGGGTCACTAAGTGGTTAAAATGTTTTTTAGATTCAAACTAATTCATTCAGGGTCAGCAGGAAAATGCCTACCCTTATGCTGGCCATACACGTATAGATTTTTGTTCAAAAATGTTTATTTTAGGAACTTTCGTTTGATTTCCGCGTCGTGAGTGGGATCAAATCGACATTCATTTTCTATCATAGTGACAGGAAAATTCAAAGGAGCAGAGTAGAAAACTTTTCTCGATCTAACAAATTTGCAGACAGTGTATGGTTTTCGTTCAGAAATTACACTTA
This sequence comes from Pelophylax lessonae, assembly GCF_965119305.1. Lineage (NCBI taxonomy): Eukaryota > Metazoa > Chordata > Amphibia > Anura > Ranidae > Pelophylax > Pelophylax lessonae. The sequence continues at coordinate 538,922,821 of NC_138770.1, read as the reverse complement.
TTTTAAAATGGAATGTTAAGAGCCGGTTCACAAAGGAGCGACCCGACTTGCCGGGGCGACCTGTGAATCTGTGAAGTCTGTGCATGCCGACCTCAGAGCGGCATGCACAGACTTCATATCATTGAAGTGAATGCAGGTCGCTCCAGGTCGCCCCAAAGTAGTACAGGACCCTTTTTCTAAGTCGGAGCGACTTGTGTCGCTCCTATTAGAACGGGTCCTGTGCTAATCTATGGCAGGCGACCCAGTGTGAACCGGCTCTAAAAGCAAGTGAAATTTTTGAACATTTGTCCTTTCATCAAATGTACAAAGAATTTTCATACAAATACATTTGTCTGAAAATCTACACATGTATGGCCAGCATAACAGTGGTGGTCAGAGCCCACCTCCCTCATAGACAGCTAAAAAGATCTCTGGTGCCATGCTGCTGGCTCTTCCAAGTGGTACTGGCCCTAGAACTATGCAGGGACCAACAAATGAGAGGTCAACCAGCCACAGCTCAAGGAACCCCCAGCAGCCACTGGAGGAACCCTAGGAGACCATAGAACTTGTTTGAGGATGGCTGGTTTAGATGGATGAGGGGAAGAAAACAGGAGTAAGAGAAATTAGTGTGCTATATGTAAGGGGAGTGCATCTTCCTTATCAGAGGAAGTATTGAGGGGTCTATGACCGAAGAGAATAACATACCAGAAGAAAGTGGAACAGTCATTAAGCTGAGATGGGATGTTGAACTGGGATGCCAACAAATTAGCTGATGTCACTATTCAAATATATATATATATTGGTATAGCCAGGCTGTTTATAAAGACTAGAGAAATGAGGATGTGAATAACATTTTATATTCTCTGGAAATTAAACTAGAATTAGTTACTATGGATTACAACTCTTTATCCAATTTGTTTTTTTAATCACACGTATAAAAGAAGCCAGGTTCGTCAATGTGATGTGTTGTGTTCTACTGCACCCCCTAATACCTGCATGTGAAAAACCTCTACTTATTCCATTTGGCCTCCTAGACATGATAGTAAAGGGTATTCCCTAGTTTTATTAACAGATGCAGGGATCTTCAAACTACAGCCCTCCAGCTGTTGCAGAACTACAAGTCCCATGAGGCATTGTAAAACTCTGACATTCACAAACATGGCTAGGCATGATGGGAATTGTAGTTCCTAAACAACTGGAGGACCATAGTTTGAAGACCCCTAAGCTATAGCTTTACTTCACTTACCACTGTGGTGCTTTTGTCGACTAAACTTCACCACAATAGTACTACTGTAGGATTGTTGGGGTAACGCACTACTCTCCTTAGCCACACTAACTGCAATTCACTGTAATCTATCAGTGTAGATATACAGCCCTGAATATGTCACTGTATAGTTCTGTGGTAACACACTAGCACAGTAGAATAGCACAAAACTCTTTCTCCCCAAAAACTGTCTCTCACTATTGACTCCAACACACTTTCAAAGGTCTGCTGTGAGGGCAGGCTTTTATAGTGCAAGGACTAGGGCTTTGGCCAAAGTCAATAATGGGCAAAGTATGGATTCTGGATTCAGTAAGGATTGTTGAGGTAACGCTCTACTCTCCTTAGCCCCACTAACTGCAATTCACTGTAATCTATCAGTGGTGATATAAAGCGCTGAATAAGACATGCCCGGCACTAGGAGGAACAAACTAAGTAGAGGGCATACATGACTGGGTGGAAGGAGAACCGAGCTGCAGAGGTTAACTAGTAAAAGTAGGTGGTCAGTGCCTGTCCCTTATGTTATTGGTCAGTCGGATGGGGTAAAGGGGTGGAGCTGGAGAAGTATAGCTGCTGGGTAGGAGTGGGTTGGGTCACTCTCTGATGAGAAATCGTGGAAGAACGTTCCTCCCTCCCGCCCTTTCTACTGAGGAACTCCGATTGTTGCTGTATTTAAGTTTCTTCTCCGCTTTATGTGTTGTGGCCATTTGGGGTCCTTGACATGGGTCTAAAAGCTGGTCTTTTGGGAAAAAATGGTGGGGACCCATCCGAGGTATGGCATCCTCTAATTGGTACAGGTGGGTGTCTGAGGTCGGCTGTGTTAGTCCCCGAGGTGGTGCTTAGCGGCTGGGGGCGTAACTAGGCCAAATGTTGACACAGACACAAAGTTGGTGGTAATATGGTACTGTCAAGGACTTGCAACCAAGTTTTAACTGGACTATGTTATGTTTTTGTTAAAAAGATTTGTTGTTTAATAAAATTCCATGTCAGCCATTTTAACTCCACGTATGAGTAGTGTGATCATTAATAAGGGGGGATGTTACAGGAGGTTAGAGTTGGTGGCAGTTGGTGTAGAATATGTTTAGGATAACATGGGAGCTCTGACCTACCCTGGTCATGTCACTGTATAGTTCTGTGGTAACACACTAGCACAGTAGAATAGCACAAAACTCTTTCTCCCCAAAAACTGTCTCTCACTACCGACTCTAACACACTTTCAAAGGTCTGCTGTGAGAGCAGGCTTTTATAGTATGAGGACCAGGGCTTTGGCCAAAGCCATTAATGGGCAAAGTATGGCTTCTGACAACAGAAGGACATGGCTAAACCTCTCTGAAAGTTTGGGTTTTGGACAAATTAAATATGTAAAATTCAGACAAGGCATGTGTTCATTCTGAACCTGAAGCTCATCCCGAACACTCTCTTACACATGGGCATAGCTATAAGCTTGAAGAAGCTCTCAGCCAACTTTGTTATGTCCCACATCACAGACAATGCACATGCATTTAGCCAGTCTCACAAAAAAAAAACAGACTTGCTACAAGCCATCACTGTCATAGAGTTTCAGATGAGACAAAGCAAACGTTTGCTGTTGACATGAACAAATGATGACAAACAGCTGCCAGCTGCATTGTTTGAAGAGCCAGATCCACTGAATACAATAAAGCAAGCAGCAGATACCCAGGTTATATTAACCACTTGAAGACTGGCATGTTAAACTCCCTTCCTGTGCAGGATATTTTTCAGTTTTCAGCACTGTCACACTTTTAATGACACTTACTCAGTCATGCAACTTTGTACTGACAAGATAGATTATTTGTTTGGCCTTTGAGTGCCACATCTCTATTGAAAGTGCAAAGAACAAGAGGGTTTTTCCCTTGGGTATAGTGGGATTTTAACCACTTTACCCCCAGCCCTATTTCGGACACTTTTTGTTCACAAGTTAAAACCAGTATTTTTTCCTAGAAAACTACTTAGAACCCCCAAACATTATATATATTTTTTTAGCAAAGACTCTGGAGAATAAAATGTCGGTCATTGCAAAAATTTTTGTCACGCGGTATTTGCGCCATTTTTTTGGAAAAAATTTGAAAAATCACATTTCACTAATTTTAAAAAATACTAAACAGTAAAGTTAGCCCATTTTTTTTGTATATTGTGAAAGAACATGTCACGCCGAGTAAATAGATACCAAACATGTTACGGTTTAAAATTGCGCCCCCCCGTGGGATGGCGACAAACTACGGTCAATAGAGATCTCAATCTGCGACGCTTTAAATTTATTTACCGGTTACCAGTTTTGAGTTAGAGTGTAGCTCTTTTTTTTAAATTATTGCCCACGCTCTGGCGATCGCGGTGATACCTCACATGTGTGGTTTGAACAGCGATTTCATTTGCGGCTCGACTTGCGGCTTTCATTTGCGGCTCGACTTGCGTATACGTTTTTTTTTTTTCTATTTATTTTTTCTTTTTTTTTAACTTTATTACAGGTTTTTTAAAAAAAAAAAATCTGATCACTTTTATTGCTGTCACAAGCAATGTAAACATCCCTTGTGACAGCAATATGTGTGACAGGTACACTTTATGGAGGGATCGAGGGTCTAAAAGACCCTAGACCCCTCCACTACACTTCCCTGTATGCAAAACGCCAAAAACGGCATTTTTGCATACAGCCGTTTTTTAAATCTGCCGCCTTTTGCGGCACAGTAACCCGGATGTGACGTCATGGACGCCGCCTCCGGGTTACGTCATCGGAGACCCGATCAATGCCGTTTCCGGCATTCATCGGGACTCCATCCAGCCGTCGGATGTGCCGGCTGGGTGCTCGGGGCTCCCGGTGGGACGGGAGCCCCGAGCAAAGCCGCGGAAGGCGGCGGGAGGGGGGGGGACGTCCCCTCCCGCCCCCCGGGTAACGATCGAGCGGCTCCCGAGCTGCATCGATCATTACCGACGGAAAGCCGACCGCCGGCTTCAAACAACGGTACCGGGATGATGCCTCTAGCTAGAGGCATCATCCCGGTATAACCACTCAAAGTCAGCCGACGTAGATCTACGTGGCTGGTCGTTAAGTGGTTAACTAGGGATCGACCGATTTTCGGCAAAGCCGATATATATCGAGGGCCGATCTGCACTTTCCCCGATATATCGAAATCGGCCACCAAGGTGACCGATATTGCCAATGTTTTGGGAAAGTGCTTGTACCGGAGTGATGCCTGCAGTTAGAGGCATCATCCCGGTACCAGCGTCCATAGCCGGCGGTCGGCTGTCTTGTAATGACAACCAATGCAGCTGAGATGCCGCTCGGCTGTCATTACAAGGAGCAGAAGGGGACGTCCCCCAACCCCCCCCCCTCCCGCCGCCTTCCGCGGCTTGCCCGGGTCTCCTGTCCCACCGGGAGACCAGGTCAACCAGCCTGCACGGCCGCCGAAGACCCAATCAAAGCCGCATTCAGCTCTGATCGGGTCTTCATACAAAAACCCAGAAGTGATGTCATGACATCACCTCCGGGTACTGGCGCCAGATTCAAAAAATGACAGCATTCAAAACTGCCAAACTTGGAGTTTTGAATGCTTTTAAGTGCAGAGGAGGGGTTTGGGGTCTTTTAGACCCCCAGATCCCTCCACAAGAGTACCTGTCAAAGAAAAAAAAAAAACATTTTAAATGTACAAAGTTATCGGCCCATATTGGCCGATACCAATATGCATTGACCAAAATATCGGTATAGGAAAAGAAAAACCGATATCGGTCGATCACTAATTTTAACAGCTCAAAACTATAAATAATTAAAATACAAAGTTTATTACAAAAGTAGATTTTTCTAAAAGACAATAATGTTTGACGATACATACATTTTTTATGCATTTACATTATGAGCAGCGCGCATTGATTTTGTTTCTCTGCAATACTCAATTCGTTTCTTGGACTGAGTCCACTTCATCGGGAGTTTACTAGAAGAATAAATGCATATTTCACCATACATAAGAAAAGAAACACACAAGATATTATAGTCATACAGCAAAATGCCAATTTCAATATGTTTTCACATGGAGCCAGGGCCCAGACTAGTGGTGTGTGCTGCCTGAGGCTTGCTGTAGCGCTCAGGCAGCACAGCATGAGGAGTGCGGAGTGGCACGGCGGCCAGTCCACTACTGATTCGGGATGCAGGATGCCGGCGCCCCCTGCTAAGTTGCGCCCTAGGCGGCAACCTAAGTCTCCTTACAGGTAGCGCCAGCCCTGCAAGGAGCTCAATCTCCTACCTGGACCAAGCCAGGCACAAGGGGTAGCCAAACTGATGCCTTCTGGGGGAACACACAGATGAACCCCAGAACTGGAGGAGTGCAGATAGGGAGTCCACACAACTAATGATGTTTATTTTTGGAGCCTATCTGAGTATACTTTTACAAGTGTATTTGTGTCCTGCAACAATATTGCCTCTTTTGCTGAGTGAAGTCTGATACACACAGTGCCAAACTCACTGGCCAATTTTTTGAACAACTGGTGTGATAAACCAGTGGCCCCCCAATACCACATATTGAAGTGGGGTGTTATCTGAGTATACTTTTACAAGTGTATTTGTGTCCTGCAACAATATAGCCTCTTCTGCTGAGTTAAGTCTGCTACACACAGTGCCAAACTCACTGGCCAATTTTTTGAACAACTGGTGTGATAAACCATTGGTCCCCAATACGACATATTGAAATGGGGTGTTATCTGAGTATACTTTTACAAGTGTATTTGTGTCCTGCAACAATATTGCCTCTTCTGCTGAGTTAAGTCTGATACACACAGTGCCAAACTCACTGGCCAATTTTTTGAACAACTGGTGTGATAAACCAGTAGCCCCCCAATACCACATATTGAAGTGGGGTGTTATCTGAGTATACTTTTACAAGTGTATTTGTGTCCTGCAACAATATTGACTCTTCTGCTGAGTTAAGTCTGATAAACACAGTGCCAAACTCACTGGCCAATTTTTTGAACAACTGGTGTGATAAACCAGAGGCCCCCCAATAGCACATAATGAAGCGGGTGTTATTTAACAGTATACTTTTCTAAGATTGTATTTTAGTCCTGCAAAAATGTGGCCTCTTTTGCTGTGTTAACTGTGCTACACACATTGACAACAGATACTGGCCAATTATTTGTAGAACTGGTGTGATAAACCTGTGGCCCCCCCAATACCACAGATTGAAGCGGGGTGTTATCTACACAGACACATGGTCTAGCAAACTCAGGCAGGGAAGGTATATCACTTTTACTGCCCACTGGGTGAACCTTCTGACGGCCGTTAAGCAAGCAACCCGTGGCACCCGTGTAGATTTAGATGTACCGCCACGGATTGCAAGCAGGCCTGCCTCTTCTTCTCCTCCTCCTCCATCCTCCCTCTCATCCTCGGCTGACTCCTCCTCTTCCCCTGCTACTGTCTCTTCTCCTGCGTCACCCAAGATCCCCAGAACCTATTCCACATGCCAGGTGAGACGTTGCTTGCCATGCTGTGCTGTGTCTGTTGTGCCTGGAAGCCAAGAGTCACACTGGTCCTGCACTCCTTTCAGCTTTGCGTTCACAGGCAGATCAGTTGCTGACACCAATGAATTTGTCAGTTGGTAAAGTGGTGTGCGACAACGGAGCCAATCTGCTGAGTGCGCTGAAACAGTGCAAAATAACACATGTGCCATGCATGGCACACGTCCTGAACTTGGTGGTGCAGCGATTCTTTGCCAAATACCCTGGGGTCCAGGACGTCTTGCGGCAGGCCAGGAAAATCTCGGGCCATTTCCGAAGATCTTACACAGCCATGGCTCACTTTGCTGAGAATCAGCGGCGACACAACCTGCCCCTCATGCGTTTTTTTTGTGACTGCCCGACACGATGGAACTCAACGTTGCATATGCTCGATAGGCTGCTCCAGCAGAAACGTGCAGTTAATGACTACCTGTTCGAACTCGGAGGCAGGACAGGTTCTGGGGAGCTTGGGTTTTTTTCACCTCGCCAGTGGCTGCTCATGCGGGACGCATGCAGACTTCTGCGGCCATTTGATGAGATCACCAAACTGGTCAGTCATAAGTGACATCATACCTTACGCCTTCTTTCTGGAGCGTGCATTGCGTTGTGTCATTGATCAAGCCATCGAGGAGCAGGAGCAGGAAGATCAGGAAGTCGCAATGTTAAATGAATTCCCAGGGGGTGCTACTCCATCTGAGACAAATCAACAGCAGGAGTCTGAAGAGGAGTCAGAGGAGGAGGAGGATGGTGCTGGGGGGGATGAGGAGGAGCAAGAAGAGCATGCTTTAAACCTGTGACAGTACTCACCGTCACTGGAAGTTAAAGACAGAGGATTAATGGTTTGAATTGCTTCAGATGGGACCGTCATATTTGCCAGCCATATCTCCATATAGGAATATAAAGATTTATTCCCATTTGCCATGAAATCTGTTCTTCCTAAATGCTGTGTATATTACACATCTTTCAATGTCAGATGAATATCAGGATGCCCGCAGGCAATCACAGATTAGCTTCAGACCAAACCCTAGATCGCTGAACAATAACCCACGGTCACCAGCACCACAAAGATCAGGACTAATCCCTAACCCCCCAGCAAATCGATACCACGGGCACAACGGAGTGCAGTGCCATTTGTGCAAGAAATTTGGGCACTATCAGAGAGACTGCACTCAGAATTGGAACCACGCTTCATGGATTCGAACAGGACCCCCACTACCACAGCGGGGGCGAAACTCCTCCAAACACCAGACACCTCGATACCCATCCCGCAGTGGGGTACAGTGCCACAGGTGCAAGCAGTTTGGGCACTATCAACGAGACTGTACCCAGAGCAGGAACCAAGCTGCATGGATCCGACCAGGGTCACCCCCTTCAGTATGGACAACGGTCCCCTACTATGCCGCAGAGGTTCCCCCAGTCGTACCCAGGTTCAAACCCACCGAGGAGCAATTGGGTACCCTTCACGAAGCTAACCTGGTGCAAGCCACTACGGAGAACCGACAGCACCATCTACAATCCGTCCAGTTAAATGGAAAGCCCGCGCAAGGTCTCCGAGACACGGGAGCTACTCTCAACTTGGTCAAGCGACACCTGGTCCCAGATGCCGCCCGAACCGGAGGCTCAGTAGTGGTACGAATGGCAGGGGGAGCAGTACACCGGCTACCCACTGCGAGGGTCCACTTGAATTGGGGTGCCGGGTCAGGTCTGATTGATGTGGGGTTGATACGGGAGCTCCCCACCGACATCTTACTGGGGAACGACCTAGGCCAGTTGCCCTCAGCGTTCCTGCCAGTCCAGATCCCAGGCCCACATCACGGAGACCTACTGGCCTTCTGAGGTCCAGACACTTCAATGTTTGGATTGGGGCTCAGGGGAGCGACGTGTGCGAGTGGGATTACTACGCGAGTTACCCGCAGAAGTACTTTTGGGGAACGATTTGGGACTTGTTACCCAAATAACTCAGGCACAGACCGATTGGAGGTCTGGTACCTGGTTCGTCTACCTGTGGGGGGAAGATATGTGATAGTACTCACCGTCACTGGAAGTTAAAGACAGAGGATTAATGGTTTGAATTGCTTCAGATGGGACGGACATATTTGCCAGCCATTTCTCCATATAAGAATATAAAGATTTATTCCCATTTGCCATGAAATCTGTTCTTCCTAAATGCTGTGTATATTACATATCTTTCAATGTCAGACAGGTGTTCCTTTTGTTGTGTATTGGGAGGGAATGTGGATTGCCCTTTCGCATTGTTAAGTGTTAATGACCTTCCATTGTTCTGTGTCTGGCTATTGTGTATATTGATTGCCCCCTGGGGCTTCTGTCTCATTACACATAACAGTCCTTCTAATCAAGCTATTGGACCAATCCCTGCTGACTCATTTTCAAGTCCTCATTTGCATGGCTAAGGAGGACCTGAAGGAGGACTACATGTACTTTACAATCGACCAACAGGAAAGCGGTTGTTGGGGGCGGGATGTTCCAAATTCTGTATAAAAGTGTGTTGTGTACTTCCAATAAACGTCTTCCTGTTTGAACTTACATACAGCCTGCCTGGTTTTTGTTCTAATAGATTCCGAACGGCACATAGCTGTAGTTCGGATCCTGGAGCCTTGGATGCGCGAACCATCAGACGTTGCGATCTGCAAGCTGACTCACTAGTAGCAGAGGAGTGTCGGGAGAGCAGAAGCGAGCGAGCAAGGGTCTCGTTACAAAACCTTTCTGGGATCCCTTGTGTTACCCGTGGATGGGGGAGGAGAACGAGGACGACATTATCCTGAATTATGAGCTGGAGGCAGGCCACTATACCGCTTCCAGTTTAGTGGAAATGGGGGCCTACATGCTGCAGTGTTTTAAGGGGGATCCCTGTATAAAAGGCATAAAGGCCAAGGACCAGTAGTGGGTGGCAACGTACTTAGACCCCAGGTACAAACACAAAATGGCGGAAATGTCCGAAAGGACATTCAGCGCAGCAGGGGGGATCGTGACCGATAAGCGCACTCGCCTAGCTCCTGACAGTGTAGACAACCTCACATTTTATAAAAATGAATGAGGCATGGATCTCTGAGGAATTCAACACATGTGACCAGTAGACCAGGTTTCATCGAAATTCCTCCACCCACAAAAATTCCTGGTCCTTGGCTTCGCTACATACAGCGGCATAAAAGGCATTTCATGTCCATTGAATGGCAAATTTTTGGGGCCTTTCAGGGCCGACAATTATTTTTTCTGTGAATGCCTAATGTACCTCCAGCCACCAAATACTAAGTTCTTTGCTGTCAGCAAATTTTTGGAGCCTATACAGGCCAACACTTATGGTTCTGTGTACTGTGAACGCCTACCATACCTCTAGCCATCAAAAACTAAGTTTTTTGCTGTCAGTTCAAACCATGTGAGCTAATTTTTGGAGCCTATACAGGCCGACACTTATGGTTTTGTGTACTGTGAACACCTACCATACCTCTAGCCATCAAAAACTAATTTTTTTGCTGTCAGTTCAAACCATGTGAGCTAATTTTTGCAGCCTATACAGGCCGACACTTACTTCTGTATACTGTGTGAATGCCTAATGCCTGTTCTGTACCTTCAGCCACAGAATACTACGTACTTAGCTGTCAGGTAAACCCATGTGGGCTACTGTTTGGGGCCCGGAATGGGCGACACTTACTTCTGTATCCTGTGAATGCCTAATGTACCTTCAGCCACAGAATACTACATTCTTAGCTGTCAGGTAAATGCTTGTGGGTTAATTTTTGGGGCCTGGAATGGCCGACACTTACTTTTTATTCTGTGAATGCCTAATTTTTCAGACTGGAAATGAAAAACAATGGGTCTGTAAAGGTTCCGCCAAATTGTGGAATGGATGCGGACCCATTTTACAGATGTGTGAAAGGACCCTATATGTATTAGACAATGTATTTACTGGCTGCTGTCAGTTCTGGCTGATTTATGAACAAAAAAATATATATTGTTTGCTGTAAAAAAAAGAAAAAAAAATTTAGGGCAACTTTTTCAATTGCAATACTTCTGTTATGACATTGTCCATGTGCTGGGACTATTTGTGCACAGCTAGTACGTCTTTTGCAAATATGACCTAAAGGTTTTTAAAGTTCGCCTCCCATTAAAGTCAATGGGGCCCGCCGCGAACTTGCGGTTCGCTGACTTTTGAGAAAATTTGCGGCTGGCATTCGCGAACCGCCCGGCCGATGTTCGTCCATTACTATTGGCCATCTCTTTTCACAACTTCCTGGATTCCCTGCATGCTTTGCAACTTCCCCATTGCTTTATCCTTTGGTTTACTTTTCTTATAGAAGAACTGCATAGCCCATGGTTTCTTGTTGCCTGCAAGTTGGGACTCCTCTACTGTCCCAGCCTCTTGAAACTCCTCCCCTCGGCACCTCTGTAATTAGGACGGCAGGCTCCTTGAAATGTGTGATACATTATTGCCCGCTCAGGGAATAGCAAAGATCATTCCAATCAATGGGAATAGGCCATAAATAGTTGAAATTCAATGTGGAAATGAATATAAAGATTTTAAATTGTGACCATAGATACATTTTATTATGTGTATAGTGTTGATGTGTAGCTAGATTGGCTGCTGGGGATTTCATAATTGATCACTGCAGTGCCTTACTCATGGTGCACCTTTCCTTTGCTAGTTATAACTGATTTGAGCAGCTGTTCAACATGTTTATTTATCAGTGTGTGTGTGTATATATATATATATAATATAAAAAGAAATATTGCTGTTATACAAAGTTTAAAGGGTAACTCCACTTTTGTGGGGGGAAAAAATAGCAAATAAAGAAAAAACAATATAGCGTATACAATTGTGACACAAATCATATTGCAATTGAATGTTAAATTAAAATTACCTTTCCTTTTCAATCTGCAGCTGTTGTCATTTTCTGAAAATGCAATGCTCTTGGGAGTCTAGGGGGCAAGCGTGCACCGGCACGCTTCCGCCCCCGCTCATCAGCAGGGAAGCCGATGCAGCAGGCAGGCGACTCTGATTGCCGCCTGATACCCGCAATCGTACCCCGCCGAGAGAGAAGAATGCTCAGCTGTTGTAAACATAGCTTACCGTTCTTCTCCCTGGAATCATCATAGAGCCCATGTGATCCTTCTATATAGGTTCACATGTCTCTATGATCATTTCAGGAGCCACGCCCCCCCCCCCACAGTTAGAATCACTCCCCTAGGCTCACATTTAACCCCTTGATCACCCATAATGTTAACCTCTTCCCTGCCAGTGTCATTATTACAGTAACAGTGCATATTTTTAGCACTGATTACTGTAGTAATGACACTGGTCCCCCCAAAAGTGTAAAAAATGTCAGTCAGGGGTCCGATATGTCTGCCGCAATGTCGCAGTCCCACAAAAAATCGCAGATTGCCGCCATTGCTAGTAAAAAAATAAAAAATAAAAGTGACATAAATCTTTCCCGTAGTTAGTAGACGCGATAACTTTTGCACAAACCAATCAAAATACGCTTATTTCGATTTTTTTTTACAAGACATATGTAGCAGAAAACAAATTGGCCTAAGATGTTAAAAAAATGTTGATTTTTTAATTTTTTTTTTTTTGGGTACAGCGTCGCACGACCGCAAAATTGTCTGTTAAAGTATTGCAGTGCCCAAATCGCAAAATAGGGCCTGGTCAGGAAGGGGTTAAAACCTTCCGGGGTGCTGAAGTGGTTAAATGATCCTGTTCCAGAATAGAGATATTCATACTGTGTGTAATGTAACTTGGGCTGAATTCTATTCTGAAGCTAACCTTGACTCATGGTTAAACAAATTGAGGGTCTGTTGTCTATTTATCTTAACTCGTTACAGTAACTGATTAGGAGCCTTTGCTTCATGAATAATAATGTAGTTTAAAGGGCAGACATGTTGCAATTAATCTTTCCAGGGATCCTTAATTTAAAATGTCAGTTATTGTTAACTTTTTCTGAGGTGTATTTGTAAAGAACAGAAGGTTACAGTTTGCAGATGTGTTCTTGCGGTGTTTTTGACTAATACGTTTGTGATACCTTAGCAAACATTTTGATAAAGTGTATGAAGAAGGCAAACCAATCTGAAGGTCATTTCTTGGCACCTGTAATATTAGTTCAGCACAGCATTGCTTTCATAAAACAGAAGATATTTCCAATTTACATCATCACTTACATCGCAAATTCGGGAAACAAAGGGCTTATTGCTCCTTTAACCAGTACTGGACCGGAAGGATTTTCTCCCCTAATGACCAGGCCCTTTTTTGCGATTCGGCACTGTGTTACGTTAATGGAAAATTGTGCGGTCGTGCAACATTGTACCAAAAAAAAATTGGTGTCTTTTTTCCCCACAAATAAAGCTTTCTTTTGGTGGTATTTGATCACCTCTGCGATTTTTATTTTTTGTGCTATAAACAAAAAAGTGCAACAATTCTGAAAAAAAAACAATATTTTTCACTTTCTGCTATATAACATTCCCAAAAAACAAATTAAAAATCAAAATGTTTCATCCTTTTCGGCCAATTTGTATTCTACTACATATTTTTGGTAAAAAAATCACAATAAGCATATTTTGATTGATTTGCGCAAAAGTTATTGCGTCTACAAACTAGGGGAAAGATTTATGTCATTTTATTTATTTTATTATTTTTTACTAGAAAGGCGGCGATCTGCGATTTTTAGCGGGACTGCAACATTGCGGCGGACAGATCGGACACCTAACTGATATTTTTGACACTTTTGGGGGGACCAGTGACATTACTGCATACAGTAGTAATACATAATGTACAGTAATCAGTGCTAAAAATATGTACTGTTACTGTAATAATGACATTGGCAGGGAAGGGGTTAACCTAGGGGTAATTAAAGGTTAAGTGTGCGCCTAGGGGAGTGTTTTCTAACTGTATGGGGGATGGGCTTGTGAAATGAACAGAGAGACCTGTGATCCTATATAGAAGGATTACAGGCACTCTGTGATCATTTCTGAGAGAAGAATGGTCAGCTGTGTTTACAATAGCTGACCGTCCTATCTTAGCAGGGAGCGACTGTGGGTGCAGTGCGGCAAATGCGGCTGCCGGCCCAGTGCATCGGCATCCCTGCTGCCTAGTGGGGGCGGGAGCCCACCACCGCCGGCGCGCACTCATCCCCCAGCACTATGCGCATGACCGACTTAGAGCTACGTTGGTTCGTGCAGGAGAGCCAGCCTGCCGCAGTAAAACTGTGGCGGGAGGTCAGGAAGCGGTTAAATCAGCTCCTCAATTATTTTTTCATCTTTCCATCTTAAATCCTCTGCCCTTCTTGTTTTAACTTTGGACAGTAAAACATTTTTTTTCTGACAGTAAATACCTTATACAGCCCACTTCCTCTTTCCTAACTGGTAATTAGCATAGGCTAATGACATCATGCACAGCTCTCTCTCTAACTCTCGTGAGAGTTAGCCAGCAAGGGAGGGAGGGATGAGTCATAAGAAAGCCAAGGAGAGCTGCAGAGCTGGAGGGGGCTGGATGAGGGCGGAGATAACAGGAGATTGCAGAGATCCATGAGTATTCATCAAGAGAGGAGAAATGGGCAGGCAAGCAGTGGTGTGAGTGTGTCTGTCTGTCTGTCTCTGTATATATGTTTATGTGCATGTATGTGTCTGTATGTATATATATATGTATATATATATATATATATATATATATATATATATATATATATATATATATATATATATATATGTGTGTGTGTGTGTGTATGTGAATGTGTGTCTGTGTAAATCCAGGAAGTGAACAGTCAGCAGCTTCAGCTGTCCACAATTAAAAGGTCTGCAGCCAGACTTAGTAAAGGGAGATTTCTGCATCATATTTGGCAAATACAGAATCACAGTACATATAAAATAATATGCAAACTGGTTGGAGGGAAGCTTCAAAATGGCAAATATGTATTTATTACAAATTATGTGAGCAGACTGCAGTGCCTCTTTAAGGACACTGCAAATCATTCCTCTGTGTGTCAATCTCCAGCTTAGACATGTGTGGTTTGTTTCAAATTGCAATTCGGATTAATTTATGGTTATTTGGAAATTCGGGTGTATTTGAATTTCTGAATTATAATAGTAATGAATTTAAATTAATTCAAAATAACGAATGAAAATTTCAGGCGAAATTCAAAAAGTTTTCAAAACAAATTTGAATTTCTGATGAGAATAAAATAGAATAGAAAATAATGGAATATAATATAAAAGCATAGAAAACAATAGAAAAGAATAGAATAGAAAATAAAATTATATTTAACTATAAATTTGAATTTTAAAAGAATGGGAAAGAATAGAATATAATAGTAAAGTAAAGCATAGAATAGAAAATAAAAGAATAGAATAGAATAAAAAAAACAATAGCATAGAATGGCATAGAAAGAATAAAACCATCATCCAAAATTTGAATTTTTAATAGAATAACTTTGATTTTGAATGGAATTCGATTCAAATGCAATTCAAATGGAATTCAAACAATTTATGTAAATAACAAACCGAAATGAAACTAAACAGATTTTTTCATTCTGCACATGCACATTCTGCTCCAACTCCAGCTGCGGATACAGAACTGCTGGTTTGTGTAAATCTAAGAGCCGGTTCACATATATGCGATGACAGACATCGCATGTGATTCACAGCGCACTGCTCTGCAAATCACATGCGAAGTCTGTGCGAGGCAAACTCAGCCATACAGATTGTATGGCTAAATTCGCATCACATTCGGAGACAACTCGTACAGGACCCTTTTTTGGGTCCGCACCAGAATCGGATCGAATGGGTGTTCACACCTATGTGATCGATTCATGTCCGAACTGACAGTTCACACTGCGATATGCGAACTGATCTGGGATTGTCGTTAACTTTGTATTGACACCCCCAGTGATTTGCATATGGCAGTGTGAACTGCCTGTGAGTTGAATGCGATTCGGGAACCCGCAGTGGATTTGCAGTGTTCCCGGATCGCATATGTGTAAAACTGGGACTAAAGCTTACTATAATAAAGCCATTTTTAAAATGACACAGGTCTCAGAAGTAGGATCACATTTAAAATGACATTTGAAGAACAAGGACCAACTATGATTCTGCTATGCAACTTGATGGTATGTAGTTACACCTTTGTTTGCACACAGCTGATTTCAAATTGTTGGCCAACATCAGAGAAAGAGTGGGGGAGGAGGCAATAAGATCAGCTAAAAAAGATGTGTGTACTTTCCTATTTTTAATTCACTCAGGTTGGGTCACGTGATCCCGCAGCTCCAGCTTCCATGTGTCAGTAAGCAGCTGCTGCAGGGGAGAGGAGGGAGCACTCCTCTACATAGAACTGCAGGATCACATGACTAGAGCAGATTCAAAATAGATAAGCAGGACAATCTTTTTTATACAGGTTAGGCAGGATTGGTAGAAGGAGGGGGGGGGGGGGACATTTTAGGAATAGTTACAGTTAGGCTTGTCTTCCAATTTAAAGTGTTACTAAACCCAGGATCCTTCATTCACTATATCTGGTCTCCCACAGTACACAGAACATTGTATGCAATAGTTTTAGTAAATTTAAAATGCTAAATACCTTTTTTCATCAGCAGTTAAGCAATCTTGTGACTTCTACCAGTGTCTGGTTAAAGCTTGTAGGAGGAGTTTACATTCTCCTCTGACTGTCCAATGAGGCTGCAAGATCCCTGACCTCTGTCTGGACAGTGCTGATTGGCCCTGTCTTGATCACATGCACCCTTCCAAGAAAAAAAAAAAAACTCTCTAGCAGTACACACCAAACTAAGCATGTGCAGCTTATCCCCTAGACTCTGTTTTACCAGGAGATGCATTGGGGACTGCGAGAGAAAGGGAGGATCAGATAAGACAGGATCAAACAGCCTTTTTACACAATACAGTGGATTAACCCTTTATAACAAGCATGCATTACTGCATATACAGACTGATTTTATGTTTGTGGGTTTAGTAACACTTTAAGTATTTTCCTTCCGTGGAGGCTCACACTCCTCTTAGTTCATTACATTTTGCAGAATGATCTCCCCTTAGTAACAGGAGAGCTTTCTCATGATTGAATACAGTTTTCCACCAATCAGAGAAAAGAGCCCTGGTTACTATCTATGGTGTAGAAGTCAGCTCAATTCTCCTAAAGCAGAACCCAAGCTCCACTGTTACATATTGAGAATAGACATGCTTTTTAGTGCAGAAGAGCCATGCAATGTGTCTTCAGCAATAAATTACTTTTATCTGCCTGTGCATTGCAATCCCTTGACCGTAAACTGAGCTTCGCATTCAGTGGCCTGATCGCTGCCAGAATAACTAGCTCCTTCTCATGTGCATCCCACACCAGCCAACAATGATGGTCAAAACCAGCAAACAGGAGAAAATGCCAATGTTGGCGAGGGGCTGATGGAAAGGTATTTATCCCTTTAGTTCTGCTTTGAAGATTCAGTTACACCTTCTCACAGGAAGAATTACTAGGTTTACACTAACATTTTAGATACACATTTGCACCTTTTGGTGTCTTTTATGCAAAAATCACTTTTTGTATCTAATGTTTTGGTTAAGTAGAATAGTGCAGGTAAAACCATGTAATTATTTCTCCTTTCTGCACTGATGGGCACTGATAGGCTGCACTTGTGGGCACTGATGGGCACTGTTGAGGCAGGCACTGATGAGGTGGCACTGATGGGCTTTGATGGGAATTTATAGGCTGCACTAATGGGCACTGATGAGGCAGCACTGATGAGGAGGCACTTGTGGGCGTGGATAAGGCTGCACTGATGGGCACTGATAGGTGGCACTGATGGGCACTGATAGGTGGCGCTGATGGGCAGCACTGATGGGTGGCACTGATAGGCAGCACTGATGCACTCTGATAGGTGGCACTGATGGGCACTGGTAGGTGGCACTGATGGGCACTGGTAGGCAGCACTGATAGGTGACAATGACGAGGAGGCACCAATGGGCACTGATTGGCAGCACTGATGGGCAATTATTGGCAGCACTGGTGGACACTGATTGGCTGTACTGGTGGGCACACATTAGCAGTACTGGTGGGCACTGTTTGGACTGCACTGATAAACAGGACACTGATAATCAGTGCCTTGATTATCAGTGTACATGTACCTTTTAGAGAAGCCAGATATCGGTTATCTTCTCCCTTCCTTATGCTGTCAGCATCAGGAAAGGAGTAGCCGATAACCGGCTTCGATTTATATCCATGATCAGCTGTGATTGGACACAGCTGACCATGTGGTAAAGAGCCTCTGATTGGCTCTGTACCTCAATCTGGGATTAGTAGTGTCACTGATTGACACTGTGATTACAGAACGCACTGGGCGCGCAATGGGCGCACCATGGGCGCGAATGAGGGAGGCCGTCAAATAACACCCTCCCAGAACTAGCTGTCCATGCTGTAGCCATCATTCAGCTATATCGCGTTCAGGACGTGGTTAAAAAAAGGAAATATGATATATTTTTCTATCTATTTTCTCATGGTAGCAGACTTCTTTTGGTGGTATTTCATCACCACTGGGTTTTTTATCTTTTGCTAAATAAATTTAAAAAAGAAAACAGAAATGTTGAAAAAAAATGTATTTTTCTTTGTCTCTGTTATAAAATGTATTCTAATCCTTATGATTAAAGTGTAACTAAGGGCAAATGGATGATTGGGTAAAGTGTTGGCTCAAACAACAGCCACCCATAGCCACATCCCTAGTTCTATTAAAAAATAAAAATTAAAAAGTGAGGTGGTCGTCAATGCCATCCAAGAAAATGACAGGCCGGTGACCCATCACACTGTGTAGATGGGATTTTAACAGCTTTGGGAGTCTGTAGTAATAGACAATTAATTAATATAAAAATATTAATATAAAATATATAAATATTAATATAAAAATTATTAAAAATAATAAGGGCAAAACATTTTTTTAGGTTTGGATAGAGTGGAAAGGAATTCAAATACTTGTCAGTTTTTATTACTGTCTGTGGCCCCGTTAGGGAGATTCATGCTCTCTATTTGTCCTGTTTACCGTCATCATCGAAAATGAAAGTAAAAGAAAATCCCAAATTTTGGGTTGACGCCATAACAATAAACGAGTGGCAATCTTCCAATGTGGACACTAGTTCTGGTGACCCTGGTGACACCCCACTTTAGAGGGATTTTCTCTCACTTCCTGTTTTGTCTATGTGACAGGAAGTAAAGGGAAATCTCCCTTATGGGTCACAGATAGCAAAAAAAAAAAAAAAAAAAGAAAACAACCTGACAAGAGTTATAACCCTCCCTTGCTAAAATGACACAAATTGCCTTTAAATACACTTTAAGTGTCTTTTAATGCTGCAAGGCAGCACTTCCAGGTGTCTGGCTTAGGCCAGGCTCCACTGCCTCCTGCTTCATAATAACTATCCCAGGAGGCAGTAGGTTACCAAACAGCGGGTTTCTGTGCATGTACACAAATATCACTGGACTCTATATTGCCCATCCACCAGAAGCAGGTGGCATTTCTACGCATTTGAGTAAATCAGCTCCCAAATGCCTGGAAGAGACCAGTGGAGCACCAGTACAGGATTTTCATATTTGGCAGATCGAAAGAGCAGAAGAGGGAGCTAATCCAGGAGCCATCCACTCTGATGAGTCTGTTTGTCTTACTCACCCCAGGAACACACTATACCTGCTTGTGGTTCTTGTACGTCTGTCCTGCTGGCTTTTTATAGGTTTTTTGTCCCCAGTCCTCTTGCTGGCCTTGGTTTCCATGGGGTGGGTTTTCAGTTCCCAACCATACTTCCTCCTTTCTCTCTCACCGCCAGTCTGGTCAGGGCTTGCTTGGCACCTGATACAGTCAATCATAGTGTCATGGCCAGGAGTCAGGCTCAGAGACCAGTAGCTATAGCAGTAGAAAGGTTCACACCGACCAGCAGGATAAGTACAAAAGCAGGTTTCCCTGGCCGATGGCACAGCCACACCTGGGGCACTGGTCAAAGCTCTAACCAGAGCTCCTGAAGGTGGAGATGAGTTTTCCTGCATACTAGTACCAAGTCATGATCCTCAGGATCGCCCCACCAGTAGGGATTAGGCAGAAGCGTAGTCAGTAAATAGGCCAAAGGTCGGTAACAAGTGGTTGCAGGTTGGCATCAAGCAGAAGAATAGTCAAGGAACAAGCCAAAGGTCGGTAACAAGTGGTTACGGGTTTGGATCACGGGGAAGTGTAGTTGAGGAACAAGCCAAATGTCGGTAACAAATGGTAGTGAAGATAAGGGCAGCTGCAGGTGCACAAGGAACAAGATGTTAGCTGGAGAACAGGAAGTGCACAGACATGGTTTACATCAGAAATTTTATGAGAGGTGCAAAGAGCTCAAGGTTCTCCAAAAACAAGATACAAGGCAAGATTGTCCAAGAGATCAGACAAGGCGGTTTCTTGAACTGGTGGGATTGAACACGTTGGGGGGGTAACACCACTTTATTAAATATACTGTATACTGTACTCTATATATATATATATATATATATATATATATATATATATATATATATATATATATATATATATATATATATATATATATCATCAGTAGAAGCAGTGTGTTATTTCTCGATTGGCTCTTATTTCTCCTGAAACATGCTCCTTCTACGATGGCAGTACTATATAGATGTATTTCTAAAGTAAGCTTTAGGGCTGATTTTGATTGCCATCCATTAAGAATTTTCTTAAAAAGGGTGTAACATTACCATATACCATTTTGGGTAAATCACAATTATGATGTTATTTATATGATATCTGGTTGAATATGCAAGGCCATATATATTATACCGATCATTCATACCACTCATCAATGTTGTAATGGTGGTGAGCACTACAGATTTAAATCTTGTAGGAATGTTTGGTGATTTAAATTCTGTTTAGTCAGCTTGTTGTATTGTGTCATGAAGGTAACTTCTTTATGAAAGACTTCACAGCGGAACAAACTAAAATATGTAGGCCAAGATGGAGAATTGTGCAACACAATTATAACACATATACAGACCGTGCAACCTACAACTGCTTGGAAGCTAGACTAGCTGACGCAACAAAAGTAATAGAAATATGCTTTTGTAGAAAAACAAACATAATAATAAGTGCAGATTTAAACTAAAATGAACACTATTTCTTACTAACCAAAGTATGCAAAATATCGAAGTGGTACATCATAATTTTGCTATAGTTAATAAAATTCTTAATCTAAAATATTGTATATGCTAGTATAACAGGCCAATGTCTATAAAAGGAGGAGGATTAAATTAAGACTTTGGGAAATTTTAAATCATATAAAAACACACTGTAAGCATCCTCAGAAAGGGAATGTTCAAAGCAAGCTGTGTAGTTCTGCCTTTGGCATATTGTTGACAAGAGAACTATTGTTTTTTTTCTGTAAAGAAAGTCTGTCAGCTAAAAGAAAGACCAGAAAGGACATCATTCAGATTATGAATTAGTAGGATTACCGCAGGTATCAAATCTTGCACATCTTGTATATTGTGGAACTAGCTGCTGAATATATTTCAAACATTTGAGAAGCAACATGCAAGCAAGAAAGACAGCTACGTAATAATATATGAATGTATTGGAACATATTTTGTCGCCTTGTTTTCAAATGATTGTAAACAACCATAGAATGCCCCAAAACATGTTCTCAATAACTAGAACTCAGAACTCCTTAAAACCTATTTTTTACAAACTTTTTGAAACTATAAGGTATATTTACCAGCAGACTCTGTTTGGAGCTACAGCATGCCCTGGGAATTTTATACCACATAAGAATGTTGAATGTAAATACTTACGGTGTAGGCAAATCCCAACAATGAACTCCAATTTGCTCCTATTTTGGTCCATTTATCATAAGTTTAAATAATTTTTGTTACATCTGTCCAAAAAATCCCAAAAATAACCGTTGCCTTGCAAAAATGAAGTAAGGTTGAAGTTCCTGTGCATTCTGCGGTGTTATCTCAAGCCTTGATAAGTTCTCCTATGTGAACTAGAAAACATCTGCTCTCTGTGTTATGGAGATGAGGAGAGGGGAGGTGATCCTGTGCCCTTATTAATGCCAAGCCCTTCAGGTCTGGTATGAATTTTAAGGGTGACCTTACGCAAAACAAAAAAAAAAAAAAACAGTGCGTTACCCCTCCGAAATTCTATACGGGATCCCAGTGCCTTTAATATCCATATATGAACCCCATCCCCTCATTTTATAACAGCTGTCATCCACTGGACCTGTCATTCAGCAGGTGAAGAAGCACGAGCAAATGTGTGTTATCAGTGGGTGGGTTTTACTTTCTGCGGTCATTGGGCCTTAATTTACCATATATGGACCCCATCCTCTCTTTCTATAACAGCTGTCATCCACTGGACCTGTCATTCAGCAGGTGAAGAGGCATGATGTGTGTAGTCAGTTGGTGGGTTTTTCTTTCTGCGGTCGTTGGGCATCATGGTTGGCGTGGATCTACATCAATGAATGATGCGATTGACAGTGAATTTATGGTATAAACTTTTTTTTATTTTTATTAAAGGACTTGTCAAAAGCTGTGTCTGTCTTTATTTACATTTTGTGCGAATGAGTAGGAGAACTTTGTATCCTTTACTCATTCACAAATGGGGGCCTGTATGTGGAGGCCCCTTTTTGTTTTTGTAGATTTTGATAAGCCCCTTGCCCACAAACCCTCACAACCAACAGGCAAGGTGCTCCCTCCTGTTGAGGCCTGGTATGGCTCAGAAGGGTGCACACTTTCCCTCCCTTTTTCCTCGCCTGCCAGGCTGCATGCTCAGATAAGGGCCTGGTGTAGATTTTTGAAGGGCCTCTCTCTTTTTTTTTTTTTTTTTTTTTAATTTTAGCTTTTTAGCTATTCCCTTTTAAATCTCTAATAAACCCAAATGAACTAGTATTAAATTTGGAGGGGATCTTAAGCTGTTTTATATATTTATTTACTTTTTGCATGGAGTCCTTCTTAAAATTCATGCCAGACCTGAATGGCCTGCTATGAATTATGGGTGGAACCCCACACCATATTTTTTAAATGACCCTGCCCCTTTGCTCGCTTACGTGGCCAGGGTTTCCCAGGCCATTTAAGCAAAGAGGCAAGGATAGTTCACTTACTTTCATGTAAGTGAATGAGGCCAGTGATGTCATTGGTTGGTAATGACTTGGTGATGCAGCAAGACGGTAATAGTGCTAATAAGCATGACATTTGGCTACCGCTGAAAAAGTAAATGTTCAAGCGTTCGTCCAAACACCTGAACTGCAAAAGTAATTCGCAACTCTGTGGAGACCTGCAGAATCAAGTGGAAAGGATACTAAAACAGAAATTGCTTGGATTGTGTGATTGAACAAAAATGTAAAAAAGAGCAGCAAGCCCAAAGCATTATGATACAAAACTTACATATTTTAATAGACAAAATAGTGCAGCACAATATCCTAATAATCACATCAAATATAGGTTTTTAATAAAATGAATAATAATAAAGAAACAAATAATGTGCAACAAATATATATATAACATTTTTGGAATAAACATAAAAAAATCTGTGCAGGAGCATAATGCAGCAATCAATGTATTATTGTGCTTCACTCAACAATCTAAATAAGAGCTTCAGGCAAAATTTTCATTTTCCCATGCAGTGGGGCTTCACCTGAACTACATGTGTTAACTGCTCGTTTTTTGTCTAGTTGATTGCAGAGCAGAGATTTACTTACCTAATCTGCCGATCCTCTGAGCGCAAGACCAATCCCCGCCCCTCCTTCCCGCTTGCACACTAGCAGTCTTGTAAATACAGATAAAAAAATGAAAAAAATGTTGTGGGGTGCCCCCCCTTTCAGGTCTGGTATGGATTTTAATGGGTCCCCCCAAGCTCCAAACCAGACTCTTATCCAAGCAAGCAGCCTGGCTGGACAGGATAACGGGGGGAATGACCGAGCGCACCCCCCTCCTGAACCATACCAGGCCACTTGCCCTGAACATAGGGACAGTGCTTTTGGGTGCCCCCCAAAGCACCTTGTCACCATGTTGATGGAGACAAGGGTCTCTTCTCGACAACCCTAGGCTGTGGTTGTGGGGGGTCTGTGGGTGGGGGCTTTATCGGAATCTGAAAGCCCCCTTTAACAAGGGGGCCCCCAGACCCCCCCCCCATGTGAATGGATATTGGGTACATCGTACCCCTACCCATTCACCAAAAAAGTGTACAAAAAATAAAGACAAAAGCTAGTTTTTGACAAGTCCTTTATTAAGAAATAAAAATAAAAAAATAGTGCCCCCTGATGCAAATCCATCGTCAATCACGTCACCCGCCGCCGCATGCGAAAAATAGAAAAAAAAAAAGAAACTCATGTCTTTTCGGACGCTTCCCGTCCTGTGAGCTGTTTGAGTTGTGACAGCTCTTTTATAGGAATCTGACGTCACAAGTGCCCCATAATGCACTGCTCAGGTGCACTGAATAAGTTTATTAAAAAAGAATAGCGCGCAAATGCAAAAGAAATAACTACCAAATCTGAAGACAATCCATAAATAAAAATGGGGGTTTGGTCCCACCATATGGCCATATCGTGCTCAAGCCCACTACTGCGTCAAAGTACCCCATTATCAGTGGGTCCTACACTATCCATGAAAAAGAGATGAATCCAGCCTAACCCTTGGAGATAATACTCCTTGCTGGGAAGGATGTGCAAATGCACTACAGGGGACTCCTCCTATATCCACTTGATGGTGGACACTGATTGAGTACAGGTGTGTGTGGGGGGGGTGGGGAGGGTTGCTCAACCTCGATAGTCTGGTCAGACTGAATACATAATAAACAGGCAAAAAGTTTGGGGGAGCATACCCATGTATTTCTAAAGCTGCTGCAGCTATGAACCAAAAGACATGTATATTAAAAAAGAATAGCGCGCAAATGCAAAAGAAATAACTACCAAATCTGAAGACAATCCATAAATAAAAATGGGGGTTTGGTCCCACCATATGGCCATATCGTGCTCAAGCCCACTACTGCGTCAAAGTACCCCATTATCAGTGGGTCCTACACTATCCATGAAAAAGAGATGAATCCAGCCTAACCCTTGGAGATAATACTCCTTGCTGGGAAGGATGTGCAAATGCACTACAGGGGACTCCTCCTATATCCACTTGATGGTGGACACTGATTGAGTACAGGTGTGTGTGGGGGGGTGGGGAGGGTTGCTCAACCTCGATAGTCTGGTCAGACCGAATACATAATAAACAGGCAAAAAATTTGGGGGAGCATACCCATGTATTTCTAAAGCTGCTGCAGCTATGAACCAAAAGACATGTATATTAAAAAAGAATAGCGCGCAAATGCAAAAGAAATAACTACCAAATCTGAAGACAATCCATAAATAAAAATGGGGGTTTGGTCCCACCATATGGCCATATCGTGCTCAAGCCCACTACTGCGTCAAAGTACCCCATTATCAGTGGGTCCTACACTATCCATGAAAAAGAGATGAATAAGTTACTGACGTCAGTTCAGAAGGGACGGTGCCACCCTTTCCTATAAAAGAGCTGTCACAGCTCCAGCAGCTCACTACGCCAGTTGCGTCTCAAAAGGCAGGAGCGGTTTTTTTTGTTTTTTTTCCGAATGCGGCGGCGGGTGAATTTCCCACGAGCGGCCCCATTTGTTCGTGTGTTCAGCGAACACACAAACACCCTATGTTCGAGTGGCGCTTACATTCGACTCGAACTTGAAGCTCATCCCTACTCTTTAATGTGAACATAGCGTTGTGTAATTATCAACACAAAAATGTGATGTCCGACCTCCTGGGGCTCGTAGACACATCCAGTGGAGACACAGAACAGTGAACACATATATTGTTTACCAGAACATCATGACACTCTATTCAATGGGTAGCTATGATGCTTGTTTTGTGGGATCTGCCCAAATATACCAGAGGAAAGGTTGCTCCAATTTCTAATCAGACCCAGCTCATAGGAAAGTTAATGGAGAAATCAACCAGACCTCATAGTGTAATGTATAAATGAAGGGTTACAATAATATCCTGGGTTCCAAAATTGGATTTCTCTATAGTTTTTGATGTTTCATGTGCACATTTTCTGTATGTTAATAAAATATTATATATTGTAATTTGTAACGCATCAGCTCCAAGCTTGCAGCAGTGTAAATCGGAATGTATTACACACCACATGCTAGGTTAGGATAAAGGAAGACTTGCTTCTAATGATTCCTGTCTGCTTCACTTGTGCTTCCACACCAATCTCTTTGATCCTAGAGCATTTGTTCATTTGTCTTTATTCTTCCTTCACGCCCTGTGTACAGTGTATAAATACGACATGTCTTCTTCCCTTCATTTTTAAGCTGCAAGGCTAAGAGACCTAGCTTCTATAAAGCTTTCGATAATTTTCAATGGAGCTATTACTGCTATACCTTTGAAATCACTTTTTTGTTGGTTCAGTGTGCTTTTTTTCATTTTCAATGTCACTTGAATTCCCTCTTTTACATTTACTATTTCCAGAAAATCCATAAGATAGATAGATAGATAGATAGATAGATAGATAGATAGATAGATAGATAGATAGATAGATAGATAGATAGATAGATAGATAGATAGATAGATAGATAGATAGATAGATAGATAGATAGATAGATAGATAGATAGATAGATAGATAGATAGATAGATAGATAGATAGATAATTTAGGCTAAAGAGTTTCCTTTTTATAGCTAGCTAATAAGCTCTGTTCATATCTAGGCATCATGATTCTTCCAGTGATCCTAAATCGATGCAAATCGCAGGAGGTGCTTGCGATCACCGCAACTTCCAATATTCCAGAATGTCTTTTGAGCAACAGGCATCTCGCAATTCTGTTTGCACAATTTTACAGTGATTTGTTGGCAAAATCGCACTGCAAATGGGGTGCCATTGGAAGAAATGTGGATTTGATTTGTGTCAATTTGGGATTGCGGGCAGAATCCCAGCGATTCTGCCCGCGACCCAGGATGCCTAGTTATGAATGGAGCACACACACGTCGAAATTCGGCCGGGAATTCGGCTTGTTAGTATGATGCTTCCGACAACCGACTCCGACTTTTCGGCCTAAAAAATTCTGGTGTGCAGGCTATAAAATTTTTGTCGACCGTCAACACAACGTCCGATTTTCCTTCAGTCAGTACAGATTTCGTCCGACAAAAATCTACAAATCGGAACATGCATGATTGGAAGCAAATAACGACCTGGAACAATTTTCTCATGAAAACTAGCCATTGTATCAAGAAAGAACTTTCGTCTCCCGGCAGTCAAAAAAAAATATTAAATGCGGTGCACATGCTCATCTTGGTTGATGTGAGAAGAAGGAAGCTGCTGCTCATAATTCTATACTTTACAATTAAAGAGGCATGTGTTCTGTTATGATGATGATAATGATTTGGCTATTCTATATGTTGATTTTGTTTTATTTACAAATAATTCTTAAAACTCTTCACCATTCTCTTTGGCTTATGACTGGAAAATATCTACCTATTGATGTGTCCCTTTATTCATTTTTTCATTAATGTATAAAACATATATTGCTTCTTACTCCCAATATGCTCAATGGTACAAAATAAAGATAGGTAAGTCGTTTTTTTATCATTTTCTTTATTTTAGAAATAAAGAAATTCCAACATAAATATCAAAATACTCTCCGTATTCTAAATATAACAGAAAAAAGGGTATTTCCTCCTCATATAACATATAAATAAAGAAAAAGGGGTAACAGCAAAAACATATTATAAATTATTTTCATTTATAATTGGGAATAACTGTAGTCGTGTGACCATTGGGATAGGTGGGGATCAGGGCCATATTGCCACTGACTGCCATGTGGCTGTGGTGGAGGTGGTGGAGGTGGTGGCTGTGGTTGCTGTGGTGGAGGTGGAAGTGGAGGGGGTGGTTGATAATTGGAGAGGTGGGTGTGCGCATGAATTTCTTCACAGACCCCTCTATTGAGCACCTGGAGGACGAGGAGCTCTGCCCTTTGCCGCTGCTGCTCAGTCATTTTGCGCAATTTGTTTGCTGTGAGCATGCCAAATGAGTCTGCCTCATCAGGCTTTCTCTGTAGGACCATAGAGGTCTGGCTGAGAAATGCAGCAGTGGCGTCCTCCAAATTTTTGCTCTTCATTCTCCGTTTTTGTGGAGGTTGGGTGGTTACCAACTGCTCCACAGACTCCTGGCTTCCACTTGCCTCCTCCACATTGACACTTTCCTGTTGATGAAATTAACAAATTATTATAATGTTATAGTGTATATAAAAAGTCATGTTTGTTTGATTATTTTAACCAAATAACATACTTTACATTAAGGGTGAATAATTGGCTTGATAATATATTTATTGCATCATTATCTTTATTGCAGACAATATATTGTTAAATGCTATACCTGTGTCAAACTTGGCTCCAGGAATTCTTCCTCCTGGCTTGCACCACATGAGCCCTCTCCCGAAGTGGAAGGGAGCGTTGACAGGAATGGCCTGGATTCGGCTTGTTCCGTCAGGAACCGCAGGCTCTCGAAATACCAGAGCCTTGGTATATAGATTTCCTCGGTCCCAGCTCCTGACTTCTCTGACTTTTTGATCTTGTTGAGCTTGTTGTATGTGCTGCGGAGGTTTCCGATTTTTCCCTTGACATAATTGATGTCAGCATTAGGGCAAATAGGTTTGCATAACTCGGCCAATTTTTGGTAGGCCTCACTTTTTAATTGCTTGTTGGAATATTCCCGACTCTTTACCTTCCACAAACATGGCAATTTGCGGTATTCATCAATGAATTGAGGCAAAAATTCCGGAGAGGTAAATTTGTTTACCATTATGATGTATATATGCCTGCAAGACACAACACAACACAAAACATAGTCAAAGATCATGTATTTTGTCACATAATAAAGATAGGCCCAATATAAGCTGTATAGGGCCCAAAACACCCGCTTTTGAATCAAAAGTCGTACCTTTGTTTGTTCGGAAGAATCGTGGTTCGATGATCGATCGTGCTCCTGGAAAAGATCTGTCCGATGGCGAATCGGCGAGCGAACGATCTGGCGTCCTTTAAATACAGCGCATGCGTCAACTCCGCCTCCAGTGGCACGCTGACGCAGGGGCGTTTACATTCCGAATATTAAGCTGTATGCGACACAGACACACGTGAGTCGGCGGAAGATTAGTGGAGGAGATGGCGGAATCGCGGAGTTCCAGTGAAGGCCGCAGTGGTTGGGCTCAGAAAAAAACAAAAGCCACACCTACGAGCAAGGGTGAGATGGTGGAGATGGTGGCCATACTAGAAAAAAACGATTATGATGGCAAGCTGGAGAATTATGAAAGGCCCAACTCCAGAAAAGACAGAATTCTGGATAAGGTGATATCATCTTTAAAGAAGATTTATGGGGTGGATCGATCAAAGGACCAAATAAGAAAAAGATGGTCAGATCTGAAACATCGGGAGCAAGAACAGCTAGGTCACATCCATCATATCCTGAAAAAAAGTAAGCAAAAGTTGTTTTTCAAGCCATATGTATTGGGTATATTTGGTGTATGTTGTAAAGAAATGTATAGATACTAATTTATATGAAAACTTGACTATTTCTTTTTTTTTTTTTTTTTGATTTTATAGATATATTGATGATTTATTTATATATTACATTAAAAGACAGGAATCCAAAGTAAACTATATATGCATTTTATTGCAAAGAATTTTCTTTATTGCAAAGAATTTTCTTTATAAACTCATATTTGTTCCATATTCTTTTTTTCACCTTTAAATAGGGCAAAAAACGAAAAATGAAATTGAAAGAAAAACAAAAGATGAGGAGAAGGGAATCTACATTGGCGGCTCCATCCACATTGGATGAAGAAACAGAAGAAATGGGCCCCGATGCTGTGACACATTCCCAAAAAGGTAATTGTTTCCTATGCTGAGTCAATCATTAATGTACCTACTTTTTAGGAGGTAACCATGTACATGTCTGAATCTTTTATATGAAAATAGCTGTCAAGCAGTGCACCATGTCATAGCAAATTTCCCTCCTGTGAATCTTCTGACATGCAACATTTTTATTATGTAGAAAAAGAACCAAGAAAAGCCACTGTGACCACTAGGGAGGAAATGGAAAGTAGTCCAGAGTGCAGCATGGTGGGGTCAAGTGTGCAGCAAATAAGCATACCACCACAGCAACATCAAGGTTGGTAGGCACATAATGTTTATGTCAGGTTACCAATAGCAGGAGGGCTCTAGGACCCAGTATCCGTCAGAATAGGAGAAGGGCTCTAGGACCCAGCATCTCCGTCAGCCCCTCACCTGGGCCTTTGTAAGGGAGACAGCCCTTCTCTAAGTGCTGTTTGATCTTCAGCTTCTACCAACATCCTGTGTTTCCTGTTTCCTGTGATTCCATGTTACTGACTCGGCTTGTTACACCTCCATCTCCAGCTTGCTTCCTGACTTTGACCTCGGCTTGTTTAACGGATCTCCTCTGCCTGCTACCTGTCCAGACCTTGGCTACCACTTGACCTTGTCTCCTCCGCTACCCACCTGGCATCGAACCTTGGCTTGAATCAACCACCCTCTGTCTCAGCGATCCTAAGTACCTGCTTCATCTCACAGGTGCCACCTGCCTGCAGTAACCCCGCAGCACAACACCGGTATCCCTGAACCCTTTTCTGCAAGCAACTCTGCAGGTGACCTGTGCGACTTTGGGCCTAACTCCTCCTGTCTCATATCCAGGGGAGTTTGGAACTTAGCTGCAAGGGAAGCCCTCTCTCCATTGGCCTCCAGCACTTGATACCTGATAGTTTATAAATGGGAGACGAAAAATGTGTGATTTTGGGATGATTGTTTAACCTTGTATTGTTGTATTTCAGACAAAGTGGACATTCCAGAGGTTCCCTCATTTAAGCCATGGGATCTGTCACCTCCAGCCGAATCAGATATTGAAATACAGTATTTGATCCAAGATCCCCTGCCATCATTCCGAGTGTGTCTCTGAAAAATCAGGAAGCCAGTTTTTGTGCCCAAGTAAGTATTATTCTAATGTTGTTTCTAGTGTATTTCTCGTTTGGTGTATTTGATGTAATGCTTCAAAGGAACTACCTGTTTGCTACATTATGTGAATCAGGTGCGCAAAACTTAGAAAAAATGTGTCAATAATATAATCATATAGTGACAAATCAACAAAAATTTTCATAATTTTTGTTGATTTGTCACTATATGATTATATATTTGACCAGGGCCGGACTGACCATAGGGCAGACCGGGCAGATGCCCGGTGGGCCGGGGCCTCCGCTCTCAGTCCGTCAGACAGTGTCACTGTCTTTTTCCCGATGCCGGCCCCCCCGCGGCCGATTTCGCGGAGACTGAGGGCCGCCCGCCGCTGTCCCTGACTCCCCGCCAGTGGCCGCCACTCACTCTGAGTCCTAGCACTGCCTGGGCTCAGCTGGCAGCCGGCTGATGCTGAGCTGAGCCCAGCACCGCTCACTGCGGCCGCCGGCCACTGTCACGTCGGATTGCAGCGACATCCAATGTAGGCGCTCTGGACTGGAGGGGTGGACCGGCGTCAGGTGACTGAAGGCGAAGGGGTGGAGCTAGAGGCCGGGGACCGTCACCCCCTGGCCCCTGCTTGATTCAGGAAGAAGCGGGAATGAAGTCGCCGGCGCCGGACCGCAGACAGCTGAGCAGAGTGAGAGACAGGACGACGAGCCAAGGGCTGACTGCTGCAACAAGGTAAGGAAAGGGCAGCCGCAGGCAGCACAAAAACAGCAACAACAGCTGGGATTTATGGTTCTGAGCTGGCCTCCATTGGCAGAGCAGTGTTCTGGTCAGACTGGTCTGGAACTGTCACTGCTAGAAAACATGTGCCATCATGCCAGTTTGCTTGTTACATGTGATGTGACAGCCAGGTGCACATTTTCAACTTGAAAATGTGCACCTGGCTGTCACATCACATGTAACAAGCAAACTGGCATGATGGCACATGTTTTCTAGCAGTGACAGTGTGTAGCTGACTGTTATCTGTTTTTTACGCCTGCCTGCTGCTAAGCCAGAAGTGAGCAATGCTCTGCCAGAGGCCAGAACCACAAATCCCAGCAGTGTTGTGTTTGTTTTTGTGCCCTTTCCTTACATGACACATGTTCTAGCAGTGAGTGTGTAGCTGTTTTGAAAACAGCTACACACACACTGTCAGAGCCGGTTCACACTGGGGCGACCTGTCAGGCGACCTGGTCGCCGTAGGTCGCCTGCCATAGAGAAGCTGCGGACCCATTCTAATAGGAGCGACACAAGTCGCCCCGACTTAGAAAAAGGGTCCGGAGCTTCTTTGGGGCAACCCGGAGCGACCTGCATTGACTTCAATGTTATGAAGTCCGTGCCGGCCGCTCCGTGGTTGCGGTGTGAGCTGCGCACCGTGACCTGTGAGGTCGCCCCGGCAAGTAGCGTCGCCCCAGTGTGAACGGAGTCTCACTGCTGCTAGAAAACATGTGCCATGTAAGGAAAGGGCACAAAAACAAACACAACACTGCTGGGATTTGTGGTTCTTGCCTCCGGCAGAGCATTGTTCACTTCTGGCTTAGCAGCAGGCAGGCCGCAGGCGTAAAAAACAGAAAACAGCTACACACTGTCACTGCTGCTAGAAAACATGTGCCATGCCAGTTTGCTTGATACATGTGATGTGACAGCCAGGTGCACATTTTCAACTTGAAAATGTGCACCTGGCTGTCACATCACATGTAACAAGCAAACTGGCATGCCGCATGGCACATGTTTTCTAGCAGCAGTGATAGTGAGTGTGTAGCTGTTTTCAAAACAGCTACACACTTAGGGCTCTTTCACACGGTCCGCCTGCGTAGGATCCGCGATCCCCGCTGAGCCGGCGGATGACAGCTCCGTCTCTGCTTGCAGAGCGGAGAGGGAGGTGTCTCAGCCCCCGCTGCCCTCTATGGGGGATCGGATGAGAGCGGACCGCCTGTCCGCTCTCATCAGATCCGATCCGATTACTGAACGGATGGAAAAATAGGGTTTCCATCCGTCCAGATTTAACGGACAGGATCGGATACGGATGGCAGCGGGTGTCAGCAGAGGTGTCTCCGCTGACATCCACTGCCCCATAGAGCTGCATGGAGGATTAGATCAGATCCGCCTAAAAAACTGACAGGAACTGGATCTGATCGGATCGCCCGTGTGAAAGAGCCCTTACTGCTAGAACATGTGTCATGTAAGGAAAGGGCACAAAAACAAACACAACACTGCTGGGATTTGTGGTTCTGGCCTCTGGCAGAGCATTGCTCACTTCTGGCTTAGCAGCAGGCAGGCGTAAAAAACAGAAAACAGCTACACTCTGTCACTAGTGCTAGAAAACATGTGCCATGCCAGTTTGCTTGTTACATGTGATGTGACAGCCAGGTGCACATTTTCAACTTGGAAATGTGCACCTGGCTGTCACATCACATGTAACAAGCAAACTGGCATGCCGCATGGCACATGTTTTCTAGCAGTGACTGATCTGAAGTGTAACAGTGCAGGAATTGGGGTGATCTGAGGTGAGAAAGTGCAGGAATTGGGGTGATCTGAGGTGAGAAAGTGCAGGAATTGGGGTGATCTGAGGTGTGAAGGTGCAGGAATTGGGGCTGATCTGAGGAGTGAAGGTGCAGGAATTGGGGTGATCTGAGGTGTGAAGGTGCAGGAATTGGGGTGATCTGAGGTGTGATAGTGCAGGAATTGGGGCTGATCTGAGGTGTGAAGTTGCAGGAATTGGGGTGATCTGAGGTGTAAAGGTGCAGGAATTGGGGTGATCTGAGGTGTGATAGTGCAGGAATTGGGGTGATCTGAGGTGTGAAGTTGCAGGAATTAGGGCTGATCTGAGGTGTAAAGGTGCAGGAATTGGGGTGATCTGAGGTGTGAAGGTGCAGGAATTGGGGTGATCTGAGGTGTGACCGTGCAGGAATTGGGGTGATCTGAGGTGTGAAGTTGCAGGAATTGGGGTGATCTGAGGTGTGAAGGTGCAGGAATTGGGGTGATCTGAGGTGTGACCGTGCAGGAATTGGGGTGATCTGAGGTGTGAAGGTGCAGGAATTGGGGTGATCTGAGGTGTGAAGGTGCAGGAATTGGGGTGATCTGAGGTGTGAAGGTGCAGGAATTGGGGTGATCTGAGGTGTGATAGTGCAGGAATTGGGGCTGATCTGAGGTGTGAAGTTGCAGGAATTAGGGCTGATCTGAGGTGTAAAGGTGCAGGAATTGGGGTGATCTGAGGTGTGAAGGTGCAGGAATTGGGGTGATCTGAGGTGTGACCGTGCAGGAATTGGGGTGATCTGAGGTGTGACGATGCAGGAATTGGGGTGATCTGAGGTGTGATAGTGCAGGAATTGGGGTGATCTGAGGTGTGAAGGTGCAGGAATTGGGGTGATCTGAGGTGTGAAGGTGCAGGAATTGGGGTGATCTAAGGTGTGACCGTGCAGGAATTGGGGTGATCTGAGGTGTGACGGTGCAGGAATTGGGGCTGATCTGAGGTGTGAATGGTGCAGGAATTGGGGTGATCTGAGGTGTGAAGGTGCAGGAATTGGGGCTGATCTGAGGTGTGAAGGTGCAGGAATTAGGGTGATCTGATGTGTGATAGTGCAGGAATTGGGGTGATCTGAGGTGTGAAGGTGCAGGAATTGGGGTGATCTGAGGTGTGAAGCTGCAGGAATTGGGGTGATCTGAGGTGTGAAGGTGCAGGAATTGGGGTGATCTGAGGTGTGAAGGTGCAGGAATTGGGGTGATCTGAGGTGTGACCGTGCAGGAATTGGGGTGATCTGAGGTGTGACCGTGCAGGAATTGGGGTGATCTGAGGTGTGACGGTGCAGGAATTGGGGTGATCTGAGGTGTGATGGTGCAGGAATTGGGGTGATCTGAGGTGTGATAGTGCAGGAATTGGGGTGATCTGAGGTGTGAAGGTGCAGGAATTGGGGTGATCTGAGGTGTGAAGGTGCAGGAATTGGGGTGATCTAAGGTGTGACCGTGCAGGAATTGGGGTGATCTGAGGTGTGAAGGTGCAGGAATTGGGGTGATCTGAGGTGTGAAGGTGCAGGAATTGGGCTGATTTGAGGTGTGACGGTGCAGGAATTGGGCTGATTTGAGGTGTGACGGTGCAGGAATTGGGGGGTAATCTGAGGTGTAACGGTGCAGGAATTGGGGTGATCTGAGGTGTGACGGTGCAGGAATTGGGGCTGATCTGAGGTGTGAATGGTGCAGGAATTGGGGTGATCTGAGGTGTGAAGGTGCAGGAATTGGGGCTGATCTGAGGTGTGAAGGTGCAGGAATTGGGACTGATCTGAGGTGTGAAGGTGCAGGAATTGGGGCTGATCTGAGTTGTGAAGGTGCAGGAATTGGGGTGATCTGAGGTGTGAAGGTGCAGGAATTGGGGTGATCTGAGGTGTGAAGCTGCAGGAATTGGGGTGATCTGAGGTGTGAAGGTGCAGGAATTGGGGTGATCTGAGGTGTGAAGGTGCAGGAATTGGGGTGATCTGAGGTGTGAAGGTGCAGGAATTGGGGTGATCTGAGGTGTGAAGGTGCAGGAATTGGGGCTGATCTGAGGTGTGAAGGTGCAGGAATTGGGGTGATCTGAGGTGTGACCGTGCAGGAATTGGGGTGATCTGAGGTGTGACGGTGCAGGAATTGGGGTGATCTGAGGTGTGAAGGTGCAGGAATTGGGGTGATCTGAGGTGTGAAGGTGCAGGAATTGGGGTGATCTGAGGTGTGAAGGTGCAGGAATTGGGGTGATCTGAGGTGTGAAGGTGCAGGAATTGGGGTGATCTGAGGTGTGAAGGTGCAGAAATTGGGGTGATCTGAGGTGTGATAGTGCAGGAATTGGGGTGATCTGAGGTGTGATAGTGCAGGAATTGGGGTGATCTGAGGTGTGATAGTGCAGGAATTGGGGTGATCTGAGGTGTGATAGTGCAGGAATTGGGGTGATCTGAGGTGTGATAGTGCAGGAATTGGGGTGATCTGATTTGTGAAGGTGCAAAGCTCACTTGATTTCTTACTATTATTCAAGCGGTTTACAGCAGTTACTTTATATGAAGTTGACAGTTGTTTTTTATGTATCTGGCACTCCCAATTTCTTTGAAAACATTTTTCGGCACACTGTGGTCAAAAAGGTTGTCTACCCCTTGATTAGGGTAACCCTCATCTTGTGCTGCTTCATAATATTTTTAGGACTCAGTGATCAAAACAGGATTTAAAGTAAGACAAAAATAAACAGCATCATATGGCAGCTCTGATCTAAATTGGACCCAGTCTGTCAGATTAAACTAAAAAAAGGTACCGTAATCGAATCCAAACATCCTGGAACATTAAATCCTGTCATCAACCATCCCGATGAACGCCCCGCCCCAGCCACGCCCCCGTCACGCCCCCCTCCTGGGCTGCTCAGTCCAAAATGCCCGGGCCTATTTTTTGTCCCAGTCCGGGCCTGTATTTGACACATTATTTATAAGTTTGGCGCACCTGATTCACATTTTCTACATAATATACATTTTCCAAGTTTGCAGCTTTTCTTATTGTTCCTGCACACTTTTTTCACACGACATCACTGTTTGCTACATTAGCAAGGTGTGAAACCATACAGTGCTAATGTACATATTATAAAGTGCATTACCATGGGGGAGGAAGAGGTGTAGGTAGTGAGCTGTTTGTGTCAACAGGTGGAATCGTTTATGAGCCACAGACACCAGTGTAAAGAGAACATAATGTTTGCACTGTGTACTTTCATAGTAGTATAGGTGTCATAAGGGCAAGCTGGTTACACACAACAATGCACAGGGTAGGTACTAACTCTTAATTAGTTTATGATGAACTTGACCCCAAATGTTTAGATATTATGACCTCATCTAGTTGCTTGGCATGTACTTAATATATTATTTTTTATTAACAGGTCATGTTATTCCTAGTTGCACAATAGCCAGGATGACAGTTGAGGCTTTGCAATGTTGCTCAGAACTGGAAAAAATTAAGGAGGCTGCTACAGCATTACAAACAAAAATGCGTGACTTTGTTGACCTGCTCGCTAAATTTTAATATTATTTATGTATATATTTTTTAGTTTTAATTGGGATATTTTTTGTTTTTTATTAAACATTAAAAAGGGAGAAGCTGCGCTAAGTGACACAAAACATAAAAAGTCCAAAAAGTCCAAATGTTTTGATGAATATGTAAATATTGAAACAAAAAAGTCCAAAAATATTCAACCGAATATCCACCCGTGCAGAAATTGAATAAATTTACTGCTTACCAGAAGTAGCAGTAGAATACGCCTTGTATGAGATTTAGCCGAGCCAGCTGAAAATCTGTGAAGGATTCCTCACCAGCGATGGCCGTCCCAGGATCACGATTAAATGGGTGTAGGAATAAAAAACAAATACAACATAGCGTGATACTGTTACCTGACGTGACTCTTTGCCCACTTTGTGCAGTTAGAGAGAGATCCACAAATGCTTCACTTACATCTTCTATTCTGTCCACTTGTAGCAATGATTCGTAAAATTCCTTTCTCTGAGTCCTCCGACAGTCGCCGCCCACTCACAAGTCTTCACCAATGGGTATTGACCTTTGCTCCGTAGGAGTAGCTGATGCACAGAAGTTTCTTATCAACTTGCTTCCAGCACTGTCTGTTACAGACAGGAAGTCTTTGGCTTGCTTTCCAAAGCAAGCCAAAGAGTGACGTCAGGTAATAGTATCACGCTATGTTGTATTTGTTTTTTATTCCTACACCCATTTAATCGTGATCCTGGGACGGCCATCGCTTGTGAGGAATCCTTCACAGATTTTCAGCTGGCTCGGCTAAATCTCATACAAGGCGTATTATACTGCTACTTCTGGTAAGCAGTAAATTTATTCAATTTCTGCACGGGTGGATATTCGGTTGAATATTTTTGGACTTTTTTGTTTCAATATTTACATATTCATCAAAACATTTGGACTTTTTGGACTTTTTATGTTTTGTGTCACTTAGCGCAGCTTCTCCCTTTTTAATGTTTATTTGATGTTTGTCACATATTAAGTTGCTGCTATACCATTTTTTAGATATCTAGCGCAGTTTCTTCCTCCCATTTATATTTTTTGTTTTCCCAATGATCTTTCAAAATTTGATGGCATTTTTTTTGGCCAATACCTCATCATCTGCAAAAAGTGTCCCCAAGTTTTTTAATGTTTTATACAGGGCTCCAAAGCATATGAAGCACTTTACAACACCCTAACCCTAACCCTGTGAATGTGTTTTATTAAAAAATCTTTACACTCAACAATGTGTGTTAGAAAATTTCTTTGACTTTCCGGGGGGGGGGCAGGTCTAAAGCTGGGTAAGGTGGTACAAAATGTATGATGGCTGTCCTGTTCACGTATTTGAATGTTAATTAAAGCATTTTAGTTTGTGTGTATAATTATCAGCCGGCCAGAATGATTGATCCTTCTGGACCAGTGGCCATCTAACAAGTGATATTCACTAGTACACTGAATGCACAATGATATCTGTGGACTGAGTGGCAATCAGTCTACACATATACAGGTTCTATTTAAAGGACTAGCACTCCTAGGATTCTATATGGCATTGAGATGGGTACTAGCAGTCAGTGTAGGGAGATCAGTGTAATGTATAGTGTATTGCAGCTTCGTTTGTCCATTTCACTTTACATTACCTATATATAACACTTATATCTCTACGCTGAGCAAGTTTCACATAACACTGACATCTCCTTACATTGGTGGCCAGTGAGAAGGATGTCATAAATTAACACAACATAACAGGTGGAGGTAAGTTGTTATTACACTAATGTATTAATAAAAATAAATAGTATGGGGACCTTCTGGCCAATGACCACCAATGTAAGGTGACATTGGGTGGACCTTGGGTGTGACCTACTTTACAATGTGGGAGTGCTTTTAGAAATTTACAGGGGTGCTGAAGGCCCTGTTATTTTGGCCACTGGTAAACAAAACACACATGGCCAAAATCACATTTGAACAGCTGGGGAGAGACAACAGTAGATAAACACACTGATGAATGTGATGGAAACGAATTTATGCAGCGCTAGCTCCAATAATATTATCTTAAAGTGCTAAGTGCTAAATTAGCATATATGCGATAATCAATAAATTATAAAGTGCATATAATAAATTATCATAAACACAAAGTGCTAGGTGCTAAAATAACATCTATGCAATGACCAATAAATTATAAAGTGCATAAATCCACATAGGTGATTATAAAAAGTCCAAGTGAGTATTCAGTGCTTGAAAGAAAAAGTCCTTATTGTGATCCAATTAAGGTGCCAAAGTGCCAAATAATTCAGGTGCTTGCAAAGTGACAAGGTGCCCCTCAAGGTTCCCCACTCACCAGATTGCTGATATAAAAAGACCTTGGAAATTATTGCACACTGCCCGGGATCTTTTAGGACCAAAACTTCTCCTATGTAGCCTTCAGGGTTAATTGGGTCTGCTTCCGCTTCATACGAGTGGGTGTAGCTGTCCCACACGCAGGTGGGAATCCGAGTTTTGCAGCATCTAAGGTCTTACCGAGCACAGACCAGTAGATCATTTAAATCAGCCTCAGGGAGGTTTGGAGACAATCTTTGCTTGGACGCAATCAGACACCTGAAGGACTTTTTAGTTGGCCTAGGTCACAATAAGGACTTTTTCTTTCAAGCACTGAATACTCACTTGGACTTTTTATAATCACCTATGTGGATTTATGCACTTTATAATTTATTGGTCATTGCATAGATGTTATTTTAGCACCTAGCACTTTGTGTTTATGATAATTTATTATATGCACTTTATAATTTATTGATTATCGCATATATGCTAATTTAGCACTTAGCACTTTAAGATAATATTATTGGAGCTAGCGCTGCATAAATTCGTTTCCATCATATTTCCTAAGATTTTCTTAGTGTTTGCAGCAGCTGCACATTATTACACCTTCATACTTATTTTTCACAGATTAACCACACGTGTAGCGCGGGCATAATTTTGTTTTTTTATACACTGATGAATGTATTAACCCTTCATAAGTCACACATATATAACGCATGATGAAAAAAAAAATGTTGATTTGGATATGTACCAAAAATATTAAAATACACACTCCAGAATAATTGCAATATTTTTTAATTGCACAAAGAAGATTATATAGATCCAAATTATAATGTATCGGGCAGGAATTGCTGCCAAGAAACAGCCCCTCTCCCCACAAAATATTCCACATATTGTTGCCTAATATCACGGGCACTTCGGGATGGCAAGCCAGAACGGGCTACTTCCATTGATGTCATGGGTTCCAATAGCACACGTGGTTCAGCCTCTCCACTCGGATCTGGTATGGCAGGGTCACTCTCCACTGGCTGCAAACTCACATATGTCTCTGCATGCCTGCGCAAATAGTTATGCAAAATGCAGCAACACAGGACCATATTATCTATTTTGTAGAGTGCCAGATGAATGGAAGTCAGGAAAATCCTAAACCGATTGGACATTATCCGAAGGCATTCTCCACCACTCTTCTAGCTCGGGATAAGCTGTAGTTGAAGATCCTTTGCTCGGGGGTGAGATTCCTCTGAGGGAAGGGCTTCATAAGATGCTCCCCAAGCACAAACGCATCATCAGCCACAAAAACAAAACTCAGCCCCTGAATTGTTTGCTCCCTGGATGGCAAGTTGAGAGTGCCATTTTCAAGCCGCCGAGCAAACTCTGTCTGGTTAATCACTCCCCCATCAGAATTGCAGCCATTCTTCCCAATGTCCAAATACAAAAACTCATAATTAGCATTGACAATTGCTAGCATGACAATGCTAAAAAAGCCTTTGTAATTGAAGAAATATGACCCGGAATTCGGTGGTGGAACAATGCGGACGTGCTTCCCATCAATAGAACCCCACAATTGGGAAAATTCCACTGCTCCTGGAATTGACCAACAATTTCCTGCCACTGCTCTGCATTGGAGGGAAACTGTGGAGAAAAAATGAAAATACAATTCGTGCTTGAGCAAATCACATTATTACATACACATTTGTCAGTAAAATGCTCATGCAACTTTAAGATAAGAACAACATGAAGGAAATCTTTTGCATTTTGGGGTATGACATCTACATACATTTATTTTTCACCTCCTAATGTGATAATATTGTAATTCACCAGCTACAGCTTTGGTATATGCTGACTTTTACATTTAGCATGGGTGGGTGGGTGGATAAAACTGCTTTTAAAGATCATTAAGGCCTTGTGCCCACTGAATGTTTTTACATCATAAATTAAACATACACAATCATAGGTTGGAATGGATGGACTGATGTGTTTAATAAACCTCATAAACTATGTACAAAAACATTTCTAAAGGAATAATTGGTTCTGGGAAAGTCCGAAAATAACACAGATACAATATACTGTTAACAGGCAATGCGTTTAGGGACACATAGGAGAGAATGCTGGGGTGGTTACTGGGTCATTTTACAAATGGTTAGGAAAATATAAAGCTTTACTACTATGTGCATGCAGCCAGAGGGTAGTTACAAAATAATCTGTAATTTGATGTTCATCCAAACTAATCTAAATTAGGATGAGATGACAAATACATGGAATGTAATATAAAAAAAAAAAAAAACATACCTTGATATAGTCCTTCTGCAAGAGTTTGATGATAGCAGAGCAGGTCTCAGGGATGATGACTCCAAGAGCTTGGGGGGAGATGCCTGTGGTGAACTTGAGATCTTGCAGGCTTCTCCCTGTTGCAAGATATCTCAAAGTTGCAATTAGCCTTTGCTCAGGAGTAATTGCAACCCGCATACATGTATCCTGCTTCAGAATATAGGGGGACACAAGATGGTATTATACCCCACTAAATAAATTCTATCCAGAGATCTCCCCCAATTGCTTTAGGGGCTGTGATACTGTAAGCTATATGTTACACATCTTCTGGGAGTGCCCCAAAGTTAGGGATATTTGGCTGGAAGTATTCAACCTGATAGAAAAGGTTACCGGGAAAAAATTCCCGCTCTCACACCTGCAATGCCTCCTATTCCAAAAAATTCCTGAAATCTCTACGCACCTTACACGTCTAAAGGCCCGTACACACGTACCGATCGTCGGCATACAAACGTCGGTGGACGAAGGATCTGCCGATTGTACGCGTGTTAGTATGGTGCCTCCGACAGATGTCTGCGCACAATCCGCGGACAAAAGTCTTTCTTGCAAACATGAAAATTTTTGTATGCCGACACCAGAACGGACGATTGTTCGCCTGTCAGTACACAATTCGGCCGACAGACCGCAGATTTGCAAGACTGGGCATACTCAGAAAATAGAAAACACAGGGAAAGTTAACCATTACATGACATCACTTCTGCAGTCGGCGGACAAAATTCTTGTGCTGTCCTTGTGCTGTCTTTGCACTTTTCAGCAGACACCGACATCCCGGGGAGAAAAGAGGAACATTTGTAAGCCGACCATCGGTACGTGTGTACGGGGCTTAACACATACCATCAACATTGCGATGCTATGGGTCATCTCTAAACATTGGAAAGAAGATTACATCCCCTTCAACCAAATCTTGAATAGAATTGAGGATATCAGATTGATGGAACAATGCCATCACACTATTACAAATACAAAGCTAATCTTTGACCAGAAATGGACCCCTTGGTATCTATACAAATGTTCCTTGGTCACATAATTGAAATATCATTGGATAATAGATTAACAAAAATTTTTAAAAGAAAGTCTACACTATCGTAATT
The DNA here is from genome assembly GCF_965119305.1 of Pelophylax lessonae. Lineage (NCBI taxonomy): Eukaryota > Metazoa > Chordata > Amphibia > Anura > Ranidae > Pelophylax > Pelophylax lessonae. The sequence goes on along the minus strand of NC_138770.1, from coordinate 538,880,322 downwards.
ATTATGCATGTATCGGTAATGTATCCAGAAACTAAGTTGGCACACTTCCTACGTTTACAGAAGAGATGCCCGGATTATTATCCTCATGTTAGGGTTTCTATAAACTCATTCGCTCAACTCAATCATATCTGAATTATCTGGTAATGTTATGTCTCATACAAAGACAGATATTTAATGTTCACTAAGTTTTATTCTCTGTCTTTTTATTTTTCATCTTTTTGTTTTCTTTTCCACATCTATGTTTTTTCTTGGACTATTACTTGAAAAATTGTTTTGAAGATGCACTTTTATGTTACTGTCACAAATATTCATGATTTTGTAACTAAATATTTCTTCAATAAACGTTTATAATCAGAATATAGGGGAACACCAGGGCAAGAAGACGGTGAAAAATTGGATCTGTCATCCTCAAATAATTCCTGAAGCCATCAGGATTATTTTCCTGGAGTTCCCTCAGCAAGGACATGTGGGAAAATTGATCACGATTGAGCAACCAATTTTTGGTCCAGGAGGTCCGCTTCTTCTTCCTCTTGCAAAGAACTCAGCTTAGAGCCATAACTCCCATCCCAACAACAGCAAGAGTAGAATCCTCGGTCTCCATAATTGCTTCTCGAACGATGTCTCGGAAACTAGCGAAATGTCGTTAACCGAACAAATGCTACCAAAATTACAGCGAGATGCCCAGAAGGGTCACGGCCAAAAACTCACTTCCTCTTTTGTAGCGTCGGATGTAGTGACGTCATTTTTTTGTCGGTCGACAAAAGTCCAGTGCAGTCTAGAGCACATTCCAACCAACAAAACACAACTCTGGACAAAAGACGGACGACCGGTCGGCGGAAATTCATTGCGTGTGTACTAGGCTTAAGACTGTTCATGTTTGGACTGTTTTAAACCCATCGGTTCGACCCGAACTTTGAATGTTCGAGGTTCGGCCAAATTTAGAACTTTTTGCTGAAAAAGTTCGGAATTCGGCAACCAGAACTGACCAAAATGCAATGGGTCAGGAAATGGGCTTTAAAAGCCTGTGATTGGACCAGAACCATTAGTAAAAGCCAATTGAGGGGGCAGGAGAATGCTAGGAATGTGATTGGAGTGACTAGGGGGTCCAGAGGCCAATCATTAGTGAATACGCCCCCAGTATATAAGATAGCCCCCTCCAAATTCCTAGCATTGTAATACAGGGAAATGGAAGAGAGTGGAAGCAGTTCTGTTACTTCTGCTTCAAAGTGTAATTTAGCAATTATTAGTGTGAGGAAAGGGATATCTAGTGTAGTTAGGGTGCTATTTTCCACTTTAGTTAGCTTCAAAAATCAAGTTTCTGTAGGGAAAGTGTTAAGTGCCAGGGTGACCGTAGTGTAGTGTAGGGTGAACTGACACTGACTGCTATGGCAGGGTGACCAAACCCTTCCATTTCAGGGTGACCGCTATAGAGAAAAGATCGTTTTCTCTTATGTGACTTTCAGAGCAGCGATATGGCTTCTCTCCGGTCAGCCTGCTTTTTGCTGCAGGCGTTTATAGGGCTTTTTTGAGGACAAGTTTGGAGTCAGGCATGACATCTGAACTTGTGTATAGGGGTATATATACACACACAAGTATTTATATATACACCTACACATATATAGGTGTGAAAATAGCAGAACCCTATGCTTGCGCTAATGAAATAATTAACAGGCATATGGCTCCGCTCCTATCACACCTATATATGTGTATAATACATATAAGTGTGTGTGTGTGTATATATACCCCTATTCAGAAGTTCAGTTGTTTTGCCTTCCTCCAAAGACCCCAGAAAAACGCCCAAAAAAACGCCTGCGCCAAAAAAAAAATGCCCAGTTAAAAAACGTGTGTTATTGCAGGCTTTTTTTGGGCATTTTTTGGGGGTCTTTGGAGTCAGGCATGACATCTGAACTGTATAGGGGTATATATACACACACATGTATGTCTATATACACCTACACATATATAGGTGTGAAAATAGCAGAACACTATGCTTGCGCTAATAAAATAATTAACACCCATATGGCTCCGCTCCTTTCACACCTATATGTGTGTAGGTGTATATATACATACATGTGTGTGTATATATACCCCTATACAGTTCAGATGTCATGCCTGACTCCAAAGACCACAAAAAAATGCCCAAAAAAAAAGCCTGCAATAACACACCTGGGCGTTTTTTTTTGGCGCAGGCGTTTTTTTGGGGAATTTTTTGGGGGTCTTTGGAGTCAGGCAAAACATCTGAACTTGTGTGTAGGGGTATATATAGACACACATGTATGTATATATACACCTACACACATATAGGTGTGAAAGGAGCGGAGCCATATTGGTGTTAATTATTTTATTAGCGCAAGAATAGTGTTCTGCTACTTTCACACCTATATACTGTATGTGTATGTGTATATATACATATAAGTGTGTGTGTATATATATCCCTACACAGAAGTTCTGATGTTATGCCTGCCTCCAATAACCCCCAAAAAATGACCAAAAAAACGCTTGCTACAAAACCAGCAAGGTGTGAAAATAGTGGAGCCATATCCCTGTTCTATAAGTGACCTAATAGAAAATCTTTTTTTTCTGGTTCTGGACATGCTACAGAGCTGAAACTTCACAGGTATACGTTTTAGACCCCACAGACACTAAATCCAAAGTCAAAATCAAAAAATCTCATTTTTTTTTTCAATAATTTTTTCAATAATTGGCTCTCTATCAAAAATGACAATTTCTAAGAACTTTTTTTGTGTGATTAATAGTCCCTGGGGCATGACCCAGAACCCTAGGCACTTTTTTAGGGGCATTTATTGGGTTTTAGGGCTTCAGAATGGGTTTTTTTGATTACCGAAGTTCGGGTCCCAATGATTTCAATGGGGTTCTGAAATCCGGGCCAAACTTTCTGAAAGTTCTGGTGTTCTGGTCGAACCGAACTTCTGAAAAGTTCGATTATCCCTACTAGAGGCTGGTTGGACAGAGGCAATCTTCAGAGCCTGTGTGAACCCTGAGCTAGCAAGATCTACTATAAGCAATGCCAATTGAATATTTTTACTAAAGATAAATAGACTGTTTACATTGCAAGGAAAGTTGCACTTTGCAAGGGAATGTTCCCAAGAACTTAGTGAATGTGATGAAAATTCACTTTGCAAAGAATACCTAATCATGCACAAGGAAAGCTAAGAAATCATTTTTGCTTGCACATATTTAGATGGACGTCAGCTGAGCCTCAGCTCATTTAGTAAACTCTGGGGAAAATTCTCTTGCAAAGTGCAGCCTGCCTTGCAAAATAAACAGCCTTTTTGCTTATAACGAATCTACCCCATTATCTGCATACCTGCATATGAATTGCACACTCATAATTGGCTTACAACTATCCAGTTCATTAAATCATTTGTACTAAGGGCCTGTTCACAGCCTAGAAACGCAGTCCCGATGCGTTCCAGATTCTTTTTTGAAAGACTAATTTTTGACACATTTTGCATTTTTGATGCAGTCCAGTGCATTTTTCCCCCCCTTTTTTCTTAACCTTTAATAAGGATGTATGTTCCAGTGTGTTTTTGGTGCATTTAGGTGCATTCTGGTGCATTCCAGTGCGTTTTTGATGCATTTTACAGTGTTCCAGTACAGTCCAGTGCAGGTAAAATGCAGCATGTTCTACTTTTTTGTTTCTGGAACTGGAACACACTCAAACTGCAAGCACTGGTGAGAACAATGCTGTTGGGAACCATATAACTTACTTTCCGTGCATTTTTGATGCAGACAAAAAATGCACTGGACTGCATGTTGTGTGACCCTTAAGAAAGTGTGAACTTAACAGCTTAAGCTTTTAAAAGTAGATCAAATATATACTGCTCAAAAAAAGTAAAGGAACACTTTTTAATCAGAGCATAGCATCAAGTCAAATAAACTCCTTATATTTATCTGGTCAGTGAAGTAGCAGAGGGGGTTGTTAATCAGTTTTATCTGCTTTGGTGTTAATTAAATTAACTACAGATGCACTAGATGGGCAACAATGAGACGACCTCCAAAACAGAAAGGGTTTTACAGGTGTCCACTGACCATTTTTTTTCCCTACTCATCTTTTCTGTTTTTCACTAGTTTTGAAATTGGCTAGGGTCAGTGTCACTAGAGCATGGAGGAGATTCCAGGGAGAACTGGACAGGGCCATGGAAGGTCATTAACCCATCAGCAGGAACGGTATCTGCTCCTTTGTGCATGGAGGAACAGGATGAGCACTGCCAGAGCCCTACAAAATACCTTCTGCAGGCCACTGGTGTGAATGTCTCTGTCCAAACAATCAGAAATAAACTTCATGGGGTGGCCTGAGGGCCCGGCGTCCTCTAGAGGGCCCTGTGCTCACTGCCCTGCATTGTGGAGCTTGATTTGCATTTGCCATTGAACACCAGAATTGGCAGGCCTGCCACTGGCACCCTGTGCTTTTCACAGATGGCACATGTGACAGACGTAAAAGAGTCTGGAGGAGCCGTGTAGAACGTTATGCTGCCTGTAACATCGTTCAGCATGACTGGGTTGGTGGTGGGTCAGTGATGGTCCAGGGGAGGCAGATCCATGGATGGACACACAGACCTCTATAGGCTAGACAATGGCACCCTGACTGCCATTAGGTATCGGGTTGAAATCCTTGGACTCATTTTCAGACCCTACGCTGGCGCAGTGGGTCCTGGGTTTTTTCTGGTGCACGACAATGGCCTGCCTCATGTGGCGAGAATATGCAGCCAGTTCCTGGTGGATGAAGGAATTGTTACCAATAAATGGTCCCCACGCTCGCCTGACCTAAATCCAAAAGAACGACTCTGGGACATTATGTTTTCGGTCCATCCGACACCGCTAGGTTGCACCTCAGTCTTTTCAAGAGCTTAGAAATACCCTGGTCCAGATCTGGGAGGAAAAAACCCAAGACATTATCTGTTGTCTCTTTAGGAGCATGCCCTGACATTGTCATTCCCATTACCCAATGAATACAATTCAAAACACTAACAATAATATACAAAGCCATTTACAATTCCTCTCCGAGGTACATCATCAATCTTTTTTCCAAATATTACCCAAACCATCCTCTCCGCTCCTCCCAAGACCTTCTGCTCTCTAGCATCTCTTGTCTCCTCCCCCCTTGCTCATCTCCAGGACTTCTCCAGAGCATTTCCCATCCTCTGGAACTCACTACACCAATCTGTCCAGTTATCTCCTACTCTGTCCTCATCTCTTCAGGGAGGATTATCCTGCCTTCCATAAAAAAACACATTTTATACTTCCCTTATCAGTTCATCCCTCACAGTCACTACCTTTTGTTTCACCAGCCCCTCCCTCTAAGGTTGTAAGCTCACAGGAGCAGGGTCCTTCTAACCCTCTTGTTTTGAATTATACTGTTGATGTATTGTCTCAGTTTATATTGGAAAGGGGCATGCAAACTGTTGGCGCTATATAAATCCTGTATATTAATAATAATACAAGCACATGGGAGCCATACAAACAACTGAGTACCATTTTGAGTTTTTGCAATGAAATGTTAGGGTTTCCATCCGTCCAGATTTCACGGAAAGGATCGGATACGGATGGCAGCGGGTGTCAGCGGAGGTGTCTCCGCTGACATCCGCTTCCCCATAGAGCTGCATGGAGGATCCGATCAGATCCGCCTAAAAAACTGACAGGTGGATCTGATCGGATCGCCCGTGTGAAAGAGCCCTTAGAGTCAATGGGGAGGTGAAATTATTATTATTATTTATTTTTTTTTGTAGTTTTTAAAAATACAAGAGGCTTTAAATTGCTCCTGAAGGTTACAGAAGCTCTTATCAAACATCTTGGAAATATTTTTGTGCCCAAATGTTTTCTTTTCTAAAGCCCCATACACACGTACCGATTGTCGGCCGTAAAGATTCGGCCGACGACCGATCGGCCGATTGTAGGCTTCTTAGTATGATGCTTCCGACAGCCGACAGCACATTTTCGGCCGAACAGAATCTGTGGTGCAAGCATTAAAATTTTTGTTGGCCAACACCAGAACGGCCGATTGTTCGCCAGTCAGTACAGATTTCGGCCGACAGACAGCAGATTTGCAAGACTGAGCATGCTCAAAAAAGAAAAAAGACAAGGAAAGTTAACCATCACATGACATCACTTCTGCAGTCGGCTGTTGTTGGCCGACAAAATTCGTGTGCAGTCTTTTGCACTTTTCAACAGACAAGACAGCCCTCGGACAAAAGACGGCCGATCGTTCGGCCGACGATCGGTACGTGTGTACGGGGCTTTACACAACAAAAGAATACAGACCGTACATTAAAAAATAAACTCATACCTTCTAAATAAAAATAGTTGTTTGTTTATCTTCTAAGCAAGTTTTACCTTAGCAGCTCAATGAGTGAAATCAAGAGTTTCTGCTTCAGGGAAATCAGTCATTTAATTGTAAAATCAAATTTGACAAAAAAATTTTCCCTAATTCCACAGGTTTTCGGTAAGGATGGACCTGCACATAATTGAGACGTATGCTGTTGGTGGATTTGCTAACATTTTTAGGTACATCGTTATGTACATAAATTACATCAGTTTTCTTGAACATGTGCATCAATGTATGTTGATATGCAAGACAGCTAACCTCAAATGTTACAATTAAATAATCTGTAACTATTTGCAGTTTGATTTCTGCTGGGACCTTCTGTGTAATTAATGCTAAATTAACAACTACTATTCATTAGGGGAATCATTTGATGTTTCAGTTATACACATTTTAATTTTGCTTTGCTAAGTTTGTATTGATTAATGACAACTCATACAGAAACTCATCTACTGTACTCGATTCCTGCTGCTTGCACTACTTATGTTGACAGTGTTGTGTGATATAGAACAGGTGTGCTCAGTTGGGACCCGAGTGAAACACAGCATTTGGATATGATCAGGAGGACTCATTAGGAACCACATTTACCTTAAAACAAATTATATCATCACGCTTCTCTTAGGATGGTTTCCTAATCGAAATAAAGGAAAAGGGACGTAGGGGTGAGCCAAAAGGTCCTGCAGAAAGATTTTAATTCGATTTTTATACTTAGAGATTAAATGCTGAGATCTATAAAGAAACCCTGTCACCAAACTATTAACCGCAACAAAAATCTGCACTCAAGATTTTATTCAAAATTAATTATAAGTAATAATAAGTAATTATAAGTATTTTTTGCATTCTATTTACCTATAAAAATTCCTTTTGTGGACATCCTAAAGCCTTAGAATTTTTTTCACTCCCCTTATACTTACCTGAGTCCATCTCGATCCAGTGCTGTGTCCAAAAAAAGCAGCTCTCTCTCTTTCCTCACAGGGCAGATTGATAGCATTGGCTCCCTCTGCTGTCTATAGACACAGGCAGCGGGCCTCTGGATTGACATTGATGAACACAGAACAGAAATGGGAATTCTTCAAAAAAACTGTATGTAAACTCACTGCAAAGTATATTCCCATGGCCAATAGGTTTAAAAGGCTAAAAAAAAAAAAAAAAAAAACCCTATATGGCTCCCGGCCAAAGTTAAAAAAACTATAAAATAATAAAAAAAGGGCTTTTAAAAAATTAAAAAGTGAAGGAACACTATCAATGTTTAACCATTTCAATACAGGCCACTTTCACCCCATTCCTGCCCAGGCCAATTTTCAGCTTTCAGCGCTGTCACACTTTGAATGACAATTGCGTGGTCATGCTACACTGTACCCATATTACATTTTTATCATTTCTTTCAAACAAATAGAGCTTTCTTTTAGTGGTATTTCATCACCACTGGGATTTTTGTTTCTTACTAAAAAAATAGAAAAAAGACAGAACATTTTGGAAAAAAAACAGAAAATTTATATCAAATACTTATCGTAATTTTCCTTTCCTGATGGACTCCATGGCAGCATACGTATCGGGTTTGGCCCCGCCTCCAAACCTACCCATAGGACCTCACTCCCATAAATCTTTGCTCCTGTTCAGCACACGTGTTCTGTAACTATCCTCCACAGAATCCGGGAGGGAACTCCTGCTGCCATGGAGTCCATCAGGAAAGGAAAATTACGGTAAGTATTTGATATAAATTTTCCGTTTTCCTGACAGACTCCATGGCAGCATACGTATCGGGAAATAACTCTCCGTACACACAGGGTGGGCAGGTGCTGAACAGAAAAAAGTTTAATTCACTTTGTCAACAGACAAAACTTGAAAACCAAAATTCACAGAAGAAAGAGCCTCTGGCTCAACACAGTAATGGGACAAAAATGTGTCAATAGAGGACCATGCCGCTGCTCTACAGATAACATCAGGAGCCACATGTCTGGAAATGGCCCAGGAGGTAGAGATGCTCCGCGTCGAATGAGCTGTAACTACTGCTGGAGGGGTCAAGCCCTTAGCCCTATAAGCCCACTGGATGGTTTGAATGATCCATGAGGAGATAGATCTCGTCGAGGCCCTTGAACCTTTGTTTTTACCATAGAAGGTAACGAAAAGATATTCCGACTTTCTGAAAGAAGTGGCTTCCAGATATTTCCTAATACACTTCCCAACATCCAGCGGATGAACCGAAGATTCTTCCTCTTGTCTAAAGGTCGGTAACACGGTTTCGATGTTTTCATGGAAGACAGAGGTCCTTTTTGGTCTCGCATCTAACATGGGAATGAGCACCCCTCTGTCAGGAAAGAATGTTAAGAAGGGCTCTTGTGCCCCGACGGACCCAATTTCTGACACTCTTTTTGCTGAGGTTACAGCTACCAGAAACACTGTTATCAGAGTAAGTTCCCTTATGGTCATGGACTCGGACATGTCTTGGATACGATCTGACAGGAAATCCAGTACTAAAGGCAGATCCCACTTGGGAAATCTAGGTTTTCTTTGAGGTCTAATTCTTACTGCTCCCTTAAAGAATTGACGTTGGGCCATGACTGGCCCAAGAGATCCCCGTGAAAGCTGAAATGGCCGAAACCTGGACCCTGAGAGAACTCACAGATAGCGGCAAATCCAACCCTGATTGTAGAAAGCTCAATACATCCTGGATTTTGATGGAGGATTGAGGATCAGGCCTTGCAGTCAACTGTGAAGAAAACCTTACCAAGATTCTCTGATAAACTCTGTTTGTTGAGTTTCTTCTGGCACTGAGTAACGTGGAAATTGCCACTTCCGGACAACCTAGAGCCTGCAACCTCCTCCTCTCAACATCCAAACCCTCAGATGTAGACGGGCCGGGCATGGATGGAGTACAGACCCCTGGGACAACAGATCCGGTCTGAAGGGCAGTGGGATTGGGTCTCGGACACTGAGTAGCGTCAGAAGGGGAAACCATGGCCTGTTCGGCCAGAAGGTAATCACCGCCACCACTTCCACTGGCTCCGACCTGAGCCTCCAAAGAAACTGTAACACAATCGGAATTGGTGGGAAGGCGTATGCCCTGTGGAATCTCCACTGATCCGAGAGAGCATCCAACCCGAATGCCTGGGGATCTCTGAATCTTGTGTAGTACTTCGGCAGCTTGAAGTTGCAGGGGGAGGCGAAGAGGTCTACTTCTGGAGAGAACCCCAATGACAGGATCCAGTCGAATGTTTCCCTGTGAAGGGACCACTCGTTGTTGTCCAAGTCTACCCTGGAAAAGAAGTCTGCTTTGACATTCTGGACTCCTGGAACATAGACCGCCGACAGATCCGAGAGATTTCTTTGCGCCCAGGACATGATCGGTTCCACTTCCCTCAATAGGGACCAGCTGCGCTTTCCCCCCTGCTTCCTCACATATGCTACTGCTGAGGTGTTGTCCAGTCGTAGCATGACAGGTTGGTCCTTTGTTAGATGAGAGAATGCTCGTAGAGCTTGGAATGCTGCTCGAAGTTCCAGTATGTTGGATACTATCCCTTGAGTAGGAAAATTCCACCTGCGCTGAGCCACATCTGACAGACAGTGGGCACCCCAGCCTATGTTGCTGGCGTCCGAGGTGATCACTACCCACGGAGCTGGCTTCAGAGAGTGGCAGTTCAGCAGGTGACCTCTGCATAACCACCAGGGGAGACTCGCTCTCATGGATGGGGTTAAGAAGATGCGTTGATCCAGATGCCACGTATCCCACTGCTGTAGGAATCCCTTCTGAAAGGGTCTCATCCTCCACAGGGCCCACTTCACCATGGGGACTACTTGTAAGATTCTGGTACCTTCGGTACCCTTCCAGCCCATTTCTTCCGCATTGCGTTCCACCATTTAGGTAGGTGGAACGCATATAGCTACCTGTCCCTTTAATTCTCATGACGTCATCACTAGGCGCCGCTCTGAGCGGCTATTTCAATCGCCGGCTTTCACTCACAAGGTGTTCGTACAAGCCACCTGTATGCAGCTATACCTGACGCTACTTGATCTTGTATCTCGCTACCTGATCCTGTATCTCACTTTCTGATCTTGTATCTCACTACCTGATCCTACCGCTTGTTATACAGCCTTGTCTGACGCTGCCGAAGCCTCCAGCTATTTCCCCAGTATCTGGATAGACCGGAGTCTCGCTACTTGATCCTGTATCTCGCTACTGATCCTGTATCTCGCTACCTGATCCTCATCTCATTACCGGACCCCTCATCTCTCTAAACCAACTAGTGATAAGTACCCCACAGGGGATTCCTTCCTATCAACTTACACTATCTACTCTTGCATACTAAAGACTGTTGCTATCTATGCATTACTATTTCTATCATCTGCACTGTTACATAGATTGCTAGCTCTTGAGTCTACTACCATCTATATCCTTGCACTGAGTTAGCAATTCCTGTACACTTCATCTGCTGTCCCCTACCACCTGTTATTTGTACATGATTGCTAACCTATCTGTATACTATCTATCACCATCTGCTAACACTCCTGAACATTACTATTGAGTGCCTATCATTGCTATCACTACTCACGCCTGTCCTTTCAGCACATCACCTCTATACTATCGTATACAACCTATCACTCCAGGAACATCTTATCTGAGTGCCTGTATATTTGCATGCTGAGGCAGGCTGGGCCACAATGATGAGTCTGGAGAGTTGGATATGGTGATTCAACACATCTCTACACGACTACTGAGTGGAAATTCTGCAGCTGTAAATCCAGTTCACTAAACAAACGCCGGAGCGTTACAGATTGCACGAACCAGAAAAAAAAATTGATTCAGCAGAATTAGCCACTCATGTGTTACAACTAACACAAAAGGTAGATGCATTAATCCTTTCCCTTACCGAAGTGAAAAATGAAAATCAGACTTTGAGACAGCAGATAGCCCGTGTTTCACAGCTCACTGCTGCTCAACCTCGTGAGCCCAAAATAAACCCTCCTCTAGTGTTTACAGGTGATCGGAAGAAATTTTGTGAATTTAAAAGCGCATGTCAATTGCTTTTTAATTTAAAACCTCGTACTTACACTACAGACCAAATTAAAGTCTGCACCACTATTTCATATTTGTCGGGTGATCCACGGGCTTGGGCAGACTCTCTCTTTGAGAAAAATGACCCTCTTCTTAACTCCTATCCTTTATTCTTAGCAGAACTCGCTAGCTTATATGAAGACCCAAATAGGTACTGCTGACAGCCAATTGAGGGCTTTAAAACAAGGAAGGAGACCTGTTGAAGACTTCGTAGCAGAGTTCAAAAGATGGACCCTTGATTCAGGGTGGAATGATGCATCTTTGCGAACCCAGTTCAGACTCAGGTTATCAGAAGCCGTTTAAGACGAGCTCGCCCGAGATGATTTACCTGGCACTTTGGATGCCTTAATACAACTCAGCATCAATATTGACAGGCGACTGCGAGAAAGAAAGGCTGAGAAAATGGGAGTACCATTATCCAATCCTTCTCGGGTTTCGCCCGTTGACCCTACTCCTATGGAGGTAGGAACCATACGCCCACCATTATCGTCTACTGAACGAGCCAGGAGAAGATCTGAAAATCTCTGCATGTACTGCGCCTCCCCGGATCATTTGATAAGCGTCTGTCCCCTTGTCCGCAAAAAAGAGGGTGAGTGTTCACATGTCTTGCTGGGGGGATTAACGACTTCTTTTTCTAATCCCTATCTTTTTATTCATTTGACCTTACAGTGGTACCACAATAGGATCACCACCAAGGCTATGATCGACACAGGATCTTGTGGGAACTACATTGACACTAGTTTTGTTGCTTTAAATAAAATACCTATTATTTCAAAATCTAAACCTGTCTCTGTTAGTTTTATTAACGGTATTCCGTTATCTTCTGGTCCAATTACCAATCAGACACAAGCACTCCTTGCTACTGCTAACGAGTCTCATGCTGAGACCACCACTTTTGATGTATTACCTTCACCACATTTTCCCATTATTTTGGGACTTCCCTGGTTACACATACATTAACCAATCATTGATTGGAAAACACGGACTTTAACCTTCCCCTCTCACTACTGCGAGACCACGTGTAACCTTCAATCATATAAAAAAATCCTGTCCATGGTGTCAGATGAAATTTCACCACCACCATGTTATCAGGATCTATCAGAAGTCTTCCTTGAGAAAAATGCTCAAGTTTTGCTTCCCCATAGGGACTACGATTGTTCTATTGATCTACTCCCTAATAGTAAACTACCTTTCGGTCATGTTTATCCTCTTTCTCAGGATGAACTTTCTCATCTCAAGGAATACTTGGATGAGAATTTAGCGAAAGGGTTTATTAGACCCTCTACTTCTTCCACAGCTGCAGGACTTTTCTTTGTCCGCAATAAGGATTTAAGTCTCAGGCCTATTATTGACTATAGACAATTAAATACCATTACGATAAAGGATTGCTATCCTTTACCTCTCATTCCCGAACTCATTGAACAAGTGCGCGGAGCTACCTACTTTTCAAAATTGGACCTAAAAGGGGCATACAACCTCATCCGAATCCGTAATGGGGATGAGTGGAAGACGGCATTCAGAACCAGATACGGATTATTCGAATATCTAGTGATGCCTTTTGGGTTGTGTAATGCTCCCGCAGCATTTCAGCGATTCATAAATGACATCTTCAGAGACTTACTTGATGTTTGTGTTGTGGTATATCTGGATGATATACTCATTTATTCTCAGTCCTTGTCCGAACATGTAAGACATGTAAGACTTGTGCTATCCAGATGACTCGCACACAATTTATACGTAAAATTGAAAAAATGCCTATTTCATAAGGAAGAAGTACTATTCCTAGGATACATCATATCTAAGAACGGTATCAAGATGGATATGAGCAAGATATCGTGTATACTGGATTGGCCTGTACCAACAACTCGTAAGGCATTACAACGATTCCTTGGATTTTCAAACTTCTATAGGAAGTTCATCAAGAACTTCTCTTCTATTGTGAGACCGCTCACACAACTTACAAGTGTAAAGAAACCATTCAAATGGTCTGAAGAAGCAAATAAAGCTTTCCGCTTGTTAAAATCAAGCTTCACTTCTGCTCCCATACTACGCCATCCAGACCCATCCCTCCAATACATCCTGGAGGTAGATGCGTCAAATATGGCTGTAGGAGCAGTTCTTTCCCAACGACCAACGAATACTTCACCACTCCACCCAGTTGCTTTTTTCTCTAAATCACTAAGTAGCCCAGAGGTGAATTACCCAGTGGGTGAAAAAGAGTTGCTTGCCATAAAACTGGCACTAGAAAATTGGCGACATTTACTTGAAGGTACTCGATTGCCAATACTCATATATACAGATCATAAGAATCTCCAATACCTTCAGACCAACAAGACTCTTTCCCACCGGCAGGTACGTTGGTCATTATTCTTCCTAAGATTCAACTTCCTAGTGACCTACATGCCTGCAGACAAAAACAAAAAAGCGGATGCGCTATCATGGCTAACCGAAGATAACTGAGCCAAAATCCCTTCACTTCCTATAATACCCCATGACCGTATTATTGGTGTTGTTCGTTCCTTGAAGGAAGAGATTCTGCACAGTATAGGACTGGATTCACCACCACCACAACTAAGTGCTGATGCAGAAGGCTTCCTCTACTTTAACGACAAACTCTACATACCTCCTGGTATGCGTACCAAGATCTTGGAATTATCACATGACGTACCTATGGCAGGACATATGGGTATGACTAAGACATTCAATTTGCTCACCAGGCAATTTTGGTGGCCTGATATGAAGACGTCTGTACAAAAATTTGTTTCCTCATGTGACATCTGTGCAAGGTCCAAAGTTGACACTACAAAACCATCTGGTCTACTTTGCAGTCTACCAATACCCAAAGTTCCATGGGAAGTTGTGTCCTTAGACTTTATAGTAGAATTACCACCTTCCAAAGGATTTACTACCATTCTAGTGTCAGTGGACCATCTGACAAAGATGGCACATTTCATTTCTATTCGCAGACTACCTTCATCTAAGGAAACAGCGGAATTACTAGTGAAACATGTGTTCAAGTTACATGGAATTCCAAAGACTCTTTTATCTGACCGAGGTTCACAGTTCATCTCCAAGTTTTGGCAAGCTCTATGTCATATACTACGAATTGAGCGAAAACTTACTTCTCCCTACCACCCTCAGACCAATGGACAAACTGAAAGAGTCAACCAGTGTATTGAACAATATTTGCGTTGCTATACCTCATACCTACAGGATGATTAGGTGGACCTCCTCCCTCTGGCAGAATTTGCTTACAATAAGGCAACCCACAGTACTACTAAGCAAAGTCCATTCTACCTAAACTATGAGTTTCATCCCACACTTCTTCCACCACGCATACTGCCATCAAGTAACCCAGTAGCCTCTGACTATCTTACCCAAATAAAAGACTCTCTGGGTTTACTTAACACCACCATCTCACATGCTCATAGCCAACAAAAAAGGTACTACGACCTCCGTAGAAGACCTTCTCCTCAATATGCTATTGGGGATCTCGTTTGGCTATCTACGAAAAACTTAAGGTTCAAGATCCCCAGTAAAAAGCTTGGGCCTTTGTTTCTAGGACCTTTCCCAATTGAGAAGCTCATTGGGAGAGCTGCAGTTCAACTCACCTTACCGGCAGATCTTAAAATACACCCCATCTTTCACGTGTCGCTACTGAAACCACATGTTCCCAACCAAGGAATAAGACCTACCATCTCGCCTCCACCTCCAGTACAAGTTGAGGGCGGAGAAGAATTTGAGATTAAGGAGATTTTGGATTCTCGTATCCACAGAGGGAAACTCCAATATCTCATAAGATGGAAAAACTATGGACCCCAAGACGACACCTGGTTGGATACTTCTGACGTTCACGCTCCCAGGCTTATACAAAGGTTCCACTCCAAATACCCGGAGAGACCAGTGCTATAGGCCTTCCGAAACCGGCCTTAAGGGGGGGGTACTGTAAGATTCTGGTACCTTCGGTACCCTTCCAGCCCATTTCTTCCGCATTGCGTTCCACCATTTAGGTAGGTGGAACGCATATAGCTACCTGTCCCTTTAATTCTCATGACGTCATCACTAGGCGCCGCTCTGAGCGGCTATTTCAATCGCTGGCATTCACTCACAAGGTGTTCGTGCAAGCCACCTGTATGCAGCTATACCTGACGCTACTTGATCTTGTATCTCGCTACCTGATCCTGTATCTCACTTTCTGATCTTGTATCTCGCTACCTGATCCTACCGCTTGTTATACAGCCTTGTCTGATGCTGCCGAAGCCTCCAGCTATTTCCCCAGTATCTGGATAGACCGGAGTCTCGCTACTTGATCCTGTATCTCGCTACTGATCCTGTATCTCACTACCTGATCCTCATCTCATTACCGGACCCCTCATCTCTCTAAACCAACTAGTGATAAGTACGCCACAGGGGATTCCTTCCTATCAACTTACACTATCTACTCTTGCATACTAAAGACTGTTGCTATCTATGCATTACTATTTCTATCATCTGCACTGTTACATAGATTGCTAGCTCTTGAGTCTACTACCATCTATATCCTTGCACTGAGTTAGCAATTCCTGTACACTTCATCTGCTGTCCCCTACCACCTGTTATTTGTACATGATTGCTAACCTATCTGCATACTATCTATCACCATCTGCTAACACTCCTGAACATTACTATTGAGTGCCTATCATTGCTATCACTACTCACGCCTGTCCTTTCAGCACATCACCTCTATACTATCGTATACAACCTATCACTCCAGGAACATCTTATCTGAGTGCCTGTATATTTGCATGCTGAGGCAGGCTGGGCCACAATGATGAGTCTGGAGAGTTGGATATAGTGATTCAACACATCTCTACACGACTACTGAGTGGAAATTCTGCAGCTGCAAATCCAGTTCACTAAACAAACGCCGGAGCGTTACACTACTGCGACCATAGTCCCGATCACCTTCAGGCATTGGCGTGCCTGAAGATGAGAGGATGAGAGGGCAAAGTGAATCCTGTCTCGGACTGTCCCTATTTTCTCCTCTGGAAGGGAGATAGTTGCCTTCTCCGTGTCGAACAGGGCGCCCAAGTAAACCGGGGACTGTGTTGGAATTAAGTGACTCTTCTCTTCGTTGTGTAGCCATCCAAACTTCTGGAGAGTAGACACGACCTGTTCTAGATGAATTAAGAGTTGATCTCTGTCTTGGGACAACAGGAGGAGATCGTCCAAATAATGGTGGAGTCGAATACCACGGCCAATAAGATTTTTGAAAAGGTCCGTGGAGATGTTGAGATCCCGAATGGGAGACAGATAAATTGAAGATGCGAGCCGCCCACTGCGAATCGGAGAAATCTTTGAAAATCTTCGGCCACAGGGACATGAAAGTAGGCGTCCTTCAAGTCGATGGACACCATCCAATCGGCCGACTGAACTGATTGCTGTATGGACAGCAAGGACTCCATCTTGAACCTCTCTTTTTTTATAAATTGGTTCAAAAAGGTCAGGTCTATGACTGGTCTCCATGATCCGTTTTTCTTTTGGACCAGAAAAAAAACGGAGAGTATATTCCTTGGCCTCGCTCAGACTCTGGAACGGAGATGACAGCCCCTTGAGCAATGAGTGACTCGACGTAGGAAAATTAAATTTGACGCCTTTCTTCTAGGGATGGTGTGGCAGTAGGTAGAAATCTTGAACCTGGCATCTCCTTGAAGATCCACTTGTGGCCTGAAGACACCGTCCTGACGACCCAGGGGTCCTGAATTGAAGCCGCCCAGACATGACGGAAGGAGCGTAGATGCGCACCCACTTGACATGCCTGAGCGGGCCCACCTTCAAAAGGACTTAGTGGGCTCGCGGTCCCCTGAGGAGACATTCTTTGTCGTCTTCCTGGCAGACTGTCTGGATCTCCAGTTTCGGTTAAATTCTCGGCCAGGTCTATAAGTACGAGCCTCCCTGGCCCAATCGGGAACAAACTTACTACTAGGCTGTCCCTTCTTGACATTGAACTGGGGAAGAAACCCAGACTTCCCGCCCGTAGCCCGAGTTATGGCCTCATCGAGTTTGTTCCCGAAAAGGGAAGACCCCTCAAAGGGAATACGGCACCAAACTTGCTTTGATGCCGGATCAGCAACCCAAGGGCGGAGCCAAAGGGCTCTCTTAGCTGTGACTGAGGACAGCATAACTCTTGCCAACAGACGTATCAGGTCTATGGAAGCCTCACCCAGGAATGACGAGGCCAGCCTAAGCTCCTGGATTGGGGCACTCCTGGCCACCTCCTCCGACACTGATCTGACAGATTCATCCACCACATCAGCCCAAGATTCCATAGCCTTGGATAGAGCGGCTAAGGCCAGGACTGGCTTGCAGGCCATACCTGCTGTGAGGTAGATTCTTTTTAAATCGGAGTCCATCCTTCGGTCCAGCGGATCCTTAAACGAGACCGTATCCTCTAATGGAAGGGTCACGTGCTTGACCAGTCTCATCACTGCTGCGTCTACTAAAGGTGGAGACTCAAGGTTCTTAACATCTACCTCTTTGAAAGGGTATAGTTTCGCCATCTTGGAGACTAAGGAATTCTTTCGTTCCACCTTTCTCCATTCTTCTGATATAATATCTCCCAACTCTCCCAGGAAGGGAAAATTAACACGCTCCTTATTGAGCTGTTTAAAGTACTTCTTTTGTTTGGGAGGGGGAACAGCCGACTCCTCCCAGTTTAAGGTCTCCCTGACCGCTTTAACCAGGTAAGGCACTAAAGCCTATTTGAAACCCAGGCAGGGATCCTCAGCTTCGGAGTCGCTACCTGACAAGAGCATCGACTGATGGCTTGTATGGGCCGACTCAAGATCTTCCTGTATTTGAAGTGCTACAGGGGAAAGGCTTGGTGGAGCCGTTGCAGAGCTTTGAGATTGGCTGACACCCATCTCGGCTAAAGAGTCCTTCACTACCCTTTTGACCAGGGCTTCAATGCGTTGATCGGAAGTATCCCTTTCTCCCGCAGCCTGAGAGAAACATTTGTCACAGAAGGACTTCCTATCCGGGACACTAGCGCCACAGCCCCGACAACCTGCTTTATCAGGTCTTCGTACGTGACTGGCTGAAGTGGACGCCTTATGATGATGGGAGCCCGATCGGGATTTCCCTGTAGAGTGCCGGTGGCGAGAACTCGAACGCCTTTCGCTTCTTTGAGAAGAGTGCCTAGTCTCTGAACGAGGAGGGCTGAAAAAAAAAGAAACAAAATAAAAAACAGACAGGAAGCTAGGAACACTTGAGTTCCAATCCCCACCCCCTGTAACCCACACCCCCACTAAGAAGCCCCCAATACCTGTTAAGGGCGGGCTGACCACCGGAGGGCAAAGTAGCTTCCATTCTGGTGCTGACCTACAGGGATGAGCCGGACAGCAATGTCAGAAAACCATGAAGCAAAGGGGGGGGAGGGGGGGCTCCCAAACTGGGGCCAGTTACTCACCAGGAACCAGGAGGGGACCAGGCAGAGCGGCAGCAAACAGCAGGATTCCCAATAGAAAAACTCAGCTGGCAGTATAAATGGTCCCAGTATCAGCAGTGTGTATAAACACAACACTGCTGACAGTTCTGGGGTTTAAATATGGCGCCTGGTGACGTCATAAGCGATCGCCACCGACGCCGACCTACTGCGCATGCGCCGTGCTCTTACTGCGCATGCGCGAGAGCCAAGCCTCGTTCCCAAGGCGCCGCACATGCGCAGTAGCGTACCGCACCGGCGGCCGGTCAGGAAGTGAATCGCTGACCGGCCCCGGACCACTAGCCACCAGGGAAAGCAGGAAAAACACCAGGTAAGCACAAATAATGAATAATAAGGCAATAAATAAGCCATAAAGAGACAAAATAGCTGCCATGGAGAAATTGTTACTCACGAACCGCAGACCACCAGGGATGGATGCACACACCGGACTTATCTCATTCTAGGGTACCAGCCACCCGCAGCAGCTGGGCTTTTTGGCCAAGGCTGCATACATCTTCGCCCCTACTCCATACCCCGCAGCAGCTGGGGCTTATTGGAGAGCTCAATACCCGACTGGTAGAGACATCCATCTCCCGGAATCCATCTTCAGGTAGGATATCAGGTAATCCTTTGGAGGACAAAAAAAGAACACGTGTGCTGAACAGGAGCAAAGATTTATGGGAGTGAGGTCCTATGGGTAGGTTTGGAGGCGGGGCCAAACCCGATACGTATGCTGCATTGGAGTCTGTCAGGAAAAAAAGTTTTTCTTATTTTCTGTCAGTAAATTTTGAAAATAAGTAATTTTTCTCCTTCACTGATGTGCTCTGATGAGGCGGCACTGATGGGCACTGATAGGCTGCACCGATGGGCACTGATGAGGTGGCACTTATGGGCACTGATGAGGTGGCACTGATGAGGAGGCACTAATATGACGCATTGAGGTGGCACCAAGGAGCATGATAGGTGGCAGTGATGGGCACTGAGAGGTGGCACTGATGGACAATGATGAGCAGCACTAATGGGCACTTACGGGCGGCACTGATGGGTATTGACTGGCAGCACTATGGGCACTGATTTTGGGCACTGATGGGCATTGGTTGGGGTGACTTATGGGCACTGTTTTTACTTTACTGCAATCAGGGCACTGATGATCAATGTCCTTTGATCAATGGCTCTTTACCAAGATCAGGGTCACGCCGTGTCCTTGGAACATGGCACGGCTGTGATCACCGCACTGCGTGCCCCCACAGACGTGTGAGAGTGGCTGTTCTGGGGCGCTGTAATATGATGTCGTCCCAGAACAAGAGAAGCACAGCTCCACCATCATTTGTTGGTGGGCGGGTGGCAAGTGGTTAATTGTTACAAAGAATATAACAGAATATGTAAAAAGGACATCAAGAATGTAAAAATTCAAAATGAAAGATTGCAAAAGATAGTAGGACAAACCCCCCAAAAAAATCTTCAAATATATTATTATGACCATAATGGGGATGGTATTGACACAGCCCCAAATGATCCACAATGGCTTGAAAGTGATATGGTCCAGAAATATTTAGACAGAATAAAGGTGGATAAAGCACCTGGACCAGATGGCATCCACCCACGCATCCTAAAAAAAATTGAGCTCTGGTATTTCAAAGCCATTGTTTCTAATTTTTAGGGACTCTTTAAGGACTGGAATAGTACCGTAGGGTTGGCATAGGGCCAATGTGGTGCCTATATTTAAAAAGGGATCAAAGTCTTTACCAAGTAACTATAGACATGTTAGTTTAACTTCTATAGTCGAGAAGATATTGGAGAGTTTAATAAAAGACCACATAGATGAGTTCTTGCTGGAAAAAAACATTTAAGGCAACAGACAGCATGGATTCATGAAAGACAGAAGTTATCAAACAAACCTGATTTCTTTTTATGAGGAGGTAAGTAAAACCATGAACAGAGGGGTGGCTGTGGACGTAGTATACTTAGATTTTGCAAAAGTGTTTGACACAGTTCCCCACACACAACTAATGTGTAAGATAAAGTCTACAGGCTTGGAAAGATCAGTTTGTAAATGGATAGAAAACTGGCTAAAAGATAGATTTCAGAGAGTAGTGGTTAATGATTCTTACTTTGAATGGTCTAAGGTTATCAGTGGTGTACCCTAAGGTTCATTATTGGGACCCTTACTTTTTAATATTTTTATAAATGATATAGGGTCTGGGATTAAAAGTACTATTTAAGTCTTTGCAGATGACACCAAGCTATGCAGTGAAATAACTTCCTTACAGTATATCTCCAACTTACAAGCCGACCTCAATGCACTGTTTCATTGAGCAACTATGTGACAAATGAGGTTTAATGTTGATGAATGTAAAGTTATGCACTTGGGGGCTAGGAATATGCATGCATCATACATAGTAGGGGGAGTAGAACTGGGGGAATCCATAGTGGAGAAAGATCTGGGCGTTCTGGTGGATCATAAGTTTAATAATAGCATGCAATGCCAAGCTGCAGTTTCCAAAGCAAGTAAAGTCCTTTCTTGTATTGTAAAAGAAAGCCAGGCGCCACTCTAAGTGTAATAGGACTCAAATAAAATTCGAGTCCTATTACACTTAGAGTGGCGCCTGCCTTTCTTTTACAGTCCACTGCAAGTTTTTCTTCTTACTTGGGACAGAGCAGCCTTCAAGTGTTTAAAGACTTGGTTTTTATGGACTTTTGGACTTTATATGTGCCACGCTAGTATAGATTTTCCACAATTTGTCCTATATGATAGAAATTGATGGTATCCCTCTAATTTCTCTTTGCGTCAGTACACTCCCAGTGTTGTACTTTCTTGTATTAAGAGAGGTATGGACTCCAGAGAGAGAGATATCATTTTTCCCCTGTACAAATCATTAGAAAGACCTCATCTGTAATATTCAGTTCAGTTTTGGGACTTTTTTTCCCAACGACTTTTTTTCAACCGACTTTTTTCCAACCGACTTTTTTTCCAACTACTTTTTTTCCAACTACTTTTTTTCCAACGACTTTTTCAACCGACTTTTTTTCAACCGACTTTTTTCAACCGACCTTTTTCAACTGACTTTTTTTCAACCGACTTTTATTCAACCGACTTTTTTTCCAACTGACTTTTATCCAACTGACTTTTTTTCAAACGACTTTTTTAAACCGACTTTTTTCAACTGACTTTTTTCAACCGACTTTTTTTCCAACCGACTTTTTTCAACTGACTTTTATCAACCGACTTTTTTCAACTGACTTTTTTCAACTGACTTTTTTTAACCGACTTTTTTCAACCGACTTTTTTCAACCGACTTTTTTCAACTGACTTTTATCAACCGACTTTTTTCAACTGACTTTTATCAACTGACTTTTTTTAACCGACTTTTTTCAACTGACTTTTTTCAACCGATTTTTTTTAAAACCGACTTTTTTCAACTGACTTTTATCAACCGACATTTTTCAACTGACTTTTATCAACTGACTTTTTTTAACCGACTTTTTTCAACTGACTTTTATCAACCGACATTTTTCAACTGACTTTTATCAACTGACTTTTTTTAACCGACTTTTTTCAACTGACTTTTATCAACTGACTTTTTTTAACCGACTTTTTTCAACTGACTTTTATCAACCGACTTTTTTCAACCGACTTTTTTCAACTGACTTTTATCAACCGACTTTTTTCAACTGACTTTTATCAACTGACTTTTTTTAACCGACTTTTTTCAACTGACTTTTATCAACCGACTTTTATCAACCGACTTTTTTCAACCGACTTTTTTCAACCGACTTTTTTCAACTGACTTTTATCAACCGACATTTTTCAACTGACTTTTATCAACTGACTTTTTTTAACCGACTTTTTTCAACTGACTTTTATCAACCGACTTTTTTCAACCGATTTTTTTTAAAACCAATTTTTTTTCAACCAATTTTTTTTTAAACCGATTTTTTTGGTAGGCGACTTTTTTTTCAACCGATTTTTTTCCAACCGTTTTTTTTTTACCGATTTTTTTTTTAAACCGATTTTTTTTCAACCGATTTTTTTTTGCACTTTGTTTTATTCTGTTTTTTCAGGTTTTGTTCTCATGTTTTCCAAAGCCTGTGTTTATACAATAAACTTTTGGTAGACGAGTTTTTTTTCAACCGATTTTTTTTAAAACCGACTTTTTTTAAACCGATTTTTTTTCAACCGATTTTTTTCAACTGATTTTTTTAAACGATTTTTTTTTAAACCGATTTTTTTAAAACCGATTTTTTTTAAACCGATTTTTTTTAAAACTGATTTTTTTTTAAAACAGATTTTTTTTCAACCGATTTTTTTTAAAAACGACTTTTTTTAAACCGATTTTTTTCAACCGATTTTTTTTCAACTGATTTTTTTAAACGATTTTTTTTTAAACCGATTTTTTTAAAACCGATTTTTTTTTCAACCGTCTTTTTTTTAACAACCGACTTTTTCAACCGATTTTTTTTTAAACCGATTTTTTTTTAAACCGATTTTTAAAACTGATTTTTTTTTTTAAAACCGACTTTTTTTAAACCGATTTTTTTTTCAACTGATTTTTTTAAACGATTTTTTTTAAACCGATTTTTTTAAAACCGATTGTTTTTTCAACCGACTTTTTTTAACAACCGACTTTTTTTCAACCGATTTTTTTTAAACCGATTTTTTTAAAAAAACGATTTTTTTCAACCGATTTTTTTTAAAACCGACTTTTTTTAAACCGATTTTTTTTCAACCGATTTTTTTCAACTGATTTTTTTAAACGATTTTTTTTTAAACCGATTTTTTTAAAACCGATTTTTTTTAAACCGATTTTTTTTAAAACTGATTTTTTTTTAAAACAGATTTTTTTCAACCGATTTTTTTTAAAACCGACTTTTTTTAAACCGATTTTTTTCAACCGATTTTTTTTCAACTGATTTTTTTAAACGATTTTTTTTTAAACCGATTTTTTTAAAACCGATTTTTTTTTCAACCGACTTTTTTTTAACAACCGACTTTTTCAACCGATTTTTTTTTAAACCGATTTTTTTTTAAACCGATTTTTAAAACTGATTTTTTTTTTTTAAAACCGACTTTTTTTAAACCGATTTTTTTTCAACCGATTTTTTTTAAAACCGACTTTTTTTAAACCGTTTTTTTTTTTCAACCTTTTTTTAAAACCAATTTTTTTTCAATCGATTTTTTTTAAACTGATTTTTTTTAAAACCGATTTTTTTTAAAACCGACTTTTTTCAACCGATTTTTTTTTCAACTGATTTTTTTAAACGATTTTTTTTAAACCGATTTTTTTAAAACCGATTTTTTTTTCAACCGACTTTTTTTAACAACCGACTTTTTTTCAACCGATTTTTTTTAAACCGATTTTTTTAAAAAAACGATTTTTTTCAACCGATTTTTTTTAAAACCGATTTTTTTTAAAACCGATTTTTTTTCAACCAATTTTTTTTTTAAACCGATTTTTTTGGTAGGCGACTTTTTTTCAACCGATTTTTTTTCACCGTTTTTTTTAACCGATTTTTTTTCTCAAACGATTTTTTTTCAACCAGTTTATGACTTTTTGTTGCACTTTGTTTTATTCTGTTTTTTCAGGTTTTGTTCTCATGTTTCCCAAAGCCTGTGTTTATACAATAAACTTTTGGTAGACGAGTTTTTTTTCAACCGATTTTTTTTAAAACTGATTTTTTTTAAAACCGATTTTTTTCAACCGATTTTTTTTAAAACCGATTTTTTTTAAAACCGACTTTTTTTAAACCGATTTTTTTTCAACCGATTTTTTTTCAACTGATTTTTTTAAACGATTTTTTTTTAAACCGATTTTTTTAAAACCGATTTTTTTTAAACCGATTTTTTTCAACCGATTTTTTTCAACCGACTTTTTTCAACCGACTTTTTTCAGTTTTATCAACTGACTTTTATCAACTGACTTTTATCAACTGACTTTTATCAACCGACTTTTTTCAACCGACTTTTTTCAACTGTCTTTTATCAACCGACATTTTTCAACTGACTTTTATCAACTGACTTTTTTTAACCGACTTTTTTCAACTGACTTTTATCAACCGACTTTTTTCAACCGACTTTTTTCAACTGACTTTTATCAACTGACTTTTATCAACTGACTTTTATCAACTGACTTTTTTCAACCGACTTTTTTCAACTGATTTTTTTAAACAATTTTTTTTAAACCGATTTTTTAAAAACCGATTTTTTTTTCAACCGACTTTTTTTAACAACCGACTTTTTTCAACCGATTTTTTTTTTAAACCGATTTTTTAAAAAAAACGATTTTTTTAAAAAAACGATTTTTTTTCAACCGATTTTTTTTAAAACCGACTTTTTTTCAACCGATTTTTTTTCAACCGATTTTTTTTAAAACCGATTTTTTTTTAAACCGATTTTTTTAAAAAAAAAGATTTTTTTTTTAAAAAAACGATTTTTTTTAAAAAAACGATTTTTTTAAAAAAAACGATTTTTTAAAAAATACGATTTTTTCAACCGATTTTTTTAAAACCGACTTTTTTTCAACCGATTTTTTTTTCAACCGATTTTTTTTAAAACCGATTTTTTTTCAACCAATTTTTTTTTTAAACCGATTTTTTTGGTAGGCGACTTTTTTTTCAACCGATTTTTTTTCAACTGACTTTTATCAACCGACTTTTTTCAACTGACTTTTTTCAACCGACTTTTTTTCCAACCGACTTTTTTCAACTGACTTTTATCAACTGACTTTTTTCAACTGACTTTTTTCAACTGACTTTTTTTAACCGACTTTTTTCAACTGACTTTTTTCAACCGACTTTTTTCAACTGACTTTTATCAACCGACTTTTTTCAACTGACTTTTATCAACTGACTTTTTTTAACCGACTTTTTTCAACTGACTTTTATCAACCGACTTTTTTCAACTGACTTTTATCAACTGACTTTTTTTAACCGACTTTTATCAACCGACTTTTTTCAACCGACTTTTTTCAACTGACTTTTATCAACCGACTTTTTTCAACTGACTTTTATCAACTGACTTTTTTTAACCGACTTTTTTCAACTGACTTTTATCAACCGACTTTTTTCAACTGACTTTTATCAACTGACTTTTTTTAACCGACTTTTTTCAACTGACTTTTATCAACCGACTTTTTTCAACCAACTTTTTTCAACTGACTTTTATCAACCGACATTTTTCAACTGACTTTTATCAACTGACTTTTTTTAACCGACTTTTTTCAACTGACTTTTATCAACCGACTTTTTTCAACCGACTTTTTTCAACTGACTTTTATCAACTGACTTTTTTTAAACCGATTTTTTTTTTTCAACCTTTTTTTTAAAACCAATTTTTTTTCAACTGATTTTTTTAAACGATTTTTTTTTAAACCGATTTTTTTAAAACCGATTTTTTTTAAACCGATTTTTTTTAAAACTGATTTTTTTTAAAACCGATTTTTTTCAACCGATTTTTTTTAAAACCGACTTTTTTTAAACCGATTTTTTTTCAACTGATTTTTTTAAACGATTTTTTTTAAACCGATTTTTTTAAAACCGATTTTTTTTTTCAACCGACTTTTTTTTAACAACAGACTTTTTCAACCGATTCTTTTTTAAACCGATTTTTTTTTCAACCGATTTTTAAAACTGATTTTTTTTTAAAACCGACTTTTTTTAAACCGATTTTTTTTCAACCGATTTTTTTTAAAACCGATTTTTTTTTCAACCGATTTTTTTTAAAACCGACTTTTTTTAAACCGATTTTTTTTTTCAACCTTTTTTTTAAAACCAATTTTTTTTCAACCGATTTTTTTTTAAACTGATTTTTTTTAAAACCGATTTTTTTTTCAACCGATTTTTTTTAAAACCGACTTTTTTCAACTGACTTTTATCAACCGACATTTTTCAACTGACTTTTATCAACTGACTTTTTTTAACCGACTTTTTTCAACTGACTTTTATCAACTGACTTTTTTTAACCGACTTTTTTCAACTGACTTTTATCAACCGACTTTTTTCAACCGACTTTTTTCAACTGACTTTTATCAACCGACTTTTTTCAACTGACTTTTATCAACTGACTTTTTTTAACCGACTTTTTTCAACTGACTTTTATCAACCGACTTTTTTCAACCAACTTTTTTCAACTGACTTTTATCAACCGACATTTTTCAACTGACTTTTATCAACTGACTTTTTTTAACCGACTTTTTTCAACTGACTTTTATCAACCGACTTTTTTCAACCGACTTTTTTCAACTGACTTTTATCAACTGACTTTTATCAACTGACTTTTATCAACTGACTTTTTTTAACCGACTTTTTTCAACTGACTGTTTTCAACTGATTTTTTTAAACAATTTTTTTTAAACCGATTTTTTAAAAACCGATTTTTTTTTCAACCGACTTTTTTTAAAACCGATTTTTTTTTAAACCGATTTTTTAAAAAAAAACGATTTTTTTAAAAAAAACGATTTTTTTTAAAAAACTGATGTTTTTTAAAAAAACGATTTTTTTCAACCGATTTTTTTAAAACCGACTTTTTTTCAACCGATTTTTTTGGTAGGCGACTTTTTTTTTAACCGATTTTTTTTCAACCGTTTTTTTTTAACCGATTTTTTTTCTCAACCAGTTTATGACTTTTTGTTGCACTTTGTTTTATTCTGTTTTTTCAGGTTTTGTTCTCATGTTTCCCAAAGCCTGTGTATATACAATAAACTTTTGGTAGACGAGTTTTTTTTCAACCGATTTTTTTTAAAATTGATTTTTTTTAAAACCGATTTTTTTCAACCGATTTTTTTTTAAACCGACTTTTTTTCAACCGTTTTTTTTCAACCGATTTTTTTTCAACTGATTTTTTTAAACGATTTTTTTTAAACCGATTTTTTTAAAACCGATTTTTTTTTTCAACCGACTTTTTTTCAACCGACTTTTATTCAACCGACTTTTTTTCCAACTGACTTTTATCCAACTGACTTTTTTCAAACGACTTTTTTAAACCGACTTTTTTCAACTGACTTTTTTCAACCGACTTTTTTTCCAACCGACTTTTTTCAACTGACTTTTATCAACCGACTTTTTTCAACTGACTTTTTTCAACTGACTTTTTTTAACCGACTTTTTTCAACCGACTTTTTTCAACTGACTTTTATCAACTGACTTTTTTCAACCGACTTTTTTCAACCGACTTTTTTCAACTGACTTTTATCAACCGACTTTTTTCAA
This sequence comes from Pelophylax lessonae, assembly GCF_965119305.1. NCBI lineage: Eukaryota > Metazoa > Chordata > Amphibia > Anura > Ranidae > Pelophylax > Pelophylax lessonae. The sequence continues at coordinate 538,852,260 of NC_138770.1, read as the reverse complement.
CTGACTTTTTTCAACTGACTTTTTTTAACCGACTTTTTTCAACTGACTTTTTTCAACCGACTTTTTTCAACTGACTTATCAACCGACTTTTTTCAACTGACTTTTATCAACTGACTTTTTTTAACCGACTTTTTTCAACTGACTTTTATCAACCGACTTTTTTCAACTGACTTTTATCAACTGACTTTTTTTAACCGACTTTTTCAACTGACTTTTATCAACCGACTTTTTTTAACCGACTTTTTTCAACTGACTTTTATCAACCGACTTTTTTCAACTGATTTTTTTAAACAATTTTTTTTAAACCGATTTTTTTAAAACCGATTTTTTTTTTCAACCGACTTTTTTTAACAACCGACTTTTTTTCAACCGATTTTTTTTTAAACCGATTTTTTTAAAAAAACGATTTTTTTAAAAAAACGATTTTTTTTCAACCGATTTTTTTTAAAACCGACTTTTTTTCAACCGATTTTTTTTCAACCGATTTTTTTTAAAACCGATTTTTTTTCAACCGATTTTTTTTAAAACCGACTTTTTTCAACTGACTTTTATCAACCGACATTTTTCAACTGACTTTTATCAACTGACTTTTTTTAACCGACTTTTTTCAACTGACTTTTATCAACTGACTTTTTTTAACCGACTTTTTTCAACTGACTTTTATCAACCGACTTTTTTCAACCGACTTTTTTCAACTGACTTTTATCAACCGACTTTTTTCAACTGACTTTTATCAACTGACTTTTTTTAACCGACTTTTTTCAACTGACTTTTATCAACCGACTTTTTTCAACCAACTTTTTTCAACTGACTTTTATCAACCGACATTTTTCAACTGACTTTTATCAACTGACTTTTTTTAACCGACTTTTTTCAACTGACTTTTATCAACCGACTTTTTTCAACCGACTTTTTTCAACTGACTTTTATCAACTGACTTTTATCAACTGACTTTTATCAACTGACTTTTTTTAACCGACTTTTTTCAACTGACTGTTTTCAACTGATTTTTTTAAACAATTTTTTTTAAACCGATTTTTTAAAAACCGATTTTTTTTTCAACCGACTTTTTTTAAAACCGATTTTTTTTTAAACCGATTTTTTAAAAAAAAACGATTTTTTTAAAAAAAACGATTTTTTTTAAAAAACTGATGTTTTTTAAAAAAACGATTTTTTTCAACCGATTTTTTTAAAACCGACTTTTTTTCAACCGATTTTTTTGGTAGGCGACTTTTTTTTTAACCGATTTTTTTTCAACCGTTTTTTTTTAACCGATTTTTTTTCTCAACCAGTTTATGACTTTTTGTTGCACTTTGTTTTATTCTGTTTTTTCAGGTTTTGTTCTCATGTTTCCCAAAGCCTGTGTATATACAATAAACTTTTGGTAGACGAGTTTTTTTTCAACCGATTTTTTTTAAAATTGATTTTTTTTAAAACCGATTTTTTTCAACCGATTTTTTTTTAAACCGACTTTTTTTCAACCGTTTTTTTTCAACCGATTTTTTTTCAACTGATTTTTTTAAACGATTTTTTTTAAACCGATTTTTTTAAAACCGATTTTTTTTTTCAACCGACTTTTTTTCAACCGACTTTTATTCAACCGACTTTTTTTCCAACTGACTTTTATCCAACTGACTTTTTTCAAACGACTTTTTTAAACCGACTTTTTTCAACTGACTTTTTTCAACCGACTTTTTTTCCAACCGACTTTTTTCAACTGACTTTTATCAACCGACTTTTTTCAACTGACTTTTTTCAACTGACTTTTTTTAACCGACTTTTTTCAACCGACTTTTTTCAACTGACTTTTATCAACTGACTTTTTTCAACCGACTTTTTTCAACCGACTTTTTTCAACTGACTTTTATCAACCGACTTTTTTCAACTGACTTTTTTCAACTGACTTTTTTTAACCGACTTTTTTCAACTGACTTTTTTCAACCGACTTTTTTCAACTGACTTATCAACCGACTTTTTTCAACTGACTTTTATCAACTGACTTTTTTTAACCGACTTTTTTCAACTGACTTTTATCAACCGACTTTTTTCAACTGACTTTTATCAACTGACTTTTTTTAACCGACTTTTTCAACTGACTTTTATCAACCGACTTTTTTTAACCGACTTTTTTCAACTGACTTTTATCAACCGACTTTTTTCAACTGATTTTTTTAAACAATTTTTTTTAAACCGATTTTTTTAAAACCGATTTTTTTTTTCAACCGACTTTTTTTAACAACCGACTTTTTTTCAACCGATTTTTTTTTAAACCGATTTTTTTAAAAAAACGATTTTTTTAAAAAAACGATTTTTTTAAAAAAACGATTTTTTTTCAACCGATTTTTTTTAAAACCGACTTTTTTTCAACCGATTTTTTTTCAACCGATTTTTTTTAAAACCGATTTTTTTTCAACCGATTTTTTTTAAAACCGACTTTTTTCAACTGACTTTTATCAACCGACATTTTTCAACTGACTTTTATCAACTGACTTTTTTTAACCGACTTTTTTCAACTGACTTTTATCAACTGACTTTTTTTAACCGACTTTTTTCAACTGACTTTTATCAACCGACTTTTTTCAACCGACTTTTTTCAACTGACTTTTATCAACCGACTTTTTTCAACTGACTTTTATCAACTGACTTTTTTTAACCGACTTTTTTCAACTGACTTTTATCAACCGACTTTTTTCAACCAACTTTTTTCAACTGACTTTTATCAACCGACATTTTTCAACTGACTTTTATCAACTGACTTTTTTTAACCGACTTTTTTCAACTGACTTTTATCAACCGACTTTTTTCAACCGACTTTTTTCAACTGACTTTTATCAACTGACTTTTATCAACTGACTTTTATCAACTGACTTTTTTTAACCGACTTTTTTCAACTGACTGTTTTCAACTGATTTTTTTAAACAATTTTTTTTAAACCGATTTTTTAAAAACCGATTTTTTTTTCAACCGACTTTTTTTAAAACCGATTTTTTTTTAAACCGATTTTTTAAAAAAAAACGATTTTTTTAAAAAAAACGATTTTTTTTAAAAAACTGATGTTTTTTAAAAAAACGATTTTTTTCAACCGATTTTTTTAAAACCGACTTTTTTTCAACCGATTTTTTTGGTAGGCGACTTTTTTTTTAACCGATTTTTTTTCAACCGTTTTTTTTAACCGATTTTTTTTCTCAACCAGTTTATGACTTTTTGTTGCACTTTGTTTTATTCTGTTTTTTCAGGTTTTGTTCTCATGTTTCCCAAAGCCTGTGTATATACAATAAACTTTTGGTAGACGAGTTTTTTTTCAACCGATTTTTTTTAAAATTGATTTTTTTTAAAACCGATTTTTTTCAACCGATTTTTTTTTAAACCGACTTTTTTTCAACCGTTTTTTTTCAACCGATTTTTTTTCAACTGATTTTTTTAAACGATTTTTTTTAAACCGATTTTTTTAAAACCGATTTTTTTTTTCAACCGACTTTTTTTCAACCGACTTTTATTCAACCGACTTTTTTTCCAACTGACTTTTATCCAACTGACTTTTTTCAAACGACTTTTTTAAACCGACTTTTTTCAACTGACTTTTTTCAACCGACTTTTTTTCCAACCGACTTTTTTCAACTGACTTTTATCAACCGACTTTTTTCAACTGACTTTTTTCAACTGACTTTTTTTAACCGACTTTTTTCAACCGACTTTTTTCAACTGACTTTTATCAACTGACTTTTTTCAACCGACTTTTTTCAACCGACTTTTTTCAACTGACTTTTATCAACCGACTTTTTTCAACTGACTTTTTTCAACTGACTTTTTTTAACCGACTTTTTTCAACTGACTTTTTTCAACCGACTTTTTTCAACTGACTTATCAACCGACTTTTTTCAACTGACTTTTATCAACTGACTTTTTTTAACCGACTTTTTTCAACTGACTTTTATCAACCGACTTTTTTCAACTGACTTTTATCAACTGACTTTTTTTAACCGACTTTTTCAACTGACTTTTATCAACCGACTTTTTTTAACCGACTTTTTTCAACTGACTTTTATCAACCGACTTTTTTCAACTGATTTTTTTAAACAATTTTTTTTAAACCGATTTTTTTAAAACCGATTTTTTTTTTCAACCGACTTTTTTTAACAACCGACTTTTTTTCAACCGATTTTTTTTTAAACCGATTTTTTTAAAAAAACGATTTTTTTAAAAAAACGATTTTTTTTAAAACCGACTTTTTTTCAACCGATTTTTTTTCAACCGATTTTTTTTAAAACCGATTTTTTTTAAACCGATTTTTTTAAAAAACCGTTTTTTTTAACTGACTTTTTTTAACCGACTTTTTTCAACCGACTTTTTTCAACTGACTTTTATCAACTGACTTTTTTCAACCGACTTTTTTCAACTGACTTTTATCAACCGACTTTTTTCAACTGACTTTTTTCAACTGACTTTTTTTAACCGACTTTTTTCAACTGACTTTTTTCAACCGACTTTTTTCAACTGACTTATCAACCGACTTTTTTCAACTGACTTTTATCAACTGACTTTTTTTAACCGACTTTTTTCAACTGACTTTTATCAACCGACTTTTTTCAACTGACTTTTATCAACTGACTTTTTTTAACCGACTTTTTTCAACTGACTTTTATCAACCGACTTTTTTTAACCGACTTTTTTCAACTGACTTTTATCAACCGACTTTTTTCAACTGATTTTTTTAAACAATTTTTTTTAAACCGATTTTTTTAAAACCGATTTTTTTTTTCAACCGACTTTTTTTAACAACCGACTTTTTTTCAACCGATTTTTTTTTAAACCGATTTTTTTAAAAAAACGATTTTTTTAAAAAAACGATTTTTTTTCAACCGATTTTTTTTAAAACCGACTTTTTTTCAACCGATTTTTTTTCAACCGACTTTTTTTAAAACCGATTTTTTTTTAAACCGATTTTTTAAAAAAAAACGATTTTTTTAAAAAAAACGATTTTTTTTAAAAAACTGATGTTTTTTAAAAAAACGATTTTTTTCAACCGATTTTTTTAAAACCGACTTTTTTTCAACCGATTTTTTTGGTAGGCGACTTTTTTTTTAACCGATTTTTTTTCAACCGTTTTTTTTTAACCGATTTTTTTTCTCAACCAGTTTATGACTTTTTGTTGCACTTTGTTTTATTCTGTTTTTTCAGGTTTTGTTCTCATGTTTCCCAAAGCCTGTGTATATACAATAAACTTTTGGTAGACGAGTTTTTTTTCAACCGATTTTTTTTAAAATTGATTTTTTTTAAAACCGATTTTTTTCAACCGATTTTTTTTTAAACCGACTTTTTTTCAACCGTTTTTTTTCAACCGATTTTTTTTCAACTGATTTTTTTAAACGATTTTTTTTAAACCGATTTTTTTAAAACCGATTTTTTTTTTCAACCGACTTTTTTTCAACCGACTTTTATTCAACCGACTTTTTTTCCAACTGACTTTTATCCAACTGACTTTTTTCAAACGACTTTTTTAAACCGACTTTTTTCAACTGACTTTTTTCAACCGACTTTTTTTCCAACCGACTTTTTTCAACTGACTTTTATCAACCGACTTTTTTCAACTGACTTTTTTCAACTGACTTTTTTTAACCGACTTTTTTCAACCGACTTTTTTCAACTGACTTTTATCAACTGACTTTTTTCAACCGACTTTTTTCAACCGACTTTTTTCAACTGACTTTTATCAACCGACTTTTTTCAACTGACTTTTTTCAACTGACTTTTTTTAACCGACTTTTTTCAACTGACTTTTTTCAACCGACTTTTTTCAACTGACTTATCAACCGACTTTTTTCAACTGACTTTTATCAACTGACTTTTTTTAACCGACTTTTTTCAACTGACTTTTATCAACCGACTTTTTTCAACTGACTTTTATCAACTGACTTTTTTTAACCGACTTTTTCAACTGACTTTTATCAACCGACTTTTTTTAACCGACTTTTTTCAACTGACTTTTATCAACCGACTTTTTTCAACTGATTTTTTTAAACAATTTTTTTTAAACCGATTTTTTTAAAACCGATTTTTTTTTTCAACCGACTTTTTTTAACAACCGACTTTTTTTCAACCGATTTTTTTTTAAACCGATTTTTTTAAAAAAACGATTTTTTTAAAAAAACGATTTTTTTTCAACCGATTTTTTTTAAAACCGACTTTTTTTCAACCGATTTTTTTTCAACCGATTTTTTTTAAAACCGATTTTTTTTCAACCGATTTTTTTTAAAACCGACTTTTTTCAACTGACTTTTATCAACCGACATTTTTCAACTGACTTTTATCAACTGACTTTTTTTAACCGACTTTTTTCAACTGACTTTTATCAACTGACTTTTTTTAACCGACTTTTTTCAACTGACTTTTATCAACCGACTTTTTTCAACCGACTTTTTTCAACTGACTTTTATCAACCGACTTTTTTCAACTGACTTTTATCAACTGACTTTTTTTAACCGACTTTTTTCAACTGACTTTTATCAACTGACTTTTTTCAACCAACTTTTTTCAACTGACTTTTATCAACCGACATTTTTCAACTGACTTTTATCAACTGACTTTTTTTAACCGACTTTTTTCAACTGACTTTTATCAACCGACTTTTTTCAACCGACTTTTTTCAACTGACTTTTATCAACTGACTTTTATCAACTGACTTTTATCAACTGACTTTTTTTAACCGACTTTTTTCAACTGACTGTTTTCAACTGATTTTTTTAAACAATTTTTTTTAAACCGATTTTTTAAAAACCGATTTTTTTTTCAACCGACTTTTTTTAAAACCGATTTTTTTTTAAACCGATTTTTTAAAAAAAAACGATTTTTTTAAAAAAAACGATTTTTTTTAAAAAACTGATGTTTTTTAAAAAAACGATTTTTTTCAACCGATTTTTTTAAAACCGACTTTTTTTCAACCGATTTTTTTGGTAGGCGACTTTTTTTTTAACCGATTTTTTTTCAACCGTTTTTTTTTAACCGATTTTTTTTCTCAACCAGTTTATGACTTTTTGTTGCACTTTGTTTTATTCTGTTTTTTCAGGTTTTGTTCTCATGTTTCCCAAAGCCTGTGTATATACAATAAACTTTTGGTAGACGAGTTTTTTTTCAACCGATTTTTTTTAAAATTGATTTTTTTTAAAACCGATTTTTTTCAACCGATTTTTTTTTAAACCGACTTTTTTTCAACCGTTTTTTTTCAACCGATTTTTTTTCAACTGATTTTTTTAAACGATTTTTTTTAAACCGATTTTTTTAAAACCGATTTTTTTTTTCAACCGACTTTTTTTCAACCGACTTTTATTCAACCGACTTTTTTTCCAACTGACTTTTATCCAACTGACTTTTTTCAAACGACTTTTTTAAACCGACTTTTTTCAACTGACTTTTTTCAACCGACTTTTTTTCCAACCGACTTTTTTCAACTGACTTTTATCAACCGACTTTTTTCAACTGACTTTTTTCAACTGACTTTTTTTAACCGACTTTTTTCAACCGACTTTTTTCAACTGACTTTTATCAACTGACTTTTTTCAACCGACTTTTTTCAACCGACTTTTTTCAACTGACTTTTATCAACCGACTTTTTTCAACTGACTTTTTTCAACTGACTTTTTTTAACCGACTTTTTTCAACTGACTTTTTTCAACCGACTTTTTTCAACTGACTTATCAACCGACTTTTTTCAACTGACTTTTATCAACTGACTTTTTTTAACCGACTTTTTTCAACTGACTTTTATCAACCGACTTTTTTCAACTGACTTTTATCAACTGACTTTTTTTAACCGACTTTTTCAACTGACTTTTATCAACCGACTTTTTTTAACCGACTTTTTTCAACTGACTTTTATCAACCGACTTTTTTCAACTGATTTTTTTAAACAATTTTTTTTAAACCGATTTTTTTAAAACCGATTTTTTTTTTCAACCGACTTTTTTTAACAACCGACTTTTTTTCAACCGATTTTTTTTTAAACCGATTTTTTTAAAAAAACGATTTTTTTAAAAAAACGATTTTTTTTCAACCGATTTTTTTTAAAACCGACTTTTTTTCAACCGATTTTTTTTCAACCGATTTTTTTTAAAACCGATTTTTTTTAAACCGATTTTTTTAAAAAACCGTTTTTTTTAACTGACTTTTTTTAACCGACTTTTTTCAACCGACTTTTTTCAACTGACTTTTATCAACTGACTTTTTTCAACCGACTTTTTTCAACCGACTTTTTTCAACTGACTTTTATCAACCGACTTTTTTCAACTGACTTTTTTCAACTGACTTTTTTTAACCGACTTTTTTCAACTGACTTTTTTCAACCGACTTTTTTCAACTGACTTATCAACCGACTTTTTTCAACTGACTTTTATCAACTGACTTTTTTTAACCGACTTTTTTCAACTGACTTTTATCAACCGACTTTTTTCAACTGACTTTTATCAACTGACTTTTTTTAACCGACTTTTTTCAACTGACTTTTATCAACCGACTTTTTTTAACCGACTTTTTTCAACTGACTTTTATCAACCGACTTTTTTCAACTGATTTTTTTAAACAATTTTTTTTAAACCGATTTTTTTAAAACCGATTTTTTTTTTCAACCGACTTTTTTTAACAACCGACTTTTTTTCAACCGATTTTTTTTTAAACCGATTTTTTTAAAAAAACGATTTTTTTAAAAAAACGATTTTTTTTCAACCGATTTTTTTTAAAACCGACTTTTTTTCAACCGATTTTTTTTCAACCGATTTTTTTTAAAACCGATTTTTTTTAAACCGATTTTTTTAAAAAAACGTTTTTTTAAAAAAAACGATTTTTTTAAAAAAAACCGATTTTTTTAAAAAAAACGATTTTTTTCAACCGATTTTTTTAAAACCGACTTTTTTTCAACCGATTTTTTTTTCAACCGATTTTTTTTAAAACCGACTTTTTTTAAACCGATTTTTTTTTTCAACCTTTTTTTTAAAACCAATTTTTTTTCAACCGATTTTTTTTTAAACTGATTTTTTTTAAAACCGATTTTTTTTCAACCGATTTTTTTTAAAACCGACTTTTTTTAAACCGATTTTTTTTTTCAACCTTTTTTTTAAAACCAATTTTTTTTCAACCGATTTTTTTTTAAACTGATTTTTTTTAAAACCGATTTTTTTTAAAACCGACTTTTTTTCAACCGATTTTTTTTCAACTGATTTTTTTAAATGATTTTTTTAAAACCGATTTTTTTCAACCGATTTTTTTTAAAACCGACTTTTTTAAAACCGATTTTTTTTCAACCGATTTTTTTCATCCGATTTTTTTTAAAACCGACTTTTTTTCAACTGATTTTTTTTCAACCGATTTTTTTTCAACTGATTTTTTTTGACGATTTTTTTTAAACCGATTTTTTTAAAACTGATTTTTTTTAAACCGATTTTTTTTAAAACATTTTTTTTAAAACCGATTTTTTTCAACCGATTTTTTTTAAAACCGACTTTTTTTAAACCGATTTTTTTTAAAACTGATTTTTTTTAAACCGATTTTTTTTAAAACATTTTTTTTAAAACCGATTTTTTTCAACCGATTTTTTTTAAAACCGACTTTTTTTAAACCGATTTTTTTTTTTCAACCTTTTTTTTAAAACCAATTTTTTTTAAAACTGATTTTTTTTAAAACCGACTTTTTTAATACCTTCTGATGATACTATCTGAGGGATATATGACCTTGTTTTTTGGCACTGGATAGATCTTGCTAATATTTTTCCGCATTTGTTTCCTGACTCATAAGTAACTTTCCTGACAGACTCCATGGCAGCTTACGTGTGGGTTAGTCCCGCCTCCTCCTACCTCATAGGACCCTACTCCCATAAATTTTTACTCCGTGCCAGAGGCCGTGTTCCTTTTTTGTCCTCCTTCTGAAAGGATTATGGTCAAATCTTACCTCATGAAGATTCCCGATTCAGGCCTGGCGGTCTGCACGTTGTATCGAGTGGTGTCCCCTTCATGTCCAGCACGCCCTAGCTATTAGCAGGGTAGGACACGGGCGTGGAGTCAGTTGTCAGAAGAGCTTACAAACCTGGCCAATGGCAGGCAAAGCAACATTTGGCCAATCGTCCCAGCTATTAGCGGGAGGCCCATTAATACGCCCCATCATGTGTGCAGCCGCGGTGTCCGTATGGTCCAAGGTCTGATCGTGGAAGTGGTGATGTACCCCTGCTTTACATTCTATGGCAGCAGTTTGTTTGTGTATATTCTCCTGTTGTTTGTTACTTATCTCTCCCTGGAGTCTAGTTTGGCTGTGGGATGCATGGTGTTCCATTCCACGTCCTTCCCCTCCGCTCCACTGCTTCCTGGTGTCTTCCAGGCTCGATCTGAATCGAGGCTTGGTTCACACAGGTGGGGGGGGGCGGTGCCTTCCAGGCTCGATCTGAATCGAGGCTTGGTTTGCACAGGTGGGGGGGGGGGCGGTGCCTTCCAGGCTCGATCTGAATCGAGGCTTGGTTTGCACAGGTGGGGGGAGGGGGGCGGTGACAACATTCCAGGAGCAAATTCAAATAGCTGTCAGTTTCAGCTATCTGTGGGTTTGTTCAGCAGTGTTTCCAGCGGCTTCCCCGTGCTCTGCAGGAATCTTTTAAAGGTGAGAGATGGCTGTGATTATGCTGAATAGGCTTCCTGCCTGCTTTCTGCATGTCACTCATTCATGATCTCTTGCAGTTTCCTAAAGTTATATGGATGTCTCACTGCCCCCTGGTGGCCAGCCCTTACATTACAGGTAAGATTGGTTTTATTTCTCTACCTGTAATGTTTGGGTTTTTTTTTTTTTTTTTTGCTGTTCTGTTGAGTCTTTATTTTCTTTCCTAAAGCCCTTCTAGGTCTGAAAGACGTCACTCAGCCCGTGAAGATAAAGATCCTCCCAGGTCGCAAACGCGGCATTCATCATCAAGTTCCAGGCGCCATCGATCGTCCTCTAGGCGACATGGTGAAGAGTCTGGAGCTACTTCAGGACACCGCCACTCTGACAAAAGATCCTGCTGGGGATGTGGGGCACAGGTGCCTGATGGAAAGTCGCTCTGTGAGCCCTGTTTTGCACATGCTGCAAACGAAAGGGAAGACAGCAACCAGCAGATGGAGTCGCTGGTCAGGCGAGTAGTTAAGGAGTCCTTAAAAACCTTGGATCCTGCTCGTGCTGGAACTTCCTCCCCCAGGATGGCGAGTACTCCGGCTGGTGAAAATATTCATATCCCTGGGCCTTCCCAGCACAGTCACTCCTCATCTGACTACTCTGAGGGTGAGCTTGAAGCAGACGACCCTGGTGCGGGTTTTGACTTTGCCATGGTTCCCTCCTTGGTTAAAGCTGTGAAGGAAGCCCTGAAGTGGGATGAGCCGGTAGAGTCACCCTCTAAACAGAAGAGGTATTTTAAGCACCTCAAAAAGGAACGCCCTTTCTTTCCCCTGTTAGGGGAGGTTGGCGAAATCATTACAGACGAATGGGGCTGCACAGAGAGAAAAAACTCTCTACTCTCCAAAATGAATAAAATGTACCCATTTAAAACGGAAGAGGTTAAACACCTGGAATCTGCACCTCTGGTGGATGCAGCACTGATGCGTCTGGTGCGTCATGTCACACTTCCGCTTGAAGACACAGTCACCTTTAAGGATGGCCTTGAGAGACGCATTGATTCAGACCTCAAGCGCATCTATGTGTCAGCAGGAATGGCATGCAAGCCAGCATTGGCTCTCGCAGTCCTGTCTAAAGCAATGGAGGTGTGGACAGACAGTGTGGACACAACACTCAGAAGCGTGTCGGAAGAAGTCGCAAGAAATTCGCCAATACATGAGCTTAGGCTGGTGGTAGCTTTTTTGGGGGAGGCCTCCCTAGACATGGTCCGCCTTGCGGCACGGGTAATGCTTTCATCGGTCACTGCAAAACGGGCTCTTTGGTTACGTCCTTGGTTGGCCGATCCTGCGTCAAAACAGGCCTGGTGCCGAATTCCATTTGAGGGGTCCTCCCTATTCGGCAACAAGTTAGAAAGCGCCATTTCCCGTGCCACAGGTGGTAAGTCGGGGTTCCTTCCCCAGGATAGGCGCTTGCTGGACCAGAAGAGGTCTCATCCCAGGCAAGGGGCTGATCGATCAAGGGATGCCCGCCTATATAAGCCTGGCCGTCAATTCCGAAAGAACTGGAGAAGACCGCAGCCTTCAGGACAGAAAGCACCCAGAGGAGGGTCTTCTGGTGGTCGGGATGCCACGAAGTCTTTTTGACATTGTGCCTGCCCAGGCGGAGCAAGTCGGGGCTCGGCTACTACGCTTCCAACACGTCTGGGCAGCCTCGATAAACGACTTCTGGGTTGTCAAGACAGTATCAACAGGCCATTCCTGGAAATTCTGCAGTCCGCCCAGACTGAGGTTCATTCCAACCTCATTGCCACAGTCAGAAGAGAAAAGACAAGGCCTTCTGTCTTACGTAGATCTGTTGGTGGCTCAAGGCGCAGTGGTTCCAGTTCCAACCAACGAGAAGTTCCAGGGTCTATACTCCCCTCTCTTCTTGGTTCAGAAAAAGAGCGGTGCTTGGAGACCGGTCATAGACCTCACGCACCTGAACTCTTTTATCAAGAAGGAGAAATTCAAGATGGAGATGCTATTCACCATCCGTCAAGCAATACAACCGGTAGACTGGCTTGTGTCAATCGACCTCAAGGACGCCTATTTCCATGTGCCAGTGGCAGCAGATTACCAGAAGTTCCTACGATTCGCAGTAGATCAGAATCATCTACAATTTGTCTGTCTCCCGTTTGGGCTTACTACATCGCCGCGGGTATTCTCAAAGGTCTTACTAGCAGTGGTGGCTTTGATCAGGACCAAAGGCGTCCGTCTACACCATTATCTGGATGACCTGCTCCTGCTGTCACAAGACCGAGAACAACTTCTGGTACACAGGTCTCAGGTAATAGCCACTCTTCGCGAGTTCGGCTGGTTACTGAACATGGAGAAGAGCCACCTGGAGCCTACCCAGTCGTTAATATTTCTGGGAGCTCAGTTCGACACAAGTCGAGGCACAATTTCTTTGCCCCTCGAGAAGATCCCGGTAGTCAGGGACAGGGTACGCCTAGCTATGACGGCCACTCACCTTCGAGCATCTCAGTGTCTAAGAGTGGTTGGGACCATGGTAGCCACGACTCCAATGGTGAAGTGGGCACAGTGGAAAATGCGGCCTTTCCAAGTGGGGTTTCTCCATCAGTGGCGTCCAGGAGATCAAAATCACCTAATTCGCATAACATCATCAATGCGGGAGAGCCTTCCATGGTGGCTGCAGAGCAAAAATCTCCTCAATTGCCATTCCATCATGCCCATCTCTTGGATCACAGTTACCACGGATGCCAGCAACACCGGATGGGGTGCCCTCTGTCAGACAGAGATAGCCCAGGGCAGCTGGGATTTCCAAGCTCACAGGGTAGTGTCAAATACTCTAGAATTGCGAGCCGCGTTCTGCGCTCTGAAAGCATTCCGTCACCTAATAGAAGGGTCTTCTGTGATCCTGAGGATGGACAATACGACCGCGGTCTCCTATGTGAAGCGACAAGGAGGCACTCGCAGTCGCTCCCTGTTGAAGGAGGTAGATCCAATCTTATATTGGGCCCAGAAACACCTGGTCAACCTCACTGCAGTGTTTCTTCCAGGGGTACAGAATGTTCAAGCGGACTTCCTCTCAAGAGTCCGCTTGGACAACAACGAATGGAGCCTTCACAACGATGTCTTCCAGTGGCTCACTTCTCTGGAATTTCACCCGGAAGTGGATCTATTTGCATCTCCATGCAATCACAAGCTTCCGAAGTATTATGTGAGGTTCCGTTGTCCCCAAGCCTTTGGGACGGATGCTCTGACAGACCATTGGAGATTCCAGAGGGCGTATGCCTTTCCCCCAGTTCCTGTCATTCTCCGGTTCCTGGCGAGGCTCAGGATGGAAGATGTGGAAGTGCTAACAATAGCCCCATACTGGCCGAACAGGCCATGGTTTCCACTGCTGATGCTCCTCAGTTTTCGGGATCCAGTTCCTCTACCCATCAGGCCGGACCTTCTGTCTTTCTTAAAAGTCAGTTGATAAAAGTCAGTTGATAAAAGTCAGTTGAAAAAAGTCGGTTAAAAAAAGTCAGTTGATAAAAGTCAGTTGAAAAATGTCGGTTGATAAAAGTCAGTTGAAAAAAGTCGGTTGAAAAAAGTCAGTTGATAAAAGTCAGTTGAAAAATGTCGGTTGATAAAAGTCAGTTGAAAAAAGTCGGTTGAAAAATGTCGGTTGATAAAAGTCAGTTGAAAAAAGTCGGTTGAAAAAAGTCAGTTGATAAAAGTCAGTTGAAAAATGTCGGTTGATAAAAGTCAGTTGAAAAAAGTCGGTTGAAAAAAGTCGGTTGATAAAAGTCAGTTGAAAAAAGTCGGTTGGAAAAAAAGTCGGTTGAAAAAAGTCAGTTGAAAAAAGTCGGTTGATAAAAGTCAGTTGAAAAAAAATCGGTTGAAAAAAAAGTCGCCTACCAAAAAAATCGGTTTAAAAAAAAAATTGGTTGAAAAAAAAATCGGTTTTAAAAAAAATCAGTTGAAAAAAAATCGGTTGAAAAAAAGTCGGTTTTAAAAAAAATCGTTTTTTTAAAAAAATCGTTTTTTTTAAAAAATCGGTTTAAAAAAAAATCGGTTGAAAAAAAGTCGGTTGTTAAAAAAAGTCGGTTGAAAAAAAAAATCGGTTTTTAAAAAATCGGTTTAAAAAAAATTGTTTAAAAAAATCAGTTGAAAAAAGTCAGTTGAAAAAAGTCGGTTAAAAAAAGTCAGTTGATAAAAGTCAGTTGATAAAAGTCAGTTGATAAAAGTCAGTTGATAAGTCAGTTGAAAAAAGTCGGTTGAAAAAAGTCGGTTGATAAAAGTCGGTTGAAAAAAGTCGGTTAAAAATAGTCAGTTGATAAAAGTCAGTTGAAAAATGTCGGTTGATAAAAGACAGTTGAAAAAAGTCGGTTGAAAAAAAAATCGGTTTTAAAAAAATCGGTTTTAAAAAAATCGGTTTAAAAAAAATCGTTTAAAAAAATCAGTTGAAAAAAAATCGGTTGAAAAAAAGTCGGTTGAAAAAAGTCGGTTTTAAAGACTTTTATCAACTGACTTTTTTCAACTGACTTTTATCAACTGACTTTTTTTAACCGACTTTTTTCAACTGACTTTTATCAACCGACTTTTTTCAACCGACATTTTTCAACTGACTTTTATCAACTGACTTTTTTTAACCGACTTTTTTCAACTGACTTTTATCAACCGACTTTTTTCAACCGACTTTTTTCAACTGACTTTTATCAACTGACTTTTATCAACTGACTTTTTTTAACCGACTTTTTTCAACTGACTTTTTTCAACTGATTTTTTTAAACAATTTTTTTTAAACCGATTTTTTAAAAACCGATTTTTTTTCAACCGACTTTTTTTAACAACCGACTTTTTTTCAACCGATTTTTTTTTAAACCGAGTTTTTTAAAAAAACGATTTTTTTTAAAAAACCGATTTTTTTTTCAACCGATTTTTTTTAAAACCGACTTTTTTTCAACCGATTTTTTTTCAACCGATTTTTTTTTTTTAAAACCGATTTTTTTTTAAACCGATTTTTTTTAAAAAAACGATTTTTTTAAAAAAACCATTTTTTTCAACCGATTTTTTTAAAACCGACTTTTTTTCAACCGATTTTTTTTCAACCGATTTTTTTTTTTAAAACCGATTTTTTTTCAACCAATTTTTTTTTTTAAACCGATTTTTTTGGTAGGCGACTTTTTTTTCAACCGATTTTTTTTCAACCGTTTTTTTTAACCGATTTTTTTTCTCAACCGATTTTTTTTCAACCAGTTTATGACTTTTTGTTGCACTTTGTTTTATTTTGTTTTTTCAGGTTTTGTTCTCATGTTTCCCAAAGCCTGTGTTTATACAATAAACTTTTGGTAGACGAGTTTTTTTTCAACCGATTTTTTTTAAAACTGATTTTTTTTAAAACCGATTTTTTTCAACCGATTTTTTTTAAAACCGACTTTTTTTAAACCGATTTTTTTAAACGATTTTTTTTTAAACCGATTTTTTTAAAACCGATTTTTTTTAAACCGATTTTTTTTAAAACTGATTTTTTTTAAAACCGATTTTTTTCAACCGATTTTTTTCAACTGACTTTTATCAACCGACTTTTTTCAACCGACTTTTTTCAACTGACTTTTATCAACTGACTTTTATCAACTGACTTTTATCAACCGACTTTTTTCAACCGACTTTTTTCAACTGTCTTTTATCAACCGACATTTTTCAACTGACTTTTATCAACTGACTTTTTTTAACCGACTTTTTTCAACTGACTTTTATCAACCGACTTTTTTCAACCGACTTTTTTCAACTGACTTTTATCAACTGACTTTTATCAACTGACTTTTATCAACTGACTTTTTTTAACCGACTTTTTTCAACTGATTTTTTTAAACAATTTTTTTTAAACCGATTTTTTTAAAAACCGATTTTTTTTTCAACCGACTTTTTTTAACAACCGACTTTTTTCAACCGATTTTTTTTTTAAACCGATTTTTTAAAAAAAACGATTTTTTTAAAAAAACGATTTTTTTTCAACCGATTTTTTTTAAAACCGACTTTTTTTCAACCGATTTTTTTTCAACCGATTTTTTTTAAAACCGATTTTTTTTTAAACCGATTTTTTTAAAAAAAAAGATTTTTTTTTTAAAAAAACGATTTTTTTTAAAAAAACGATTTTTTTAAAAAAAACGATTTTTTAAAAAATACGATTTTTTCAACCGATTTTTTTAAAACCGACTTTTTTTCAACCGATTTTTTTTTCAACCGATTTTTTTTAAAACCGATTTTTTTTCAACCAATTTTTTTTTTAAACCGATTTTTTTGGTAGGCGACTTTTTTTTCAACCGATTTTTTTTCAACTGACTTTTATCAACCGACTTTTTTCAACTGACTTTTTTCAACCGACTTTTTTTCCAACCGACTTTTTTCAACTGACTTTTATCAACTGACTTTTTTCAACTGACTTTTTTCAACTGACTTTTTTTAACCGACTTTTTTCAACTGACTTTTTTCAACCGACTTTTTTCAACTGACTTTTATCAACCGACTTTTTTCAACTGACTTTTATCAACTGACTTTTTTTAACCGACTTTTTTCAACTGACTTTTATCAACCGACTTTTTTCAACTGACTTTTATCAACTGACTTTTTTTAACCGACTTTTATCAACCGACTTTTTTCAACCGACTTTTTTCAACTGACTTTTATCAACCGACTTTTTTCAACTGACTTTTATCAACTGACTTTTTTTAACCGACTTTTTTCAACTGACTTTTATCAACCGACTTTTTTCAACCGACTTTTTTCAACTGACTTTTATCAACCGACTTTTTTCAACTGACTTTTATCAACCGACTTTTTTCAACCGACTTTTTTCAACTGACTTTTATCAACCGACTTTTTTCAACTGACTTTTATCAACTGACTTTTTTTAACCGACTTTTTTCAACTGACTTTTATCAACCGACTTTTTTCAACCGACTTTTTTCAACCGACTTTTTTCAACTGACTTTTATCAACTGACTTTTTTTAAACCGATTTTTTTTTTTTCAACCTTTTTTTTAAAACCAATTTTTTTTCGACTGATTTTTTTAAACGATTTTTTTTTAAACCGATTTTTTTAAAACCGATTTTTTTTAAACCGATTTTTTTTTAAAACTGATTTTTTTTAAAACCGATTTTTTTCAACCGATTTTTTTTTAAAACCGACTTTTTTTAAACCGATTTTTTTCAACCGATTTTTTTTCAACTGATTTTTTTAAACGATTTTTTTTTAAACCGATTTTTTTAAAACCGATTTTTTTTTTCAACCGACTTTTTTTTAACAACAGACTTTTTCAACCGATTTTTTTTTAAACCGATTTTTTTTTCAACCGATTTTTTTTAAAACCGACTTTTTTTAAACCGATTTTTTTTTTCAACCTTTTTTTTAAAACCAATTTATTTTCAACCGATTTTTTTTTAAACTGATTTTTTTTAAAACCGATTTTTTTTTTCAACCGATTTTTTTTAAAACCGACTTTTTTTAAACAGATATCCCTCAATAGGAAGAGAAAAAAGGGGACGCCATAGCATAACACCACAAAAAATATAATAAATAATATAGTAGAGAAGTGACCCAGCAACTCCAAAGTGAAATGGAAAAAATATGAAAACACCTCAGTGTGATAATGGGAGGGTAGGAATAGGTACTTCTTACCAGAAACAAGAAGAGAAGTGCACAATATGAACCTCTATTATATGCAGAAGGAGGAGGGCACACAGTGGGAATCCTCTTCCGATAGGGGAAGTAAGGAAGGGAGAGGAGTAAACCAGTAATCCCTGCACCCGGTAAAAATGAATCCTTACCAGACCACAGTAAGGAAAAAACTTTTATGGGACAAAGAATGTTGATTGAAGATACAAGGAGATCAAACGATCAGACCAATCTTTCAAATATGTGGCATTCTTAAGTGATAGCTCTGCATCATAAAAAAAGAGAGGGGAACGCCATAGCATAAAACCCAACACAAATTTAATAAGTAAAAAGGGGTTACAGTCGCATGAATAAGCAAAAATAACGCCCAAACGATACAAGACAGAAGCCGCCGGCCGGACAGCTTACCGCCCGCACTTCCTGGTAGCAGAGGGATAAGGTCAGCACGCCATGATCGGACGCGTTTCGTCAGAGATGACGTTATCTTGATGTGGGTGCGTTGACATGACCACATGGACATGGAACTATTCAAAGTGCCCATGCTCCAATCACAGTGAAACTTCACTTCAAAACAACACTCTGTGCAGTGCTTGTGCACCCCACATGGATGTAGACTCTCCAAATACTATTGACCCTCTTGTGCACAGAGGGGTCAAAGCATGGCAGGTATTTAACAGCTTCCGGACCGCCCACCGCACTTTTCATGCGGCAGGACAGCCCGGCTGCGCAGAGCAACGTATCTGTACGTTGTTTCTTCCTCTTGGTCTGGTGCGCACATGCACGCCACCGGCAAAGCGCTCCCACTGTGATTGGACAGCGGAAGCCAATAAGCGGGTCCGGTGGACCCTATGTCTTCTGGAACCCACCGATTGTTCCCGAAGCAGAGAGAACTTCGTTCTGCCTATGTAAACAAGGCAGATCGCTGCTCTGTCAGGGGAAAAGATAGAGATCTTGTGTTCTTTCTAAACAGGAACACGAAATCTCTGTAAAAATATCCCATAGTTTGTAGATGCGATAACTGTTGCACAGACCAATTAATATATGCTTATTGTGATTTTTTTTTTACCAAACACATGTAGCAGAATTCATATTGGCCTAAATTGATGAAGAAGTTCAATTTTTTTTACATTTCTTTATTGAATATGTTTTATAGCAGAAAGTAAAAAAATATGTTTTTTTTTTTTCAAAATTGTCACTCTTTTTTTGTTTATAGAGCAAAAAGAAATACCCTGCAGAGGTGATCAAATACCACCAAAAGAAAGCTCTATTTTGTGGTAAAAAAAGAGCAGTTTTATTTGGGTACAGTGTTGCACGACCACGCAATTGTCAGTTAAAATAATGCATTGCCGCATCGCAAAAAATGGCCTGGTCATTAAGGGGGTAAACTCTTATGGGGCTGAAGTGATTAAGCAATACTTCCACTTCTCCAACCCACTAAAGAGCAAGGCCCAGGGGTGAATGCCAAATTCTCTGTATTAGACCAGGAGATAGGAAAGCCCCGACACAAAGAATTTCATTGTGCACTTCTCTTTATTAATTAAACCAGTGACATAACAAACACAATTCACTCACATACTATCTATTGTGCCTTTTTGGCACTTGGTATATCCAGCAGTATCGTTACCCTGCCGCTGTCTGTGATCTGAGTGACCGGAACCAGCCTGCGTTCCACAGGAAGGATGTGACATCACTGGAAGTGACACGCGTGCCTGGAAATCCCTCCCCTACGCATTTCGCTCTATCACAAGCGTCTTCTGGATTTCAGAAAAAGGATTAGCCTGGCAACTAGCATTTGCAGAATGAGTCAGCAATGACTGCTGACATATTCTTCCCAGGAAACATTTTTCTAAACTCGTTATTGAAAAAATTATATAATCTATAAATATTTATTTTCTGACAGGGAAAAATGCGAACTAATGAGATTACTGCTATTATTTTTATCACGCAGCCTGGGGGGAAAATACATATATAGCTGTAGTGTTTCTATGTCTTTTTCAGTGCTATGGGGTAATGCAACACACTTAAAAATGCACAAAACCACTACATATAAAAAATAATGTAAATGCTATACATATACATAAATATGAGGGGCATTCAAGTCAAACCGGGACTTTTAATTTTACAGGTATAAAATGGGATGCTAGAGTGGAGATACTACACACAGTAGTAAGCGGCAATCGTGTCCTCTAACTGATAGGCGGCGCACATGTCACGGGCTAGTCCAGAGAATATTTATCAAGATGGCAGACAACAGTTTTAGTGCATGCATGGAGCAGCGTGTGTTGATTACATTTCTTGTGAACAAAGACATAAAACCCGTGGATGTCTATAGAAGACTTCAAGCACAGTATGGTGATGAGATGCTCACTTCAAAGATGAGATGCTCATTTTAAAGAGGGCCATACGTCCGTCAGTGACGATCCCAGACGTGATGGTTCCAAGCCCACAGCAATCATTCCTGTGCACATTCAGCGCATGAAATGCCTGATCCTGAATAATTGATGCATAACCTGTTGTGAAATTGCGCAACAGATGAATCTTTCTGTGGTGCACTGATGACGAAGTGAAGCAGGCTGTCCTGGGATGGTTCAGGGGTACTGACAAATCTTTCCAGGCATTTTATAAACACTGGGATACGTGTATAAATGTAACAGAGCAGTATGTTAAAAAATAAATGCAGTTTCCACTCCTTAACCACTTTACCACTGGAGGATTTTCCTGCTTTACCTCCAGGCCACTTTTTGCAACTTGGCACTGCGCGAATTTAACTGACAATTGCGCGGTCATGCAACCCTGTACCCAAACGAAATTGATGTCCTTTTTTTTCCCCACAAACAGAGCTTCCTTTTGGTGGTATTTGATCACCTCTGCGCTTTTCATTTTTTGCGATATTAATAAAAAAAGTGCGAAAATTTTGCGAAAAAATTTACATTTTCTACTTTGACAGTTAAAAAATATCCAATATATTAAATTTTTGTCATATATATAGGCCAAAATGTATTTAGCTACATGTCTTTGACAAAAAAATCTTCAATGAGCGTATTTTTAACCGCTTTAAGACCGGAAGATTTTACCCCATTCCTGACCAGGCTATATTTTGCGATTCGGCACTGCGTTATTTTAACGGTCAATTGCGCGGTCTTGCAACGCTGTACCCAAATTACATTTATGTCCTTTTTTTTCCCACAAATAGAGCTTTCTTTTGGTGGTATTTGATCACCTGTGCGATTTTTAATTTTTGAAAAAAAGAGCGACAATTTTGAAAAAAAAAAAAAACAATATTTTTTACATTCTGATATATAACATTCCCAAAAAAAATTTAAAAATCAAAATTTTTTAACATTTTAGGGCAATTTGTTTTCTGCTACATATTTTTGGTAAAAAAAATCATAATAAGCGTATTTTGATTGGTTTGCGCAAAAGTTATCGTGTTTACTAACTACGGGAAAGATTTGTCATTTTTATTGTTGAACTATTGTTATTTTTTTTACTAGTAATGGCGGCGATCTGCGATTTTTTTTTTGCGGGACTGCGTCATTGCGGCGGACAGATCGGACCCCTAACTGACATTTTTGACACTTTTGGGGGTACCAGTGACATTACTACAGTAATCAGTGCTATAAATATGCACTGTTACTGTAATAATGACACTGGCAGGGAAGGGGTTAACTTTATTGGTGATCAAGGGGTTAAATGTATGCCTCATGCTTACTGACGTGTGTGAGGGGAGGGGATTGTGTGACACAGACACAGATCGCAGGTTCAGCTATGCTCAATCCTGTAATCTGTGACTGTCTGTCACAGAGGAGATCCGCCCGCTTTGTTTACACAAGTGGGCGGATTTCCTCACTCGATACCCGACAATCAGGGAAGAGCGGCGGTGATCACCACCTCTCTTCCCCTGGCCTGACTCCCGCTGTGTCTGAATACAGCAGGAGCGAGCCTCCACCGAGAGGGGGCGTTGTCCAGCGACGTAGGTCTACGCCGCTGGACGATAACGAGCCACTTTGCCGCAGTACCAGCTCAGTGAGCGGTCGGCAAGTGGTTAAAGTCCCGATTTGATTTGAATGCCCCTCGTGTGAGCAAAACACCAAAAATGTCAAAGTAATTTACAAAAATGAACATGCACTATAAATCAATATAAAGCTGTGGTGAAACAAGTCTACTCCCAAAGCAATGTTCAGGGCCAATGTTCAAAGAGCCAATGTGAAATCTTAAATGGAGGTAAAAAGTCACAGTTCCACGTGAAAAGCCCCAGGGCACCTTTGACCCAAGTATACAAAATCCCTTACCAAATGTATATGATCTCCAAATGATAAGAGATCTACAGTGCAGAAAACAACCACTATGGATCGCTCAAGGATATATAAGTGTAACGCTCCTGCGTTTCATGTATGGTGTGGATTTCCAGCTGCAGAAATATTCCACTTCAGTAGTCATGTAAGAGAGATGCTGAGATACCATTCCCAACCTCAATGACTCATCATGTGTGGAAGGTCTTAATTCAGCTAGTAAATACACACACTCAACAAGCTGGTTCCTAGAGTGACTTTATGTATGTAGTAACACAGTGATGAAGATTTAAGAGACAGGTTGAGTGGAGGTGGTAGGTGACAGACACTTGAAGGTAAGACAGTAGCAGATGGATGCAGGTAGGTTTAGCAATCATGTATGGTAGCAGATGACAGAGTAGCAGGTGGACATACAAGAGTGATCAACCCAGTGCAGGAATAAGTAGCAGTAGTCTTAAGAGCTAGCAATCTAGATATGCAGATGTGATAAATAGTCTTTACTATGCAGAGCTAGATAGTGTAAGCTTAGTATAAGTTTATAGAGGGTTCCCCTGTGGGGTACTTAGCACTAATAGCAATACAGCCGAAGGTTGGTTCAGGAGGAGCGGATGATCCGGAAGCGGGATGCAGGGATCAGCGCAGCGAGGTTCCGTCAGCGAGGTATGCTTGCAAGCACGAAAGCTTCAAGCCAAGTTAGCATCCAGGTAAGGGTGTTTGAACGAACACATGTGAGTGAGAACCGGCGCTTTAAATAGCCATCTAGTCCGGCGCTGAGTGATGACAGCTTCAGTCTTAAAGGTGTATGCGCACCTTTCCAAAAGAGAATGGTGGGGGCGCATACACTTGTGAAAAGAGTAATTTAGGGTACCAAAGGTACCGGAACATTACAATAAGCTACTTCGACACCCACAAGGTTTTTCTCTAGCGGGCTGGGAATTGCAATTCTCCAAAACGGTACTCAGAAAAGACTATCAAGGACTAAAGCATAATACTGCTAAAAAAAAAAACAAAAAAAAAAAAACACTCATTTATTTAAAGCACATATACTCACAAGAATCTTAGGGTAAAAACAGCTCAAACAAACACCACACTGTGGTTACACTGGCGGGCGTAATGATGTCATAGGCAGCTAGCCCCATTAAACATAATAAGTTCCTCTTTGTGATCTCTTTATAAAAATTTCTGATCTATCCGGGGCTGGATGTCTTGGAGTGTAGCCAAGGGTCTGGAGTCGGGGGTATCTGGTGAAGAAGGCGGCATAACCAAAATTAAAGCAATATATGACCATTAACCTTTGGGTCATATATTTCTGGTGAGTGCATGGTGTGAAGGGGGGAGTGTGATTTACTATCACTGTTTCGGAGCACTGGATGCATTTCATTATCAGCAGGTGCACAAGAAGGACTTGGTTCACTATATATAAGTTGTATTGTGTTGTGCCACAAGCACATTTTCAAGGATCACGTTTCATGGGACATTTTTTTTATGATCTATGGTTACTTTAACTATATATGTATATTTAAACATTTGTTTGTGATATTATATATGGTTTGTATTTGAGTTTGACACTATTGCACTGAATATTTTGTTTTTCAGCAAATATTTCACAGTGCCTTTTTTTTCGGTTGTAAACTTTGTTTATCTTGACGCTACACACAATATTTATTGTTCTGTTCGGTCACATACTGGGTAGATAATCACATCCACTTGGGGAGTATAGCAGCTATGGTAGTTACTAAATAGGTATTATCGCTGTTTTATACACCACTATTTAAAAGTTTTTTTTTTAAATTTCCTGGGATCATGGAAAAGTTTATTTCGTCCAAATTAGATTATTGCCTACTTTACATACAGTATCTCACAAAAGTGAGTACACCCCTCACATTTTTGTAAATATTTTATTATATCTTTTCATGTAACAACACTGAAGAAATTACACTTTACTACAATGTAAAGTAGTGAGTGTACAGCTTGTATAACAGTGTAAATTTGCTGTCCTCTCAAAATAACTCAACAAACAGCCATTAATATCTAAACCTCTGGCAACAAAAGTGAGTACACCCCTAAGTAAAAATGTCAAAATTGGGCACAAAGTGTCAATATTTTGTGTGGCCACCATTATTTTCCAGCACTGCCTTAACCCTCTTGGGCACGGAGTTCAGCAGAGCTTCACAGGTTGCCACTGGAGTCCTCTTCCACTCTTCCATGATGACATCATGGAGCTGGTGGATGTTAGAGACCTTGTGCTCCTTCATCTTCCATTTGAGGATGCTCCACAGATGCTCAATAGGGTTTAGGCCTGGAGACATGCTTGGCCAGTCTATTACCTTTACCCTCAGCTTCTTTAGCAAGGCAGTGGTCACGTTGGAGGTGTGTTTGGGGTCGTTATCACGTTGAAATACTGTCCTGCGGCCCAGTCTTCAAAGGGAGGGGAACATGCTCTGCTTCAGGATGCTCTGCTTCAGTCACAGTACATGTTGGCATTCATGGTTGCCTCAATGAACTGTAGCTCCCCAGTGCCAGCAGCACTCATGCAGCCCCAGACCATGACACTACCACCATCATGCTTGACTGTAGGCAGGACACACTTGTCTTTGTACTCCTCAGCTGGTTGCCGCCACACACGCTTGACACCATCTGAACCAAATAAGTTTATCTTGGTCTCATCAGACCACAGGACATGGTTCCAGTAATCCATGTCCTTAGTGCTTGTCTTCAGCAAACTGCAGGCTTTCTTGTGCATCATCTTTAGAAGGCTTCCTTCTGGGACGACAGCCATGCAGACCAATTTCATGCAGGGTGCGGCGTATGGTCTGAGCACGGACAGGCTGACCCCCCCACACACACACACCCGTTCAACCTCTGCAGCAATGCTGGCAGCACTTATACATCTATTTTCCAAAGACAACCTCTGGATATGAGGCTGAGCATGTGCACTCAACTTGTTTGGTGGACCATGGCGAAGCCTGTTCTGAGTGAAACCTGTCCTGTATGGTTTTGGCCACCGTGCTGCAGCTCAGTTTAGGGTCTTGGCAATCTTCTTATAGCCTAGGCCATCTTTATGTAGAGCAACAATTCTTTTTTCAGATCCTCTGAGAATTCTTTGCCATGAGGTGCCATGTTGAGCTTCCATTGATCAAATTGAGAAAGTGAGAGCGATAACATCAAATTTACCACACCTGCTCCCCATTCACACCTGAGATCTTATAACACTAATGAGTCAAATGCCACTGGGGAGGGAAAATGGCTAATTGGGCCCAATTTGGACATTTTACCTTAGGGTGTACTCACTTTTGTTGCCATCGGTTTAGACATTAATGGCTGTGTGTTGAGTTATTTACAGGGGACAGCAAATTTACACTGTAATACAAGCTGTACACTCACTACTTTACATTGCAGCAAAGTGTAATTTCTTCAGTGTTGTCACATGAAAAGATAGAATAAAATATTAATAAAAATTTTGAGCGGTGTACTCACTTTTTTGAGATACTGTATGTCCACATTCACATTGCATAATGTAAAAAAGAAATTTGCTGCATACCTTTTTATATGCTCTAATCTGGACCCCCAGCAAAGAAAAATCCTTCTAGTTTGTCCTTGTTAATGAGGGGTTGCCATAATTAAACCTGTCAGTACTGTGAAGGCAGACCTTCATTAATAATTGTAACTACTGTAAATCTGAACTCTGGCTGCCCTAACAAAAGGGTATAGAGGCTGGGTTTGCAGTGTATGGCAATGAGGACAGACTTAGGACAGACTCACTCTAACTGAGAATGGGAACACACCGCAAACATATAGTGGGGTTTTACTTAAATTTGACTTCAAAAGTGAAAAAACGCTTTAAAGTCTGGTGACATGCACTTCCTACTGTTTGATTGGAAATTCTGCCTGTTACTAGGATTTCTCAAAATTTCCATCTCCATGTTAGCCCTTTCTCCAAACAATAAAATGCAAACAACAACGATGCAATGCAAAGTGTAATAATGCACAATGAGATTATCTTGTAGTCTTACCACGGAAGAACTTTAACTTAGAAAAGCTACTTGCCTACTCCTGTTTTTACTATTCAAAGTATAATTCAGCACTGATGAGCTTAGGTACAATATGCCTGCATCTTTCATATTTGTAAATACAGTGCCTTGAAAAAGTATTTATTATATACCTCTTGAATTTTTCCACAATTTATCATGTTACAACCAAAAACGTAAATGTATTTTATTGGAATTGTATGTGATAGACAAACACAAAGTGGCACGTAATTGGGAAGTGGAAAGAAAATGATATATGGTTTTTAAAATGTTTTACAAATAAATATCTGAAAGTGCAGCATGCATTTGTATTCAGCCCCCCCCCCCCCCCCCCCCGAGTCAATAATTTGTAGAACCACCTTTCACTGAAACTACAGCTGCAATTCTTTTTTGGTATGTCTCTACTAGATTTGCACATCTAGAGAGTGAAAATGCCCATTCTTCTTGTCTGTGAACAGCAATTTTCAAGTCTTGCCACAGATTCCCAATTGGATTTAGGTCTGTACTTTGCATGGGCCATTCTAACACATTAATATGCTTTGAGCTAAACCATTCTATTGTAGCTCTGGCTGTATGTTTAGGGTTGTTGTACTGGTGGAAGGTGAAGCCCCAGTCTCAAATCTTTTGCAGACTCTAACAGGTTTTCTTCTAAGATTGCTCTGTACTTGGATCCATCCATCTTCCCATAAACCCAGACCAGCTTCCCTGTCCCTGCTGAAGAAAAGCATCCCCACAACAGGATGCTGCCACCACCATGTTTCACGATGGGGATGGTGCGTTCAGGGTGATGTGCAGTGTCAGTTTTCCACCACACATAGCGTTTTGCTTTTAGGCCCAAAAGTTAAATTTTGGTCTCATCTGACACCTTCTTCCACATGTTTGCTGTGTCCCCCACATGGCTTCTCGCAAACTGCAAATGGGACTTCTTATGGCTTTCTTTCAACAACGGCTTTTCTTCTTGACACTCTTGCATATAGGCAAGATTTGTGGAGTGCATGACTAATAGTTGTCCTGTGGACAGATTCTCCCACCTGAGCTGTGGATCTCTGCAGCTCCTTTAGAGCAGTGGTCCTCAACTCCGGTCCTCAGGGCCCACTAACAGGCCAGATTTTAAGTATTACCTTGAGGAGATGCAGACTAGAGTACTGCAATTACTGAGCAGCAAATTATATCACCTGGGATGTATTTCAGTTATCTTGCAAATCTGGCCTGTTAGTGGGCCCTGTATGCCAGGGTTGAGGACCACTGCTTTAGAGTTACCATGGGCCTATTGGCTGCTTCTATGAGTAATGCTCTCCTTGCCCGGCCTGTCAGTTTGGTGGACGGCCATGTCTTGGTAGATTTGCAGTTGTGCCATATTCTTTCTATTTTAAGATGAAGGATTGAACGGTGCTCTGTGAGATGTTCAAAGCTTGGGATATTTTCTTAAAACCTAACCCTGCTTTAAACTTCTCCACAACTTTATGCCTGACCTGTCTGGTATGTTCCTTGGCCTTCATGATGCGGTTTGTTCACTAAGGTTCTCTAACAAACCTCGGGGGGTTTTGCAGAACAGCTGTATTTACACTAAGATTAAATTACACACAGATGGACTCTATTTCTTAATTGGATGACTTCTGAAGGCGAATGGTTCTACTAGATTTTAGTTAGGGGTGTCAGAGTAAAGGGGGCTGAATACAAATGCATGTTTAAATAAACACAAATAAACACAAATTGTCACGTACATGTATGCGATTTTGTGCACGGGTTTCTGGGGGCGTGCGATCGTTTGGCAGAATGACAGAATGGTGATCTGCCTATGCAAACAAGGCAGACCTCTGTTCTGTCAGGGAGGAAAAGAGAGATCTTGTGTTTCAGCTAAGCTAAAAAAAAAATATATCTCTCTTTTCCTCTAGTGCATCCACTCCCCCTACAGTTAGAAAGCACTCCCTAGGATCACACTTAACCCCATGATCACCCCTAGTGTTAACCCCTTTCCTGTCGGTGTCATCTATACAGTAACCGTGCATTTTTCTTAGCACTGATCACTGTATTGGTGTCACTGGTCCAAAAGGTGACACTTAGTGTCATATTTGTCTGCCACAATGTCGCAGTACCGCTACAAATCACTGATTGCCGCCATTACTAGTAAAAACAATAAAAGAAATAACAAGTCCGAAAATGTATCCCATAGTTTGTAGACACTATAACTTTAGCGCAAACAAATAAATATATATTTATTAGGATTTTTTTTTACCAAAACAATGTAGCAGAATACATATTGGCCTAGTATGTAAAGAAATCAGGTGCGCTGCCCTAGTGCATATGTGCAACATACAAAATGATGCAAACAAATGAACCAAAAATGCAATAAAAATGCAAAAAATGAAAACGTATGCAATTCGTGTAAAACAAAAAATGTCCAGAAGGTGACTAGTGATACACCAATGTGCAATAAACGTCCATGTTATAAGTCCATTAATAAAGTGCAAAAAATGGTGACATAAACTTCCAGCTTGGGGAAAGGTGAACTGTGATTGGAAGGTGCAAAGTCCCACCACCAGCTTGGCCTCTTACCAGAAGTTAAACGTTAAGGGCATATATGAATATGACCGCTCCAAAGGTCATGCAGCCAGGTAGAAAAGTTCCCAGAAATACAGAAGGCACTCTGACACACTCGTGCTCCCTAGACTCTTACCGGACAAAAGCCAAACAAGAAGCCTGGTTCTATGGTGATGAGTGGTCCTGCCGGGGGTTACTGGACTTCAGGATGGCTGGTGTAGTTGCTTGTGTCCAAGAGGAACAGACCCAGTCAGAAAGCCTGACGAAAGAAGATGCTGCCAAAGGTGACTAGACTCTGATTGGCTGCTGTAACTCCTTAGTCTGGTTGACCTCAATAGTGGGGGACACAACAGAGGGGACCGCAATAGTGCATTACCAACAATAGATTTTTATTAAAAAAAAATGGTTGCACTTACAGTTGTGAAGACAATAATAGCGAGTTCCCTCACGGAGGAGCTGTATGGCGGGGTCCGCCTGCAGTGCGGACCGCTGCCTGGTCTAGATGTGATGACGCGTTTCTCCCGATAGGGCATCCACTTAGATAGGAGGTAAAGCCAGCGCCATCATTACCGCCATTATATATGCCCTGTAGCATGTACTTCCGGGGTTCGGGACCCTCCCCTGTCACACCAAAGGGGTAGTGTATCTGGTCACCTGTGAATGTGGGAAGCAATATGTGGGGAGGACGATTAGGACTGCCAACATCCGAATAGGCGAACATCTGTCCAATATTCGGAAAGGTTTCCCTGGTCACAGTCTTTCGAATCATTTTGCCACCCACCACCATAAAAATCCGGGCAAACTGAAGATTATTGTAATCGAGAAGTATCAACCCCACTGGCGGGGGAGCAACATGAAAAGAGCAATTTCCAGAAGGGAAACCTTCTGGATCTATGAACTCAGAAGTTACAAGCCCCTAGGACACAACATTGAATGGGACATAAATGCGTTTATTAACAACAGCTGACATTTATGTCCCATGCTCCCTTTACTGGAAATTTGACCCATTTCCTCTATTAGTTAGAAGTGTGTGGGTCTCTGCATGGAGCCACAATATTTGTGACTAGGATCTTCTTCCACATTCTAATAGCTAGGTTTGAAGAAATTCAAATCAAAAAACCTTTTCCTCCTTTTTTAATTTCAATTTTATTTTTTGAGTATACCATTTTAATTTCAATTCCACTTTTGGTAGGAATTTTTATCCATTTTTCTTTCAGAATTCCATGTTTTAATACACCCAAGCGGGTGGGAAGCTTAGCAGTTACCCCACAGTTTTTTTATGATTTTTTATAAAAGCATTATACACCATCATACACCAGAAAGGGTTAAGTAGCCCAGTTAATTCATTGGAATTAAAAGTTTGTATGTTTTAATGTTTTTCAATGTTCCTCAAGGCTCCTATCTATTTCGCTGCAATGATATGAAAGTTTGAGAGGATATGCGGCATAACAATATTCTGTATATTAAGTAGTGGGTGGAGATTGTCTTCTTCCTCTCCCTATTGTCTGTTATGCCTGTGGGGGAGAGGAGTACACACTCTGCTTACACTGGAAATGCCCTTGTCATCAGCACAGGAAGCAGCATCATAGATATGAGACGACAGGAAGTAAACAAAGCAAGTACTTCCGGTGGACATCCCGACCTTCCAAACTGTAACCACACATCATAACAATATTTGGCGATACCCAAGAGTCCCCTTATCCCCCTTTGGTTGATTTGGACATTGCTATTAAAGAGTATGATAAGTGGCCAGTCTACAGGTAAGAAGGGGAGGGTCCCGAACCCCGGAAGTACATGCTACAGGGCATATATAATGGCGGTAGTGATGGCGCTGGCTTTACCTCCTATCTAAGTGGATGCCCTATCGGGAGAAACGCGTCAGAGAGGAGGCGCCGCGTCATCACATCTAGACCAGGCAGCGGTCCGCACTGCAGGCGGACCCCGCCATACAGCTCCTCCGTGAGGGAACTCGCTATTATTGTCTTCACAACTGTAAGTGCAACCATTTTTTTTTAATAAAAATCTATTGTTGGTAATGCACTATTGCGGTCCCCTCTGTTGTGTCCCCCACTATTGAGGTCAACCAGACTAAGGAGTTACAGCAGCCAATCAGAGTCTAGTCACCTTTGGCAGCATCTTCTTTCGTCAGGCTTTCTGACTGGGTCTGTTCCTCTTGGACACAAGCAACTACACCAGCCATCCTGAAGTCCAGTAACCCCCGGCAGGACCACTCATCACCATAGAACCAGGCTTCTTGTTTGGCTTTTGTCCGGTAAGAGTCTAGGGAGCACGAGTGTGTCAGAGTGCCTTCTGTATTTCTGGGAACTTTTCTACCTGGCTGCATGACCTTTGGAGCGGTCATATTCATATATGCCCTTAACGTTTAACTTCTGGTAAGAGGCCAAGCTGGTGGTGGGACTTTGCACCTTCCAATCACAGTTCACCTTTCCCCAAGCTGGAAGTTTATGTCACCATTTTTTGCACTTTATTAATGGACTTATAACATGGACGTTTATTGCACATTGGTGTATCACTAGTCACCTTCTGGACATTTTTTGTTTTACACGAATTGCATACGTTTTCATTTTTTGCATTTTTATTGCATTTTTGGTTCATTTGTTTGCATCATTTTGTATGTTGCACATATGCACTAGGGCAGCGCACCTGATTTCTTTACATACTCTACAACATACACTCTAAGGTAGCAGCACACCCTATATTGAATCAGCGCACTTTCCTACCCACCACATATTGGCCTAGATTGATGAAAAAATTTGATTTTTTTAAAAATTATATTGGGAATGTTTTATAGCAAATAAATTATTTAGTATAAAATACTGTTTTTTGTTTTTTTTTCAAAATTGTGGTTCTTTTTTTTGTTTATAGAGCAAAAAATAAAAACCGCAGGGGTGATCAAATACCACCTTTTTGTGGGAAAAAAAGGACATCAATTTTATTTGGGTACAGTGTCGCACGACCGCGCAACTGCCAATTAAAGCAATGCAGTGCCGTATCGCAAAAAATGGCCTGACCATTAAGGGGTAAAACCTTCCTGAAGTGGTCAATTGGCCAACACATACAAACCTTGATGTGTGTTTTTCATAACGGTTTAAAACAACACTAATGCACTCCACATAGGAGGTGGTATCAAAAAGTTTTGAGTCTAGCTCTGTTTACAAGAAGGTACTTTATTTATCTACGTTTAAACACTATCACCTTCAAAGTAGACCCCTTGCACAGCAATACAGCGCTCCCAATGTTCCTGCCACTTCTGAAATGTGTCCTGGAAGTCTTCTTTTCAAAGCATGTCATGCATCTTTTGCGATGTGCGCTGGATCTCCGCAATGGTGTCAAAACTGCGACCTTGAGCTGGATCTTCAACTCATTGCAGCATCGCTGTAAACTTGCCGAATCATGTCTCTGTGGCAGATTTGCCCAGTTTCATGCAGAATTTCATGTTTTCTCTTTGTTCTAACTTGCTGTCTATGATGAAATAGCAGATGTGGTAACGCACATGGTTAGAATAACACCAGTTGCACAGCTCCCGATGTACACAGGATGATGTCTTTTGGCACACTGACTTATGAAGGTCGGTGCCCTGTGACTGAACGTACAGCCTTGTGCTGCCACCCGTTGGTGTGCTACAAAACTAGTATCAAACTTTTTTGATACCACCTCGTATTAAACTTTCAACTTTTAGTTCACAGTGATGAAAACTTTATACATAGGTTTTCACTAAAAATCACAAAGCCTTCTTTATAAATTGTCAATGCTGTTTTTCCAGTTAATTTCTCTTTCACTAAAAAAAAAAAAAAAAATATTCTAGAAACGAATTGAATCTGCTTTTTCTCTTATCTTACAGTCACTCTGAAGTAAAGAAAAAAACAGTTACTTGCATGCTAAGAGAGAGAGAGATTGGCCAAAAAAAAAGAAATATAAAGTCGGTAAATAATGCTCTTAAAAGGCACATGTGTCCCATACGACATTTCTATGCAACAATAATTTAAACTGTATAAAGTGTATTTTTATTGCAACACATAGGGCCGGATTTAAAGAAACTGCAGCTTCAAACCTCTATGACGTGTTTCAGTTTCGCCGCGTTCAAATCAATTAACTGGCGCTGCGGCGAATTGGCGAGTAAAACAGCAATAATGAATTCCGCCGTCAGCGGGATTCACTTACGATCGCGGCTTCGCCAATTCGCAAACTTATGTCTTCGTGCTTATAGCAGTTTCACATAGCGATGTGGGCTAGTGGATTAGTGCACACATCACATGTCTGTAATTCATCTCCCTCTGCTGTAGGTTCGAGGCTTACCATCTCCACCTACTTTTTTTATTTTCTTTTTTTGTTTATATTGCTAAAATGTAACGGATTACATCATATATATTGCTAAATAATGTTACACTCAGAAGCGCTTGCAAGCTTACACCATTTTAAGTGTTTTTTTGATCTTGTCTGTGTGTCGAATCGATCTTATGAAGGAAAGTACCAAAGGCAAGTGACCAAACCCCTACCCTACTTCAGGGCAAGATGAAACCTCACAATTTTACCATGGTCTTCTTCCCACATTCCATACAATGTTTAGTTCTTTAGCTATATGTGCTTTTTAGCCTTAACACACTCCTTTTTTTCCACCATACAGCTTTATTCTGCACAATAGCTAAGTGCTTTGCAACTTCACTGCAGTTCACAACGTCATGGGTTCAAATCACATCACTACACTTGGGATCTCTTTTCACTCTCATTTTTTTAAACAGTTTTTTTTAAACTATCTTGAATTTGGGGGGGGGAGGGGGGTGTCCTACCCAAATTTCAAGCACATCAATGGAAACAACACAATTTTGATTTTATGAGTGTGGTCCTAGTTTTATCGAGATGCAATTCTTTACATATTTACCATGGTTCTTACAATTTCTTGACCAATAAACATAGGTGTCTGATATTGGACTCTCTCCATATTTCAACAACACAGGCCCTCATAGTCCAACACTACATTTGCCTCACACCTCAACACAACACTGTCACATCCCTACTCTACATTACAACCCCTCACATCACCAGTACAAGCAGCATGCAAAGTGCAAAACTCCGGCCTTGGCAGCTTAATGGGCCATACACTAACAATTTGTCTAGACTTTTTCCTGTAGACTTAACCAAACCATATAATAGAAGCTCAAACCTCAACACTTTCAATTTGGATGCAATCAGGCAGGCCCTTGCACTACATAGAAAATGTCAATCGGAAGGATAAAGTCTTCTCTAAATCTTACAGTGTGGATGGCCCTTTTGTCTGTAGGCACCCACACAAAACAAAAAAACACATGTTCAATTCTAATGTATTTATTTATTTGAGAATGACAGCAGAAGGAGGGATGCAGCAAAAGAATATTGTCACTCTCCAGTCCGTGTGCCTTTACAGCGCCAGACCACGATCTTTGCTCCATGGCTACGGGATTCTGATGTCTTCCACAACTTCCGGCAGAGTTCAGAATCCATTCTGCACCTCTACCAGCTCATAGGGGACAGGCATGGCAAGGTTGCTGGGCAGCTTCCAAGCCACTTTCGAAGTTCCAGGGTGTTCATGTTGGTCATTGGCCATGTGCCTTACCAAATATCCACTGACCACAAAAGAAAATGAGTGGAGTCCATCAAGGTGGGTTTCTACCACCTACACCCGCAAGCAGTACCACTCCTGGAAAAATAAAACAAAGGATAAGACATTTCATTATGAAAATCACATCTTAATACCTGTTTGCTTCATTCTGAACTTCATTTAATTTCGACATCACGAGTGAAATAACACATTTTATGCCAACTTACACAAACCAGAAATCATTAATGTAAACATTTGAATACACACCTGTGACGCCAGACAGCCCATCACCACAGGCTTCCCATGGTACGTGCCATGATTCCAAGATGTTGATGTTCTGGAAAATTACAACACCATAAGATACCAAGCAGCCGTTCATGTTATCAATAACTACACAGGTGGCATAGACACAAATAAACACCTGCCAGCTCTTCTCAGCCCTTTACACTATTCACAATACCAACATGTTTATGGTTAGAGGTGCATGTTTTTGCTCAAGTAACACAATTTTACCAATGTTGACTACACTTTATCTACAATGGCAAGTGTCATTGGCAGATGATAATCACCCTCTGTCTCCCTGTGAGTGGCACCTCTGCTAACTAGCTAATTAATACACATGCCCTATCTTGACCGGTTACAGTACTTACATGTAAAGTGGCTAGCAACCAGGGTATTCCGGGTGGCCATACCGGCAGCGGTGCTCCGCTGCCTGGGGGCCGCCGGCTGACGGACCTCTGGCTCCCTCTCCTCCGTCAGCTCCCAAGAATCATCCCGGGCAACGCACATGTTGTGCAACACGCAGCACGCCAGGATGATCTTGGAAGCCTTTGTAGGAGAGTACAGGAGTTCACCCCCAGGCCGGGCCAAGCAGAGAAACCGGGACTTGAGAAGACCTATGGTCAACTCAATGATACTCCGGCTTCTCCGCAAGGCCCTGTTGTAATTCCTCTCTGCTGGGCCCTGGGGGTACCTGATTGGAGCCATCAGCCACGTCAGCTGCGGGTAACCAGCATCCCCTGAAAAATAAGAAAAATATACATTAGTTCTTCCTATCATGTGACTTTAGATGACTCCTCAAAATGGGAGACAATTAGGCATTTTACTAAACAACCTGCTCGTCTGTTTGCAAAAAATCATATGAAACATCTCAACTCTGTCTAACTGCCTAAATCACTAATACAAATGGGAAAAAGGACACACAAAGTGGTGGGTTTCTCTTGCAAGTTCCAACTTGGCCCCTATTTTGTTCCTATTACATTAGCCTAGGTCTTACTTCTGGAATATATCTGCAACTAGAGTGAGGAAACCAATATTGACTCACTTATGCAAAGTACTTTGGGGATATGGCAATACCATTGGAATCATTTGTAGGTTTTCTTTGGGTGGCTAGAGGACACCATTTACACATTGGTTAACCACCTTCATTGGACTCAAAGACAACTTTGCAAATCTTTCTTTTGTGAGCTGCTAAGCTGCTGATCTGGTTGTGTGTGAACAGCCTGACAACTAATAACACATCCATTTTAGGTAGGCTTTGCTTAAATCAGGGTGTACACCGATGTAGCTTATTCCTATGTCTATGTAATCTTACAGTTTATGTTGTTAAGACAAAATACTTTACCAATAAGCCACCCTTCGGGCATTTGTCCACTTTCAAACACCTCGTACAGAGTACTTGTTCTTAACATACTGGAATCATGGCACGACCCTGGGTGACCAGTGTTGACACTCATGATGCGCTGTTTGGCGTCACACACTAATTGGACGTTCACAGAGTGGTACTGCTTGCGGTTCCGGTATTCACTTTCGTGGCTCCTTGGGGGCCTAATGGCTATGTGGGTGCCATCGATTGCCACTAGGATTTGCGGCATGTGTGCCCGCCGGTAGAAACCCAACTTGACTTCATTCCACTCATTTTCATTCTGTGGCCAGTGGATAAAATTGGGCACTATATCCACTATGGCATTAATGACCAACATGAACACCCTTGAAACTGTGGGCTGGCTAATGCCCATGATACTTCCCGAAGTGGCTTGGAAGCTGCCACGCCCTAAAATATACAAAGTGGCCAGCAATCTGGCCATGCCGGGCACCGCATGGCCGCGCTGTGTGTCCGGGTCAATTTTCTCTGCTATGAGCTGGTAGAGGTGTAGAATAGTTCCTCGCTCGAGCCGGAACTTCCTCCTGACATCAGAATCCCGCAGCTTGTCCAAATAGATCCTTGGAGCAAAAATGCGTGGCTGGCGAGGTAAGGGCACACGGACTGGAGGTGCTGCTGCTGGAGGTGCTGCTGCTGCTGCTGCTGCAGCTTCCCCACCTTCTGCTGCCTCCTGTGCCAGGGCCTCCTCAAACAAGGCACCAATAAATGCCAGCATTGCACCATCTAATGCGTCTGGGATATCGTCCTCCATTTTGAACGCGCAAATTCGCGAATGCGCAGATATATATAGAAACGGCCGCTAATTATCACACCTGTGAGCCAGCTATAAAAGGAGCACATGGCCAATATGGCTGCTGGATGTTATAGATCGATGTTTCTTATGTGCTAGCAAGACCCTGTGACCCACAACCTACATTATCTGGAGGTAAGACAATTGTATCTCTCTCTCCCAAAAAAAAGGAAGGAGACAATTTGTACTTATCTTGGGTGTGCTTAAGTTGTCTATGGTGAATCCCCTCCAACCCACAATAGCTTGGGAACCCCTCAAGTGTCTTTTAATCATTGGCAGTTGGCCCCATGTGCATGTGGTTTGGACATGTGTTTTCTCATGTTTGTTAAAGGTGTGCAGTCTAGATTTGGCATCTAAACCTGCCCCCTTACCTTCCCAGCTTCCAAAGACACCATTTTTGCTTTCCTGATAACTGTAATTTATTATGTGCACGTATGTAGGTCATGCGATTTCTCATGTATGTTTAATGTTTGCAGCCTCCTTTTGCCTATAAAGGATTACACCACCACCACCACCACCACTGTGTTTGTGCCATTAGGTAAGTGTTTGGAGGGCCTCGTGTGATTTGTACCCCTATGCGTTTTCTTATGTGTATTTTTTGTACATTTCTTTGCAGCCTCTTCTGCTCTTTGCCACCACCACCACCACCACCACCACCACTGTGTTTGTGCCATTAGGTAAGTGTTTGGAGGGCCTCGTGTGATTTGTACCCCTATGCGTTTTCTTATGTGTATTTTTTGTACATTTCTTTGCAGCCTCTTCTGCTCTTTGCCACCACCACCACCACCACCACCACCACCACTGTGTTTGTGCCATTAGGTAAGTGTTTGGAGGGCCTCGTGTGATTTGTACCCCTATGCGTTTTCTTATGTGTATTTTTTGTACATTTCTTTGCAGCCTCTTCTGCTCTTTGCCACCACCACCACCACCACCACCACCACTGTGTTTGTGCCATTAGGTAAGTGTTTGGAGGGCCTTGTGTGATTTGTACCCCTATGCGTTTTCTTATGTGTATTTTTTGTACATTTCTTTGCAGCCTCTTCTGCTCTTTGCCACCACCACCACCACAACCACCACCACTGTGTTTGTGCCATTAGGTAAGTGTTTGGAGGGCCTCGTGTGATTTGTACCCCTATGCGTTTTCTTATGTGTTTTTTTTGTACATTTCTTTGCAGCCTCTTCTGCTCTTTGCCACCACCACCACCACCACCACCACCACTGTGTTTGTGCCATTAGGTAAGTGTTTGGAGGGCCTCGTGTGATTTGTACCCCTATGAGTTTTCTTATGTGTTTTTTTTTTACATTTCTTTGCAGCCTCTTCTGCTCTTTGCCACCACCACCACCACCACCACCACCACCACTGTGTTTGTGCCATTAGGTAAGTGTTTGGAGGGCCTCGTGTGATTTGTACCCCTATGAGTTTTCTTATGTGTTTTTTTTTTACATTTCTTTGCAGCCTCTTCTGCTCTTTGCCACCACCACCACCACCACCACCACCACCACCACCACTGTGTTTGTGCCATTAGGTAAGTGTTTGGAGGGCCTCGTGTGATTTGTACCCCTATGAGTTTTCTTATGTGTTTTTTTTTTACATTTCTTTGCAGCCTCTTCTGCTCTTTGCCACCACCACCACCACCACCACCACCACCACCACCACTGTGTTTGTGCCATTAGGTAAGTGTTTGGAGGGCCTCGTGTGATTTGTACCCCTATGAGTTTTCTTATGTGTTTTTTTTTTACATTTCTTTGCAGCCTCTTCTGCTCTTTGCCACCACCACCACCACCACCACCACCACCACTGTGTTTGTGCCATTAGGTAAGTGTTTGGAGGGCCTCGTGTGATTTGTACCCCTATGCGTTTTCTTATGTGTTTTTTTTTTACATTTCTTTGCAGCCTCTTCTGCTCTTTGCCACCACCACCACCACCACCACCACTGTGTTTGTGCCATTAGGTAAGTGTTTGGAGGGCCTCGTGTGATTTGTACCCCTATGAGTTTTCTTATGTGTTTTTTTTTTACATTTCTTTGCAGCCTCTTCTGCTCTTTGCCACCACCACCACCACCACCACCACCACCACCACCACCACCACCACTGTGTTTGTGCCATTAGGTAAGTGTTTGGAGGGCCTCGTGTGATTTGTACCCCTATGAGTTTTCTTATGTGTTTTTTTTTTACATTTCTTTGCAGCCTCTTCTGCTCTTTGCCACCACCACCACCACCACCACCACCACTGTGTTTGTGCCATTAGGTAAGTGTTTGGAGGGCCTCGTGTGATTTGTACCCCTATGCGTTTTCTTATGTGTTTTTTTTGTACATTTCTTTGCAACCTCTTCTGCTTTTTTTGCCACCACCACCACCACCACCGTGTTTGTGCCATTAGGTAAGTGTTTGGAGGGCCTCGTGTGATTTGTACCCATATGCGTTTTCTTATGTGTTTTTTTTTTTCCTTTTCTTTGCAGCCTCTTCTGCTCTTTGCCCACTACTACCACCACCACCACGACCAAGTCTGTTTGTGCCATTAGGTAAGTGTGTTCTGTAACTGTTCACTAATTATACTGTATATGAAGAGCAATCTGCAAATCCTGTTTTTTCTGTTTTCTCTTTTGTCATTTCAGATTTAGGAGTTTGGGGCTCTTTGCTGCTGCTGGACAGCCAGATTCTCTGCCCACCTCGTGCTCCCATGGCCCCACCCACTGGAAGGATGAGAAGGGCCAGGGGGGCCAGGGGGGGCAGGGGGGGCAGGGGGGGCAGGGTGGGCAGATCGTCTGGCTCTGGTGTGAGGGAGGCTCCAGCTGTATCCATGAGGGAGTCCACCATCCCCATCCCGGAGGAGGAAGCCGGGGGAGGTGTTAACACACCAAGTGGACAAGCTGGCTCTTCTGACAGTAGTCCTGGAGCGGGTCCGTCCACCAGAGTCAGCTTGTCCACATTACCCCGGCTTCCCCGTTTCACCCACAATCAGTGCTGTGCCCTGGTCCACGCCTATATGGCCAGATATCAGGCGATACATGGGACCAGGGCCGCGTCTTACTCAGTAACAGAGAAGAACAGATTGTGGGATGAAATCCGGGATGCTGTAAATGCACTGGGTGAAGCACCTCGCCACCGTGACAGTGTGCGGAAGAAGGTCAACGACATCTGTGGGTCCGTTCGGAAGAAGCTAATTGCATGGGCTGCGGAGGGTCTTTATGACCGTCAAGGTCGGCTGGATGAACGTGCACGAAGTTCTCTCTGGGATTATCAATTACCTTTCTTGAACATCATAGGACCCGATACCATCTTTCCCAGAGAGGACTTAGATTCGGATGCTTTGCACCGAGGTAGGATATTATCTTGGATGTCAATTGTGTGAGTTGTTTGGAAAAGATTAACTACTATCCTATGTGTGACATTAAGAGAATGTGATACTTGCCCTTCCAATTGTCCTTTTTTTGTTTTCCCCAACCTGCAATTTGTTCATCTGTAGCACGGATCTCAGCCCCTCCACAGCCCATGCAGCTTGGCGAACCAGACGGACTCACAGGTGTTGACATCAGTGCTGACCCTCCTCCTGGTAGGTCCAATATCATACTGTGCCAAACAATGTAGATGTTTTTTTTTGGCCAAGATAGCTCATATTGCTATGTCCTTTACAGAAGATCCGCAGCAGGGAACACATCCAGTGCAGCTAGGCCTGGAGGAAGGTGTTGGTATGTCTAGTCAAATAATGTTTTTTTGAATCTTATTAACCCCATTAACACACATGTTTTTTCTTAGGAAAGAGTGTTGCCTTTTAGATGTTTACCCTGCAAAACACAGTTGACAGCATTAATGGGTGCCGTCATTAGTAGGCAGACCAAGCCTTCTTAACCTTTGGGAGGGTTTAGCAAGTGTCCTATGAGCCCAGGAAAGCACTTTTGAATGTTTGGCCTCAATGCTTCATTCATGAAGCTAGGAGGGCAATCTGGCCATAATCATTACTGACTAAGGTTATGTACTAAACATGTTTTTTTTTTTTTTTTTTTAAAAGAACATCAGGCCCCTCTTGACGTTGCAGCTGGAGTTGGATCAGGAGCTGGCGACGATTCTGCATCCAGTGCTGTGGTATGTGATATAAGGGAACAAGGTGCACATGTAACATTTCAATGGTAGCATTGATTTTGGACTAGATGTGGCTTACATTGTGTGTGTTAAATTAGTGCTATGACATTCTGACGATGCACCAGCACAACAAGAGTTCTATCTTGAACATCAGGGAATTATGTTATAATTTGGTGTGCCACTAATGTTCCAAAAACATCCAGGATCTTTAAAGTCCGGCCCGTCTTTGATTTTCCAGGTCCAAATTCATGGGTATCGTTTGGTTGGGTTGTCCTGTAGCCGATTGATGGCAAGATTTTAGACAACATACGTAGATGTATAAAGTCATTGGTGTAGTAACAGATTTACCAAAAGCATAAACAACCTACCACACCAGGGTTAATTGGGAACACCTTCATGTTGAATCTTTTTTGCCTTTGTCATATTAGTCACACCAATATAATATGTACCCATTATCAGAAGTGTTGCTAGCTTGGATAATCTTACAATGAACAAGTACTCATTAGAAGCACATCAAACTTTTCAACGTTCTGCTTGGGGTGTTAAGTTGTCAAACTAATCTGAAATATTTA
The DNA here is from genome assembly GCF_965119305.1 of Pelophylax lessonae. NCBI lineage: Eukaryota > Metazoa > Chordata > Amphibia > Anura > Ranidae > Pelophylax > Pelophylax lessonae. The sequence goes on along the minus strand of NC_138770.1, from coordinate 538,810,422 downwards.
GTCATGATGTTTGATAATGATTTGGTCTATTTCTTCTGCTTTCAGGTAGCCTTAGATGCAGAGGGATTGTCACCTACCCAACTTCGTCCATCTATGCTGGATGTAGCCGAGAGGCTGCTTGATGAGTATCAGGTCCAAAATGAGTTAAGGAGGCGTACTCAGCAATCTACTGAGGCAGTACGTCTGCTCGGGCTCATACAGGAATCTGTAGCAACAATGGTACAGGTTCACCAGGATATGTTACAGGTTCAACAGGATATGCGTAACAGCTTGGTAAGTTTAGCAGACCAGCATCAACGGGATCGGCAAAGTGTTGACACTCAGGTGCTGGCCACACGCCAATGCCTGTTTGGATCTGAAGATGCCCCATTGGCAGAGCCCTCCCAAACATCTCACTCACCTGCCACTGCAGGTTGTGGTAGTGGGAGGGTAATGCCAGTGTTGGCCACTTGTCAGGCAGCTGGGGATGGGACAATTCCTCCTGTAGCCACTCCTAGCACTTCACACTCCGTTCGGACTCCCACACCCCTCAATGAGCAATCCTCCTGCACAACCTCAATGCGCACTGGTTCCACAGTACCCCTTCCACCTGACTACATTCCCTCCACACCTTTATCACTTCACTCCTCCCCAGGCCGTTCTTCTTTTTTGTCACCAATGCGACATGTCGTTTGCCCCCGCACCGTGGACCACAACAAACAATCAACCACCACTCCCCACACATCTTCACAACCCTTGCACCACCAGCAGCATCAAATAGCCTTGGAGCAGCAACGATCCCATCTCATGGTAATGGCACACGTTGCCCAAATGCTTAGGCTGACCCCAGAGCAGATGACACTATTGGCCGAACATCTTCTGTCTGGGACATTTCCAACGTTCAACACCCTGCATCATCAGCAGCCTCAGACAGAAGATATGATCCTAATGGGCCACTTGAGCACAACTCTACAGTTAACCCCAGACCAGATGGAACTCTTGGCACACCATTTGATGGCAGGAAACTTAACAATGCTCACCACACTGCTTCAGGCACGACCACCAACTTGATTTTTTGTTTTTTTGTTTAATTTGGTTTAGTTTTGTTAATGATTTACATTGGCCAATTTTTTGGGCCATTTTTTTTTTTAATTTGAGGGTGGCACAATATGATTTATTATAGTGCTTCTTTTGGGGATGAAATAAAATTTTATGCAAAATGATTAGTTTGTGTTTGCTCTTTGGTTTTTTAGGAGTGTTGGTGGCCAAGTAATGGCCCTGGTTAATGTAGGCATTTATACACACGTGCTTCTCTATCTCCAAACATATGATTTCATGTAAATTTAGATAACTCAATGTTCACATAACGACCCAAGAAAAGGTCTCCCTTCAAATGTAGCTTCAAAACAAGTCTCAAGGCTAACATAAACCAAAGCCAACATACTAACAATTACAGACCACACCACTCAAGTAAACAAATACAACACAAAAGACATTCGATGTGTACACCAAAAAGAAAACTTGGGTAATAAAATAAATGTTTTAATAACACATGTGGGTGTCTACCAACTGTAGCGTACAAAAAATATATTACAATATATAATAGAATGAACTAAATTGCCAATGTAACATTTGTGTTGCAAAGAGCAACATACTTAAATTTAATTTAGATAAACATTTTAAACATTTTTTATGTTTTGACATCATTTTTTGGAAGGTTTGCACAAAAACAATTCTTTTTTGTAAACATTTGTGTTTTTTTCCGTTGCCATAAAAACAACGAGGCTTATTTGTAAACATTTGTGGTTTTGTCGGTTGCCATAAAAACAACAAGGCTTATTTGTAAACATTTTTGGTTTAGTTTGTTACCAAAAACAACAAGGCTTTTTTGTAAACATTTTTGGTTTAGTTTGTTACCAAAAACAACAAGGCTTTTTTGTAAACATTTTTGGTTTAGTTTGTTACCAACAAACAACAAGGCTTTTTTGTAAACATTTGTGGTTTTGTCCGTTGCCATAAAAACAACAAGGCTTTTTTGTAAACATTTGTGGTTTTGTCCGTTGCCATAAAAACAACAAGGCTTATTTGTAAACATTTTTGGTTTAGTTTGTTACCAAAAACAACAAGGCTTTTTTGTAAACATTTTTGGTTTAGTTTTTTACCAAAAACAACAAGGCTTTTTTGTAAACATTTTTGGTTTAGTTTGTTACCAAAAACAACAAGGCTTTTTTGTAAACATTTTTGGTTTAGTTTGTTACCAAAAACAACAAGGCTTTTTTGTAAACATTTTTGGTTTAGTTTGTTACCAAAAACAACAAGGCTTATTTGTAAACATTTGTGGTTTTGTCGGTTGCCATAAAAACAACAAGGCTTATTTGTAAACATTTTTGGTTTAGTTTGTTACCAAAAACAACAAGGCTTTTTTGTAAACATTTTTGGTTTAGTTTGTTACCAAAAACAACAAGGCTTTTTTGTAAACATTTTTGGTTTAGTTTGTTACCAAAAACAACAAGGCTTTTTTGTAAACATTTTTGGTTTTGTCCGTTGCCATAAAAACAACAAGGCTTTTTTGTAAACATTTGTGGTTTTGTCGGTTGCCATAAAAACAACAAGGCTTTTTTGTAAACATTTGTGGTTTTGTCCGTTGCCATAAAAACAACAAGGCTTATTTGTAAACATTTTTGGTTTAGTTTGTTACCAAAAACAACAAGGCTTTTTTGTAAACATTTGTGGTTTTGTCCGTTGCCATAAAAACAACAAGGCTTATTTGTAAACATTTTTGGTTTAGTTTGTTACCAAAAACAACAAGGCTTTTTTGTAAACATTTTTGGTTTAGTTTGTTACCAAAAACAACAAGGCTTTTTTGTAAACATTTGTGGTTTTGTCGGTTGCCATAAAAACAACAAGGCTTATTTGTAAACATTTTTGGTTTAGTTTGTTACCAAAAACAACAAGGCTTATTTGTAAACATTTTTGGTTTAGTTTGTTACCAAAAACAACAAGGCTTTTTTGTAAACATTTGTGGTTTAGTTTGTTACCAAAAACAACAAGGCTTTTTTGTAAACATTTTTGGTTTAGTTTGTTACCAAAAACAACAAGGCTTTTTTGTAAACATTTTTGGTTTAGTTTGTTACCAAAAACAACAAGGCTTTTTTGTAAACATTTGTGGTTTTGTCGGTTGCCATAAAAACAACAAGGCTTATTTGTAAACATTTTTGGTTTAGTTTGTTACCAAAAACAACAAGGCTTATTTGTAAACATTTTTGGTTTAGTTTGTTACCAAAAACAACAAGGCTTTTTTGTAAACATTTGTGGTTTAGTTTGTTACCAAAAACAACAAGGCTTTTTTGTAAACATTTTTGGTTTAGTTTGTTACCAAAAACAACAAGGCTTTTTTGTAAACATTTGTGGTTTTGTCGGTTGCCATAAAAACAACAAGGCTTATTTGTAAACATTTTTGGTTTAGTTTGTTACCAAAAACAACAAGGCTTTTTTGTAAACATTTTTGGTTTAGTTTGTTACCAAAAACAACAAGGCTTTTTTGTAAACATTTTTGGTTTAGTTTGTTACCAAAAACAACAAGGCTTTTTTGTAAACATTTTTGGTTTAGTTTGTTACCAAAAACAACAAGGCTTTTTTGTAAACATTTGTGGTTTTGTCCGTTGCCATAAAAACAACAAGGCTTTTTTGTAAACATTTGTGGTTTTGTCCGTTGCCATAAAAACAACAAGGCTTTTTTGTAAACATTTGTGGTTTTGTCCGTTGCCATAAAAACAACAAGGCTTTTTTGTAAACATTTGTGGTTTTGTCCGTTGCCATAAAAACAACAAGGCTTTTTTGTAAACATTTGTGGTTTTGTCGGTTGCCATAAAAACAACAAGGCTTTTTTGTAAACATTTGTGGTTTTGTCCGTTGCCATAAAAACAACAAGGCTTTTTTGTAAACATTTTTTTTTTGGTTGCCAAAAACAAGGCTTTTTTTTGTTTTTTTTGTTTTTTTGGGTCCCAAAAAAAGGGTTTTTTATAAATTTTTATATTTTTTTTGGTTGCCAAAAACAATGCTTTTTTTGTTTTTTTTGTTTTTTTGGGTCCCAAAAAAAGGGTTTTTTTATAAATTTTTATATTTTTTTTGGTGGCCAAAAACAAGGCTTTTTTTTTTTTTTTTGTTTTTTTGGGTCCCAAAAAAAGGGTTTTTTTATAAATTTTTATATTTTTTTTGGTGGCCAAAAACAAGGCTTTTTTTTTTTTTTTGTTTTTTTGGGTCCCAAAAAAAGGGTTTTTTTATAAATTTTTATATTTTTTTTGGTTGCCAAAAACAAGGCTTTTTTTTTTTTTTTGTTTTTTTGGGTCCCAAAAAAAGGGTTTTTTTATAAATTTTTATATTTTTTTTGGTTGCCAAAAACAAGGCTTTTTTTATTTTTTTTTTTTTTGGGTCCCAAAAAAAGGGTATTTTTTTAAACTGTTTTTGATTTTTTTGTTAGATTTTTGTTTATAATGGGCAACAATTACAAATGTGACATTTCTTTGTGTTGCAACGTGCAACATAAGTAAACAAACAACAAAAAAAAAATACTAGGATCTTTTTAAAGGTGTGACATTCCTAACGAATGGCTCCTTAGGGTCTGGATCCACGCCACAAAGGTGTTCCAAATATAGAATTCGGTCTCCGCACCACCTCATATAATCCAGGAGGACCTCGTAGGTGAGGTGGGTGTGCCCTGGGTAGAAAAAAACATGACAATTAGTTTTAGGCAAAATGATCCAAACAAGGATTGTAATTAATGTGCCTCAACAAATATGCTTAGGAGTCTATTGGTTGGCTTTTATCAACACTCTGAAGCAAATATGCTAAATTGCTGTTGTAAACCTTAAACTCAAACTTTCACAGCAAATTGTTCAAAAGGTTACATAAGATGGCTTGGAATGTTAGTAGCAGTTCCACCAAAGCTAAGTAAAATGCTTTTCTGCATGTAAACACAAGCAATCATTTTGAAGAATGTAAGGTGTTTTGGGTTCAATTGGTCAACACGATACATGTGCACACATTTATCTCTATCACCATTGGAATCTGTGGAGCGTTCTCTCTCACTCTTACTGTCTATAGATTGAACCTGACACATAGTAGAGACTCACCCTTAGGAATTTTGAGGGCCAGTTCTGGACGGAGCAGATGTGTCTGCTCCCCTGATCTCCTTTCCGCCATCCCAGCTGTGTTAAGAGAGAAGAAAAAGTTTATCAACAAATGGACTCACGCTAACTGTAGGTTACGCAGTCATGAAAACGCTCTAACACCCACTCATTACCCCTCCACATTTCCCTGAAAGTTTTATTTAGACATTGATATGGTGGTGATGCAGATTTGTACAGTGCAAGCGTCATTCTTCTGGGTGAAGCTTGTAGCGTTAAGGATACGTACTCCCTGCTTTTGTGCTGATTGTGTTTTTCTGATGTTTTTGGTGCCTCAGCCCTGCCTGTTCTAAGTGTTGGAAACATATCATTTTGGGAGGGCTGCGGAAAACTAATCAGGTTAGACTTACACTCTCTAGGTTTTTGGGGACAAGAGAAATAACAATCCTCCTTTTTACATGGCCCCTGTACACACCTCTAGGCACCTCCCTCCTGTTGTTTGACCCCACAGCAGGCAGCTTGCTATGGAGGCACATGAGATGAAGCCAAGCACCCTGTGCCTGTTCAGGCACTAGGCTGTGAGCCAGCCTTGCCCCCCTCCCTTCCAATGGTCTCAATGATTAGGAGTGACAGCATCAGGAGGCAATATTGGCATGCTGTCACCTCAGTTAAGGAGGAGGGGGAGTCTGTTCCAGACAAGTATTAGTGCAAAAATTTGGACCGTAAAAAATGGTCCCAGTAAGTCTTAGGGGGAATATGCACACCTATCACTTGGAATACTAATGCATAGAATGCATTCACATAAAGAACCTGCTGCCTTTAGAGGAACTTGAAGCCTGAGCGGGGACATACACAGTTAGCATTTCTCCACTTACTAAGTAGACACATTCCTGGAAAAGCACACAACTTACCATCATCAGTTTTTTTTTGGGCCCCCGAAGTTGATGGCGTGGCTGGCTCGGGAGAAACTGCACAAAAAGAACACAAATTGTGAACTGGAATGTGGTACATTACCGAGGAAGAGTATTTATGAAAGATTGACAAACACACATTTTCAGTGTTGACTAAATCAGGACATGATTAAATTACAATGTCCACAAAAAATTGACAAGTACAAAGCACACCATTTCCAATGTAGAGAAACTAACACCAATTTAGAATAGGGTGGCTTGAGATAACTTACAAAAGATAACATGTCCTGTAAAGCTCCCCAAAACCACCTTGCAAACATGAAGGTTAAGCAAGAGTGTTTCATGACCAACCTTCCTGTCACATATAGCAAAACTACACTTGCTTAGACTCCAACTTAGATTATCCTAGATACACATCATCCTAGCACACACAATTCATGTGAGAATCTAATTTTAGGTACTTACAGACTAGTTCAGGGGAGCCTGGAGTGGGGGAGGATGGGGGAGACCCTACATGGGGGGATGGTGTCCCTTCATGGGGGGATGGCGTCGTATCTCCTAGAAACACAAAGACACAAATACAATCCTTTAACCAAAGCTATTTGATAAAGGCACACAGAAAGTAGTTGGGAAACATTGAAGGTAGTAGTTACTTTGGACTGGGTAAGCAGCAGCCCCTCTTCCCCAGTCCTCCACAACTAACATCCTCAATGTCAGCTGCTACATAACCCCAATGGCAAAATATAGATATTACAGCCCTTAGATTTCCCAGGACACATTGAACACACAAACACATGTAGAATACTTACTTCCCATTTGAGGAGAGCCCAGGTCCTCATCCGCTTGAGACCAATTGGCCTCTTCTTGGGCACCAATGTGTTCCTGGCCCGGATCCAGGCGACTTGGCCCTGCCTGAGGCTCCTCTCTTGCTGAAGTTACATCAACCACAAAAGAAAACAAAACAAACAATCATTCCTCCAAGTTCGACCTAATACACAACACACCAGCACATCCACATTACTTACAGGGGGCCTGAGAAGGCTGAGCCTCCACATCCTGATCACTGGTTTCTAAAATAAAAGAAAAACATTATATATTATTTATGGACACAAATAGGCAGTAACCTCTCATCATGCTAGCACCATACTCAATGCCCCTACAATTCAGAACATAGAAGTGCACTTACACCAATGAGATGCATTGACCATGTTTTAAAACAGGAGGGCACCATGCAAATTAAGCGGGCGCCTAAGGCCTCGCACCTACAGGGGCCTTGCGGCCAGTGGCGGAGCACCAACATTTCGAAGGGCGCAGTCAGGGAAATCTCCCAAGTAAAAGATTGCTTTCAATCCTCGGATCAAAAAGTTGCAGCAGTGTGCTGCAGTCCCTTCACTGCGTCTGCCAGGTGTCTGTTGTCCGCTGACACTTACTCCTCCTTCTCTGCCTGGGGATTGGCCGTCTGATCATGTTATCCTAAGATGTGGAGGAATCGGTAGGTGTGTACCTGCACCAGTAGGAAGTGACTGGCCGGTCAACTCACTCTGCTATCATCAGTTGTTGCTCTGGGAGGAGAGCTCCGCCCTGGACCCGGAACATACAGGTAACCAGGCCCAGACTTGATATTTTGCAGGCTGGTCATAGATTTGTTGTGTCCACTATGCAAAGTGGTTGAGTAGCCCCAGGGAAGTTGGAAGAGTCTGAAAATGGTTGGTGGAGGAGGAGGAGAAGAAGGCCCTGGGTGGCTGGGGGACAAGGAGAGGGCCCCTGGGGGTTTTCTAGAGGAGGAAAGATCCACAATGACGCCAGAGTCAATTGCCAAGGAAGAGAGTGGAGCTGAGCAAGTCCTGCCTATCTGACATGAAAGCCAAACATGGTGTAGATGGAGCCCTTTGCCCTACACAATGACAGCACCAGAGGTGGAAGGTGAGTGGTAGCGGGTCTTTGACATTATAGAGCATATGGACTCTGTCCATTATTGGTAGTTTTGTTTGGAGTTGTCCTTTAGATGTTTAACTGTGTTGTTTTTGACCCGAGCTGTGAGGGACTGAGGTATGACAGCCCACTATGCTGAGACTTATAGTGCCCTAGAATGTTGAGGACTGAGGAATCCTTAGTCCCTAACAGAGGGCACTACAAGTCTTAGCATAGCAGGCAGTATTTCCTCATTCCCCTACAGAGAGGATTACAAGTCCAAGCAGGTAGCCTTCTGCAGTGGGACTTGTTGTGCCCTTGACTGTGGTGGACTGAGGAAGGGAAGTGTAAGAGGGTCTCTGTAAGCTCAGATGTATGGGGGAGCTTTGGGGAACACAGAGTTCCCTTTTACACCAGAGTCCCCAGCTTCCCCCCTCAAATAATGGTTCCCAAACTCTCCTTATATCAGAGTCTTCACACTTCCCTCTTACAGTGTAGTAAGTCTGGAGACTCCGATGTAAAGGGGGCTCTGTAAAATGTGATTAGAGATTAGAAATTTCTAACATTTTTATTTTCTACTTACGATCCACAATTTTCAGCTGCTCAAATGGCTCGCTGCCTCTGACTGCATATTGGAGTGTGGCCGTCCTCCTCCTCCCCTTCTTCACCAAAAGCACAAGAGGGTGCCGTCCGTCCGCTTTGGCTAGAAGCAGAAGAAAAAAAAAAAACATAAAAAATACGAATGTACATAGTAGTATTAAAGGTTGTGAAGAGACACTTGATGGAGGTAGGAAAGGTAGGAGCGAGAGGGAGGGGGGGGGGGGGGTGTTGGTATTAGTGTTGTTGCATAGCTAAACACATGTCCACCTACCCAAAAAATTGTAACCTATCTGGTCACATGTAATGTATATTTTTACTTACCGGAGATTTGCTCCACAGCCTTTAGCAGGAGCTTGGGTGAGCGCCTTTTGGCATCACTCCAGGCCCGCTGCAGATCCACTATCTCAGGCAGAAACTGAAATCTCCGCTGCAGCCTCATCCGGAGACGACACATCATCTTGTGCTTTTGGTGAAGATGCGTATATACATTATCATACCCCCAGAGGAGGAGGAGCTGTGGAAAGAGCAGTGTATGTTTGAGTCCAAGTATGTCCAAAATAGTACAGTCTTCAAATAACATGCTAGGTCGTCTTTGAGATATTGTAGAACAAAGAATTCCATTTCTGGTGATACATATACATCGATGTCCAAATCTACCTCCATGACATGGGTTGCCCCACACTGGTGATTTCCTCTACATGATATAGCCATTTTCTCAATTGGCCTTTCATGACACACCCAGGGCCGCCATCAGGGGGGGACAGGCAGTCACTGTATTTACAACCTTATTGCTGTCCATTTAGCAGGGTGCAAGTAACTTTACACACATGTAGCATAGGTATCAACTTTTGTCACCATGTTAAAAGGACAGCAGTATGGGTAGCATTACAGTGACTGTTATTAGTCCAGGCTCACTAAACTAGCCAATGCTTGGAAAAGCAAGCCATGCAGATTGCTTTTCAGGTCCCTTTTAACACGAGCTGTCTGATTGGGTGTGGCTGTTAATTTTTGACGCAGACCTGATAAGCCCCTCAATTCTCCTTTATGGAGTGTTATATGTAAATGGGATTGCTTCATTTGAGATGCAGATTTAAACTGTGTATGGCCAGGCTGAAGGTACCCAAGTTGATTGGTCGATCACCTGGAGGACAACGTACAACCAGTCTGTCAGATTTTACACACACTTATCGCTAGCATCTCTTGTAGCCACTAGCAATAATCACTGTGTTTTCCTGGCAGGGGCAGCACCAGGAGAACACAATGGCTCCGCAGGAGGGTTTCCCCTGTCTGTGTTGATGGTGGAATCAAGGCAAAATGTTTTTCCTGCAAGCCACGGGACAAACAAAGATAGTTTTTTAATGAATCCCTGATTTTGCCAAAATGGAAAAAAAAAGATGTTTGCTTTGTATATTCTTAAGTTTGCTACATAACTAGAACATGTAACAGTGTTATATCATTGCAGGAGATTTCCCTTCACTTCCTGTCTTGGTGTCACCAGGACAGGAAGTGAGGGAATCTCCCGTGGGGATACAGCCAGCAATTCTTTCCTTTTATATATACTATGGACATTATAAGGCAACAATTGCAAGCTATTTCCCCACAGTGATATTGCCCTCACTTCCTGTCTTGGTGACACTAAGACAGGAAGTGAGGGAAAATCTCATGCAATGATATCACCCTACTAGAAATTGTAGTTCCGTCTAAAAAGTATACATAAAGTAAGCACTTGGTTTCCAAAGTGGCAAAATTATGGAGGAGTTAAAACCCCATAGTGTGATCGGGTAATCTGACGGTGTGTTCCTACACTCCTCAATGTGTCTGTTCATTAAGCTGTGCTGAATTATCCTTGATTCACAATTCCTGCAAGAGTTGCACATGGTATGTGGGAGATGCAAATTTAAGGTGGCATAATTATCCACACAATCACACATAATCCTTTTTAAAGGTCACCAGCAGAATTTGATGGCATAGTGGTTCACAGCAGTGCCATCATATTCCAGTTAGATCTGTAAATTAACAAAGCAATGTGATCTGGGGGTGTATTTAACTTGCAATGGACACCCCCATTCATTATCATATGGCAGTGTGAGATGGGTGTGTTGGGAATGTGATCCATTGAGACAAGTGATTATACACTCATGTGTTTCTTTTAGAGGTGATTTGTTCAAGGCAATCCTTTGAAGACATGACCATTCCAGATTTTTGTGATCACTGATTCCATCTCAGGTGAACCAATTAGCTGCTGTGTGCAGATCCAGCTTATGATGGTAAGAGTGTCAGACAAGACAAACGGGGCCGAGCTTGCAGTGTGTATGGATGTATGTAAGGCAATAATTTTT